>NC_044993.1:6153920-6453920 GCF_008728515.1 Papio anubis | reverse complement strand
TATTATTGCTATTAGTATTAATGTGTTAGTGTTATCTGACCCTTGCTCCTTACAGTGTAGGCCATGGGCCACCATGGCGTCACCCCAGAGCTTGCTAGAAATGCAGAGCCCCCAGCCTCATGCTAGCCTTCTTGAATTAGAATCTGCATTTTTAACAAGACTCTCAGGTGAAGCCATTCCTGCAGAGGTGCACATACTAATATCTGAAATACCTCGCTCTAGACCAGAGGTTCTCAGCCTTGGTTGCACCTTAGAATCACCCTATCAGAATTCCTATCAGAATCTGGTTTTGTTTTTAAGACTTTCCAGATGAATCTAATGTGCAGCCAGGATTGCAAACCACTGTTCTATCTCACTAGTTCTCAAACACTAGCCTGCGTCAGAATCCCCCGGGTATTGAGTATGGGTTGCAACACAGACTGCTGGGTCACCTCACTACAGTGCCTGATTCAGTACGTCTGTCATAGGGACCAATAACGTGCACTTTGCCCAAGTTCCCAGGTGCCTTCGTTTGCAAGGGCTGTCATAACAAAGCACCGTAAACTAACTGGCTTACAACAGCAGAAATGTATTCTCCCACAGTTCTGGAAGCCGGAACTCTGAAATCAAGGTGTTGGCAAAGCCATGCTCTGGCAGCTAGTCCAGGGGAGAATGCTTCCTTGCCTCTTCCAGCTTCTGATGTTTGCCAGCAACCCTTGGAGCTCTTTGGCTTGCAGAAGCATCCACCACTCCAGTCCTCTGTCATGGCTGTCTCCCTGGGTGTCTTCACATTGTTTTCCTTGTCTGAATGTCTGTCTCTGTGTCCTAATTTCTCCTTTTTATAAGAACACCAATCATATTGGCTTAGGGCCCATGCTCATGACCTCATTTTATCTTGTTTACCTCTACAAAGACCTCACTTTCAAATAAAGTCACATTCTGAGGTATTAAGGGCTAAGACAATCATCATAAGCTTTTTGAGGGGACATAATTCAACTTACAACACCAAGTGATGCTGATGCTGCTGGTCTAGGAACCCCTCCTTGAGGACAGCTGCCTTGTTGTGAGCTGCAAAATGCAAGGACAGCTTTTATTTCTTTCCGTACATTCTACCCACAGTCTAGTTTGGCGCTTGGCACATCATACGTTTTAAGTAACTATAGGTTGAATTAATTAATATTCCTTCCACACAGCAATTTGGCCTGCATAAAAGACTTCAGTATTTTCCTGATGTTGCCAGAGACTTAATGTGTGACATTTCATATAGCAAACGCTCAATAAATGTTGGGTGACTGAACATAGCTGTCACTGCTCATTACATATTTAAAAAATAACCTTACTGGGTCTTCATGCTTTTATTCCACCTTATGGAGCCCAGAGACAGAATGCTGATTAAATGACACGGCTCCTTTAATGGGAAATTAACAATCTACAAAATGTTGTGGATTCGGTAGCAGGCGTTTGAGGTGCTAACTGACTATGATGATTTGTTGCTTGCCTTGCCTTGATTCCCCAGTGAGAATTCATCTCTATTTAGCAGGTGTTGTGAGCTATTCCAGTAAAGGAGATCTCTTTCTTTGAATCCCAGCAACCTCTAGCTTGGTCTTTAGCTTCATAAATCACTGTTAATTTTCACCTAAGTGAGTGGTTCTCAACTGGGGGTGATTGTGCTCCTCAGGGAACAGATATTAGAGACATGTTTTGGTTGTCTGTAATGAGAACAGGGGGCATTCCCTTTCCCCAGCTGGGAACAGGGAGTATGCTGCTGGCATCTAATGGGCAGTGGCCAGGGGTGCTGCTGAAAATCCTACAGTGCATAACACAGTTCCCAGCACCATAGAGAATCTCCGGCCCCACATGTCAGTAGTGCCAGCGTAGAGAAACCCTGACCTAAGCAAAGGCAAAATGGACATGAAGTTGCCTCAATGGGCAAGACCATGATTTCTGAACCACCCCATCAATGACACTTGATGTGACCCGTAGCAGGAGTGCCAGGGAGAACACAGCTTTGTCGTTCCATGTCCAGTTGCTTGGATCAGAGGGAAATGGGACCTTTCAGTCACCACTGCAATATGAGAAAGTGAGCTGCACCCAATGGCTACTAGGTGGGGCGTGCTTCGAGCACACCCTCTTGCTGAATGTGAGATGATGCTCCCACTCGCAATGTCTCTGAGGTGAGAACTATTACTGTCCCCACGTTGCAGAAGAGGAGTCTCCAGCACTGAGAGTGGGTAGTTCACCCAATGTCATATAGGGTGGACTGTTAAAGTCCTACATAAAACCCAGTCTATAGGACTCTTGAGTCTGTGACTTTAATCCCTGTATAGTCTGGGTTTACACTTCCATTCAGATCCCTGCTCCACCATTTCCTGTAGATGCTCCTCATCTTACGACGGTTTATGACCTGATAAACCCATAGTAAGTTGAAAATTATCGTTAAGTCAAAAACATATTTAATACACATAACCTGCTAAACACCATAGCTTAGCCTACCCTACCTAAAACATACTCAGAACACTTCCAGTACAATATTCAATAGATTACATGAGATGTTTAACACTTCATTATAAAATAGGTATTATGTTACATGATTCATCCCAGCATCACAAGAGGATATGGCATCACATGTTGCTAACCCAGAGAAACACTAGAATTCAAAATTCGAAGTATGGTTTCTATTGAATGCATATCACTTTCACACTATTGTGAAGTCAAAAAATTATGAGTGAAATCATTGTAAGTCAGGGACTCTCTCTAGCTGCATGGTGTTGGGTAAGGGATTTAACCCTCGGTGTCTTTGTTTCCTCATCTGCAAAATGAGGATTTATAACAGTTCAAAGGGTTTCTACTAGGATTAAAAGATACAAAATACATTTAACAATGTCTGGCCACAGTAGGAGCTCCATAAATGCTAGTGCTTCTCCCCCTTAGCAGTCATTACATTCACAGGTATTAAGAAAGAGAAATGTGTAAGTATGATATGTAATTTTCTTAGTTAATGAGACTTTCCTTAAACTAACTAGAAGATTCCATTTACTGGAAACATACTTAATGATGAAGCTTTTATTCTGTTCATCTCCTTTAGGGAGTACTTAAAAATAACTCACAAGCCCACTGTTAGAGCTCGTGTTCTTTACCCAACCAGGATTTAATTAGTCCTTCAGCTCCTTAGCCCTTCTTAGAAGTTGTTCAATGTTAAATCCCACATGACCCTTGGATGGGAAGATGTAGAAACCCTCCAAGCACCATCTGACATACCCAGTGACTAGGAAGACTTCACAGTAAGAGTTAAGGAGTTTTAAAGATTGCTGATGTTAATGAAGAAGGAAAAAATTTGTGGATGTGCTAAATTAGATATTTACAAATTATGTTCCTCTCTCCAGGGGAAGATTCATTAATTTTCACCATAACCAGCTTCATTCTATTGGGACACTAGAGGAGGATTTGCAGATTGCAGATCCAGCTGCATCTTTCTCATGCTTAAAGAAGTCTCATTGTCTGCAATGTCCTGAGAGGGGAAAGTCCACTGCCTGGACAAGGCTTTCATGGCTGTTCACAACCTGCCCCAGCCTCCAGTCCATTACCCTTGCCTATTTTGTTACAGTGATGGAAGCAAAGTCCTTCTAATGAAAAGGGCTGTAGGTTAATTTTAATCCATTAGCTGTCTACCAGACCTCCTCTGCCATCCTTTAGACTCTACATATAGTTCCTCTCCCTGCTCTGTCTTCTTGTGTGTTAATATTTATATCAAGCAAGCCCTCCTTATCTGCCCACCCTTTATCTGCCAGGCTAACTCCAACTCCTACTTCAAGACCATGTTCAAATATTGCCTCCTGTCTGCAGCTTTCCTCAACTTCCCCAGGGAGAATTGATGGCTCCCTTTCTTTGAGCATATTCATTCATTCATTCATTCATTCAATGACAACTACCTACCAGGAGCTGTTTTAAGCGTTGGGGTGTGGAGGTGAACAGGAAAGCATAGAGTCTATGTTCTAGCTGGGGAACAAATATGAAATAAAACATAAGCTAATACTTAAGAAGTTCAGAAGTAATAAGTGCTCTAAGGAAAATATGGAGTGATGAGAAAGAGTGAAATTGGCAGAGTGAAGAGTGATATTTGATGAGGCAATCAGAAAGAGCCATTGTGAGGTGAGGTTTGGGCTAAAACCTGAATAATGAGAGGGAGGCATCCATCCTCCAAGTATAGAGCCTGGGACGTCTTGGCAGATACCTCACCAACTCTTCCCTTCTCAGAGGCTCTGAACTCCTGGAGGGTGGCCCTCTTGGCATCCCCAGACTCTTGGCATCCCCAGTACCTTGTCTGGAATTCGTGCATAGCAGTGGGTAGCCACAAGTGATGGCTCAAGTGACTTCGTTTAATTTAACTTAAAACTTTATTTTCAGTTGTACCTGTTATGCATTTGTTAGCCATGCTACTGGGTTTTTTTTAATCAAAGAAGAAAATAGCTATTGTTTTTTTCTTTCCTTTGGGTTCAAGACGTTCTGGAAACAAAGTTTGAAAATTACATTTAGGAAATGCAATTTAAGTGCCAGATAACATCTTGGGATTGGTGCCATGACTGATGAGGTCTAGTGTAACTAACATCTTATGCCATGTCTCTGATCTTTACTCAAATTCAACTCCTACTCTGGGAAACCCAGTGATGTGGAGAGAGGGTTGTGTTTAGCTTCTCTCTCCCTGACCTCAGAGAAAACACCAGCCATCTGCATATCAGCAGTGCCCTTTCATAGTACTTATTACACTATTGTTATTCAGTTGATGTCAGTTGGTGCCACTAGACATAGGGCACTGCAGCCCCATGGCCATGTCTGTCTTTCTGAAAGATTCAAGTGCCAATCTGTTTGCATCTGGCACACAGTAGGTACTCTGAAAAGACTTGCAAAATGAAGAAATGAATGAATGAAGGCACAGCAAAAACAGGGAGTGAAAGGGACACCTCTGGTCCTCAACAGCCTGGCTTCAACTTCAAGGACTGCAGTTGGCTTGAATTTTAATCCATCAAGTCATCTCCATGTGTTCAATTTCTTCCATAAAGGTGAACGCATCAAGCACTGTGCAAGCTGCTGGGAGAATGAAGGAGTTTGATAACCATCTAGTGGGGGAGGCAAACTTTAATCGAATGATGGCACAAATAAGTGTGGAATTATAGAGTATGGTAAAAGCTAAGAAGGAAAGGCAATGGGGCTTCAAGAGTACATAGCAGTGAGCCTGGACCCAGGGGGATGTGGGAAGTCCAGGACCCTGGATAAGTGACTGTTGTTGTTTTAATCTATTTTTTAACTTTCATTTCAGGTTCAGGGATACATGTGCAAATTTGTTATGTAGTTAAACTCATGCCACAGGGGTCTGGTGTACAGATTATTTTGTCACCTAGGTACTAAGTATCCAATAGTTGTTTTTTTCTGATCTTCTCCCTCCTTCCACCATCTACCCTCAAGTAGGCCCCAGTGTGTGGTGTTCCCCTTTGTGTGTCCATGCATTCTCATCATTTAGCTCCCACTTATAAGTGAGAACATGCAGTATTTGGTTTTCTGTTCCTGGATTAGTTTGCTAAGGATAATGGCCTCCAGCTCCATCCATGTTCCTGCAAAGGACAAGATCTCATTCTGCATAGTATTCCATGGTATATATGTACCACATTTTCTTTATCCAGTCTACAGTTGATGGGCATTTCAGTTGCTTCCATGTCTTTGCTATAGTGAATAGTGCTGCAATGACCATATGAGTGCATGTGTCTTCATGGTAGAATGAAGTCACTGTTGAGCCTTGACCTCCAAGGCTGAAGTAGATGAAGGAGTGAGGAGGGTGTTGTAGTGGGAAGCTGTGGCCTGCAGAAGCTATCCTGGGGCATCAGGAGCTGCTGGGGAAGGGAAATGGTATAAGACAGCAGACCAGGCAGACCAAGGCTGAGTTCTGTAAGCTCTGCTAGGAATCTTCCTTGGTATCTGCAGAGCACACGAAAGCTTTTGAGAGATTTTGGTGGTGAGATGGTATGTGAAGAGCTGAGTCTGGAATTATCACCTGGGCTGTTCACTGTAGGATAGATTGGAGCAGGAAGGAGGGGGATGGGAAGTTGCCAAGAGCAGGTGTCCAGGTTGGAGAGAATGATCACTTAAACCCAGTGGGGGTGCCAGGGTGGAGAGAAGTAGACAGATTCAGGCGATATTTAGGAGGCACACTCAACGGGCCTTGGGGATGGCTTATTTAGCTCAATGGCCCTAAACCAGGGACAGTTGTGTCTTCCAAGGAACACCTGGAAATATCCAGGTATTTTTTGGTGGTTGCAACTGGCTGGGAAATTGGTGGGAAGGGGATGCTGCTAGCATTTCATAGGTAAAAACTAGGGATGTGGCTAAATATCCTACAATGCACGGGGCAGCCCCTCCCCCAACAGCAAAGCTTTATCTGGCCCCAATGTCAATAGTGCAGTGATTGAGAAACCTGGCTTCAGCTGTAGAAAGATCAGAGATGCAGTGTCAGAGGTGACTTTTGGGTCTTGTCTTGCTAACAAGGTGAAAGGTCATGCCATTCTCTGAGATCTTGGGACCCTGGATAGCCAGTTCTTTTACAAGGGGAATGTGGTGTCGGTGGAGACCACAAGATGGGTTTCTGAGGCATTTGGAGACGTCCAAGTGAGGAGATGGTTTTTCTTCCTAAATTTTCACCATCCCCGAGAAGGCAGCCTTCTTTTCTCTGTTAATGAAGTTTCCAGTCACCTTAACCTGGATTCTCACCTCCAACCCCCTACCTTCCAATATTCCACCCCTCTTTTTTCTGCCCTTGAAGAGAAACCTATGGTCCTTGCATTAGAAAGGTTTTCCTGCCATCACTGTAGCAAAATAGACAAGGGTAAAAGAAAGCCTTCAATAGAATTTCATTTGAATATTTTATTTGCCCCCTTGTGTGTCATTTTCTCCTTAAGAAAACTGAGGAAGAAGTGTGATTTATTCCCCTCATCTGCATAATTTCTTTCCCTGTGTGGCTGTGTGCTTGTCAGCACTCTGACGGATCAAGAGCGCTCTGAAAGCTCAGAGGAGCAGGAAGAGACCCAGGTGACCTGGTGAGAGCCGCGCTGAACCTTGGTTCACTTGTTGTTAATGGAGCTCGGTCCTTGGAGGGCCTTTGCAGGGAAGGACGCCGACAAGCTGTGATGGAGTCCTTGGGTCTCACCTAGGAGAGCCCACAGAAGTACCTGTGAGTTGGTTCCCAGAAAACATCCCACTCTCCAAGTCACCTCTCTCTGCTTTACCCCACCTCTCTTTCTTCCTTTGTGCAAAGCACCTACTTGAAAGTAAAATATCAGAAAGGAAAGAAGTTTCGGAAGAAAGTACCACATCAGCATTTTGATCAAATTAAGTGTGTGCAAGCTGAGCAGCCTGTATCAAGGGGAACGTGGTAGAGGGATGTGGGCCCCAGGCTGCCTGCTGCCAGTTGTAGGCTGCCGTATGCTTCACCTGCTTGTGCCCTCGAGGGTCCCCTTCTGGGGTCCCCAGTCTGGCTTATGATCATATTCCGGCACAGAGCACCCCCTACCCCCACTCCTGTAGCACTGGGACCATAGCTTTATTTCTTGCATCATTTTTCTCTACACTCAAACACAACAACAACAACAACAACAAAAAAAACGCTCAGCATGAGAAATCAAGTTAATGAAAATGCTACCACATTGAATTTCCAATAAGAGAAAGGCAAAGCAAAACTTGTCAACTAAAGAAAGAGGCGTTCACTGTAATCCTTTCCAGGAGAGGTGGAAGCAGGAGTGATACAAAAGCTCATTACTGTAATCAAGGCATTTGTAACTGTTGGTGGCAGGAGGTGAAAGAGAGAGACACAGAGAGGGGAAGATTCTTTTGGAGGTTTTAACTGTATGCGTGCCAGTCTTTCCTGCTCATCTTGCTGACACAATCTGGATTGTTCATACAGAAAGGAGACAGGGTTTGCCACATTTAGCTGACCAAGCCAAAAACACTAATTAGCACCAGTTGCTCAAAGTCGAAGATGCTCTTGCCTTCTGGTGCAGGGGTGACAACTTGTTCTGACTCTTCAAGATTCACAACCTTAGACCACAGGATGCACTTTGCCAGGGGAAATGCATTCTCCAACGTGGCTGTGTGCGTTGGTGCTCAAACATTCGTGAAGCCCCAAGTACTTGACAGGGACAAACAAAACACCTGTGGAATCTCACGGTCAGCTGTCCAGCAGGAGTTTGAAGCCAGGGTGAACTCAAAACATTCTCCCAAAGAAGCCATTTTCAGCCAGGGGGCGCTAACGGAAGTTGTCAGTAAGTCTGGCGAAGCTTTCCGGCATCTGCTGTGATGTCTTAATCCTCCTGTGAGGAGTGACAGAGGTAACGTGTGGCATGGAGCCATCAGTGACATTTGGTGATTGAACGTTGCTGGCGGCAGTGTCTTAATGATAGAGACGATTGATAAGAGGTCAACTGCCAAGCAGTTAATCCGATGGCAAATTCTGCTCATAATGGAAGAGTTGGCTCATGCATGCAAACCAGCGTGGTGGGGGATTCCTGCTGATGCAGCTGTGGACACATGAAGATGGGGAAAGATACTGATGCCTGATGAATGCCTAGAAAAGCTTTCCTTGTGAAACCTCATGGAAAGTTCCATGAGGGCAGAGATCACGTCTATTTTGTTCACTGTTGTATCCTTTGTTGCTGACACATAGCGGCCATTCAATAAACATCTGTTAAATCGATGAAGCAGTGAATGAGTTGGAAGCTGCCTTCCTTAGTCTGTTTCACTTCCAGGATTGTCCTTTTTCACTGATGGTAAGCCTAACCTCTCAAGCTAGAAATCCAAGTTGACTTACGTTCCTCCCTCTCCCTTCCCCACCAAGCTCTGCATATTCCATCCCAGGAATAAATCTCTAACATTTCTCCCTTGTCTTCTTTCTCTGAAGCCAATCTGTGTCTCGTGTCTCCCAAGTAGTCTTCTGATGAGTAAGCCTACCCCCGTCTGTGTTCCATGGCCCTCTTAAGTCATTTATTTATCTATCTATCTATCTTTGAGACAGCATCTTACTCCATCATCCAGGCTGGAATGCAGTGGCATGATCTCAGCTCCCTGCAACCTCCGCCTCCTGGGTTCAAACAATTCTCATGTCTCAGCCTCCCAAGTAGCTGGGATTACAGGTGTACACCACCACACCTGGCTAATTTTTGTGTTTTTAGTAGAGACGGAGTTTCACCATGTTGACTGATCTCCACCAGGCTGATCTTAAACTCCTGACCTCAAGTCATCCACCTGCCTCGGCCTCCCATAGTGCTGGGATTACAAGCATGAGCCACTGCACCTGGCTTAATTATTTTAACATATAAATCTCATCATGTTACAACCCTGCTTTACATAATCAAAGTCAACAAGTGTTATTTGGCCATAGATATCTTTTAGGCCATGACAACCCACCTCCTAGCCTTGGGTTCACTTCATGTCAGTGCACGCATTAGTGCTTCACTGTGTGTCATGTCTTACCTTTCAAACACCCACCCTGCATCTTCATGTTTCCTAGTCTTTACTCATGTATCCACTCAGGCTGGACGTCCAAGCTTCTCTTTTTTTCCTAGCAAAACACTGTCTTTGTTTAAGATGTGTCATCTAGGGACCCTTTTCTGATTCTTGTCCTCCCTTGGAGAAAAAAAAATGCCTCTCCCTTTCCTTTCTTCCATTTTTCATCACTTTGTACTTGAATTGTCAGTTTGTCTACCCATCTCACCTACTGGCCTATGAAGGTGTCAAGTCAGAGGCCATAACATCTTTTTCACTGTTCCTTCCAGCAACTAATATGGTTCCTTGCACATAATTACTTAATGTTAGTTGAAAGAAAAAATGGATGGATGAATGGATAGATGGATGGATGGGTAGATAAGTGGATAGGTGGATGGATGGGTTGGTTAGTGGGTTAATAAGAAATAGATTAGATGCATGATAAAATGAATGGAAGAAGTAATTGGATGGATAATAAATTGATTCATTCCTAGAGGAATACTAAGAAAATAATTTAGCAACTCTGCCACTCCCACCTTGGGATAAATGATATGTCCCTGTCCAGGGAAGACTGAGTGCCCTTTGTCCTTTAGACAGTGAATTCTGGGGTTCCAGGTACATGAGCATCAGGGTGTGATCTAGAAAGGGGCCTATGGACCTAGTTGGGCATATTCTCTTGGTCCTGGGAACTCTTTGTGCCATGGAGAAGAGCATAGTTTGAGGGAGGTCAGAGTGGGAGGCCAGAACCCAGCTGCTTATGTCTAAAGCCATTATCTTACCAGGAAATAACTAAGACATATGCACAAGGAAATGCCAATCTGGCAACTCCTGTAACTGAGTGTTCCAGTGGAGGGTGCACCAATTGCTGGTGCTCACATGATAAATTCTTTCACAAGACATCACCCTGGCATGGCCCTCCATTTCCTAGTCAGGCATTAACTAATAGGGGAGATGCAAAATGTTGATACTGCAGAATATAGAGACAGAAGAGATTCACACTGAAAGTGCAAATTACTTTTTTTGCAGTGAGTAGAAAGTCACATTACTCTAAGAAGCTGCCTAATTATCTGTAATTATGCCCAAAATAGTCAAGCTAGTTTGCTAGCCAGTTGAGGAATTGCATCTTAAATGAATTTGTCACTAAAGAAAGAATGTTGAAACCTGGCAAAGAGATTACTGTATTTCAGGGGAAAGATGAAAACATACCATGCCTGTGTTCAGTCTTTAAAAGACTATGGTTATTGGCCCGGCACAGTGGCTCATGCCTGTAATCCAGCACTTTGGGAGGTGGAGGCCGGCAGATCAGAAGGTCAAGAGTTCGAGACCAGCCTGACCAATATGTTGAAACCCCATCTCTACTAAAATGACAAAAATTAGCCAGGAGTGGTGGCACGTGCCTGTATTACTAGCTACTCAGGGGACTGAGGCAGGAGAATCGCTTGAACCCAGGAGGTGGAGGTTGCAGTGAGCCAAGATCACATCGCTGCACCCCAGCCTGGGTGACAGAGTGAGACTCTGTCTCAAAAAAAAAAAAAAAAAAAAAAGACTGTGGTTATTGTAAACATTTTTGCTTAGGAAGCATTTATTACAGCTGTTCAATGTAGCATTTTATGGTATTCGGTGGAAACTCTAATGTAAGTTCAGAGCAGTCCTAACATTCCAAGAGTTAAAATTATCCATGATTGGGATGTAATATCTAAATTGAAATAAAAAGACTTTTTATAGGAAAATAAAGGAATCTAGTTTCATTGTAGGCAACACAGGAAATACAAAAGTTATAAAATTCACATCTGTAATCCCACCATCCAGAGAAAACTATTAGTAACTAATGAGTATTTCTTGCTAGCTCTTTCCTATGCATGTTTTTCTTTTTGTTTCTTTCTTTTCTCTTTTTTTTTTTTTTTTTTTTTTTTTTTTTTGAGCTGGAATCTCGCTCTTTGCCCAGGTTGGAGTGCAGTGGCCCAGTGTTGGCTCACTGCAAGCTCTGCCCCCCAGGGTCACGCCATTATCCAGCCTCAGCCTCCCAAGTACCTGGGACCACAGGCGCCCGCCAGCATGCCTGGCTATTTTTTTGTATTTTTAGTAGAGATGGAGTTTCACCATGTTAGCCAGGATGGTCTTGATCTCCTGACCTCATGATCTGCCCTCCTTGGCCTCCCAAGCATATGTTTTTCCTATAATGCTGGAATTTTAATATATACAACGTTGTTTAGTTATATTCTTTCATGTAACTTTCATGAGCATTTTTACCTGCCCTGTAGACATCAAAGTGATGGGGTTTTTTGTTGTCGTTTTAGTTTTATTTTTCAGATGGAGTATTGCTCTGTCACCCAGGCTGGAGTTCAGAGGCACGATCTCGGCTCGCTGCAACCTCTGTCTCTTGGGTTCAAGCCATTTTCCTGCCTCAGTCTCCTGAGTAGCTGGGATTACAGGCACCCACCACCGCACTAGGCTAATTTTTGCATTTTTAGTAGAGACGGATTTCACCATGTTGGCCAGGCTGGTCTTGAACTCTTGACCTCAGGTGATCCGCCTGCCTTGGCCTCCAAAAGTGCTGGGATTACAGGCGTGAGCCACCGAACCCAGCCCAAAGTCATGGTTTTTAAATGCCAATATAATATTCACCATTTTTACAAACTATTGTTTACTTAACCACCGATTTATTATAGATAATTTTGTTTCTTTTATAGGTATTATAAACAGTTCTGCAGTGAACATTCTTGTGCAGGTATATTTGTCTGTGTTTCTGCCTGTTTTCTTAATAATGCCTAGAAATGGAATTACTAAGTCAAAAGGTGTGATCATTTTAGGAGATTATACATTAGACCTCAAGGCAGTAGTGCCATTTCTGTCTGTGAATCTTGCTTTCTAGATCTTTCCAAACTAGGGAATAGAAATAGAAGGTAAAATCCTATTGGGCAGAAAAGAAAAGAAGCAGCGAACACTTATTTTAAAAAAGTAGATAATGGAAGAGAGCCAAAATCTGAACTCCAGCCCAAAAATCACAGGGTCCCTGGAGACAGGAAGATGTTCTGGCAGGCAACAGAAGGCCAAACCGAAATGAGATTGAAGAAGAGATAGGAAAACAAAACATTTAAAGGGAGGCGTAGAAAGGAGCATATAATGGTGATGGAGGCAACGATAAGTTGCCAATGGAAAGTAGAGAAGAAAAATATCAGCATGGCTGTGAAGGAAGGAAACACTAACTTCTGCAAAAGCTGTCAGAATCAAAATGAAGCCACTTATGTTAAAACATTTTTTTAAAAAATTAACAATCAATTTAAAGTCCTGAAAAATGAGCTGAGGAGGGTTATGAAGAGGGGAGTCTCACACTTGGATGCCTGATAACAAAAACTGTCACTAAAGACTCTGCGAAAACCACAACCTTGCACAAAGGCCATCACAACCTTACACACACACACAGAGACACAAATACTTCTGCAAGGACATCTGCCCAGCGACTGCCTGTCCAAGCGCAGACAGATGTCACCCTTATGATTGATCTTCGTAGCCAAGAATGACTATTTCAAAGCAATTATGTAATCTTCCTCATTTTTTCCTTCAAAAACGTTTGTCTTTCTTTACCTCCCTGCACACACACACAAAGTTACTGCAGCACACTTATTCCCATTGCATTGCCCTACACCTGAATCTTTCTTTTTGTAGAGAACCTCTCCCTCTTTGTTATTTAGGTTGATGCTTCCTGAGGCCACCCCTGTGCCAGACAGAACCCTGCAGGGCCAGGGGTGGAGGGTAGGAGCCATTGAGTGAAAAAACAAGTCAAGATCTACCAGCTTGCAGCCCCTCACTGACCACCTTGTATACAGAGAGAGAGAGCTACTCTGGTACTTCATCAACCAGACAGTTGAGCAGCTTGGAAGAGGGGAGATATTTCCATGTAGCAGAGTGACAAGTTGGTATACAATGTTCATGGAGACCATGGTTTGTACAGTGGTAAACTCAAGCACAGAAACAGACATGGGAGTATCTTAGAACCTTGCTGCTCAAAGTACAGTCCACGGACCAGCAACGCTGAAAACACCTGGAAGCTTTTGAGACTTTCAGAAACTCAGACTCTGCCTGTGGAATCACAGTTTGAAGTTTGACTGATTCCCCAGGTGATTCATATTCACATTAAAATTTGAGAAGTGCTGTCTTAAAAGACATCTTTTTATGTGAATTTCAGACTTTGCCGGTGCTTGGATTTCCAGTGTTCACTGGAAAAGCCGAAGGATTTATGTGAGCACTTAGTTGACTGAATTACATGTGATTTTAGAAGAGGGATTTCCAGATGTAAAGTTAAAACATGATGTATGATACTTAGCATAAGTGGAGAAAACCAGTCGATAAGCCCAAGGCTACATGGAACCATTCTGACTTTTTGAGAAGTGCAATCTGTTTGGGGGATAGTTTGGAAAGTCCATCAGAAGAGGTGTCATTAAATCCGATTTTAAGCAGAATATGGCAGTTTGGCTAATGTTGGACAGCCTCTCTGCCCCCAACTCCAGAAAGCAAAATATTTTGCAGTTGAGAATTGTAAACTCCTTAGACAGTTACAAGCACTGTACATGAAAAATCCATCAAGAGTGTTCTGTTCTGTTTCTATCAACTTCTTATGTTTTTTCAATGGCAAATGGTTTTGGAATCATGGGCTTATTAGAGACAGACAAAGCTATGGCCCGGGGGAAGCAACACTGGTACCCAGAGGATTTAACTGTTTCCATACCTTTCCCAGTGACTCAAACTATGCAACAGTATTCATTTTAAATGACTTTACAAAAAGACTTAATGAGATAAATCATGCAGGCACAGTAAAATAGTTAGTCTTTCCTATTGTGTCTGCCTGTAGCAGCGTTCAAACTCAAACATTAAGAGGGGCTTAGAGACAATTTGGGTCTAGCATCAAATCAGATAAACTATCATTTTTAATTATTGTTATTTTGATAAGGACTTCATAGTCTCTGGAGTAAACGAGCCCTAAAAATCCTTGTTCATGTTTTTAAATGGTAAGGAAGATTCTGCAAAGATAGCGTAAGGAAGCAGGAGGAGGAGGCAAATACTGGTCAAGTGCCTCGTCTAAATCTACCACAGTCCTCACCATCATCATGAACAAATTGCAGCAATTATGCACCAAGCAGGATGCAAAGCAGGCAACACACATTCTCACATGAGGTGGTCAATCAGTCAAGTAAAGCTAAAGGTTTTGTTGTACCCAGTTCAAAGATGAGGAAAATGAAGCTGGGAGGGGTCAAATAACTCATCCCCAATCACAAAGCCCTTAAGTGGCTCTGTCAGGATTTGAATCCACAGCCTAAGTTCATCACATTTTTCTCCTTGTCTCTATTTCGGTATTTCTCATAAATCAAGGGACATGGAGAGAAACAGAAACTGTTTCCACAACATCAAGAATGTCACTTAGAATCAATATTGGCCTGGCTTCGATAACTTACCTAACAGAGAGGTAATCTTGTCATGGGGCACCCCACACTTCACGCCACACTTAGGCAAGAAGAAATGTTCACAGTCTCAGCTGACGCCAGGGAACTTTACAGCAAAGGAAATGTTGAAATGTCTCCTAGGCTGTGTCCCTCCATCCCTGTGCCTCTGTCGTCCTGTCTACAGATTTTCATGATAGCTAATAACCATAATGACAACTCTCAGCTGATTTTTCTACATCAAGGGTCCTCGACCCCCAGACCTGTAGCAACCAGCCACACAGCAGGAGGTGAGCAGTGGGTGAGCAAACGAAGCTTCATCTGTGTTTACAGCCACTCCTCATCACTCCCATTACTGCCTGAGCTCCTCCTCCTGTCAGATTAGTGGCAGCATTAGAGTCTCATAGGAGTATGAACCTTCTTGTCAACTGCATGTATGAGGGATCTAGGTTGTGTGCTCTTTATGAGAATCTATTGCCTGATCATCTATTGCTATCTCCCATCACCCCCAGATGGGACCATCTAGTTGAAGGAAAACAAGCTCAGGGCTCCCACAGATTCTACATTATGGTGAGTTGTATAATTATTTCGTTATACATTACAATGCAGTCATAATAGAAATAAAGTGCACAATAAATGTAATGTGTTTGAATCATCCCAAAACCATCCCAACCCTGGTCTGTGGAAAAACTGCCTTGCACAAAACTGGTCCCTTATGCCAAAAAGATTGGGGGCCACTGTTCTGTGTGTATGATAGAACATGTTACTGATAGGTGACATTATATGTACTATTCTATGTTGAAGCAAGTAAAGCTCTCTGTAAGCCTTTCTGAAACAGTACAGATACAGAAACAGGGACATCTAAAAGTCAGCCATCAGGCTTTCAGGGTGACATACCCGCCTTGCGCTTTGTTGTAGGAGACGCCCTGGAGTTGAGTCTGGGAGGTACTGGGAGGTGTCTCAGCAGGAGTTAAGCAGCAGGGACTTGCCGTCTTCCTAGATATTACTGTTACTTGGTTGGTGCCTTTCATCTCAATGCCCATTTGTGATACCAGTTTGACCCTAGTAGCACCCAATTTCAGACTTCACCGGCCACCTGGGACTTAGGGTGAGTAGAGAGGCAATTAGGGTACATGTTCCGATCATTTTGAGTGACAGAGATTTCCAGATAAAAACAATATAAAAGAGGAACTGCTCAGGGTCTCTGGGGTGAAGGAGCTATACATCTGTCACTTCCACAGACAAGGTTCCTTTTCTTGGCTGTTTGCTGAGACCTGGGGGGCATCGAGCACTGGGAAATCGATGATTGTACAGCATTGTATAAAAAGGGCACCCACCAATGCTCACACAATCTGCAGGGCTCCTTTCTTCCTGAGGCAGATGAGTTTTGCTACACTGACAAGAATCCTTCTGGCTGAACATAAGATGTCACCTCTTGTAGAAGGGGCTGGAGTTTGAGACCATCACATTTGCTTTCTGCAATCCCTGAAGATTTAAGAGTGAACCTACATTGTTTATTGGGATATTGGCAGGTTGTAGTCGTAAGAGTGGATCTGGGCGGTACCGGTTAGCAGAGAGGGTTGATGTTTCTAAAGAGTCTTTCCCAGCAGCCACAAACATCTATGAAAGATACTTCCATCAAAAACAAAGCTTGAAGGCAACAAAAAAAAATGGGGAATTTAAGAGCATTTAGATTTGTCTCTTATGTGCAACAACTTCTTCCCTGACTGATTGTGCCTTGGGCAATATCACTGGGTGCCTAATGCATGAATAATGTATGTATAATGTATGTGTCACTGCCTTAGAATCAGCAACGTGGACCACAGGTCTTGGGCACCTTAAATAATTTATGTTTTAAATCTGCATATAGTCAGAGAGGCATCTGAGTCTACATGTAACATTTATGAATGCAAGTGGAACTTTTATTTCCCTTTTTTTTCAAAGCTAAATTGCCTTTATTTGACTGTTAGTGTTCCAATTAATTTAGTTGACATCATTTCAATTTTGTTGCAATACCTAGTACTTACCGTAACTCATGTGGGCCCTTGTTGTGAATTAATGAGAGCAACAGAGAAATAACTTCAGGGAAAAGGTACATCTTTAAATAATTTACCCACGTGAGTAGGTGGGAAAACTGGATCTGTGGTCATGGCTAGTGTGCTGGTATCCGAAGCTGGGTGTCCACAGTCACATCAGGTCCTCTGTATCTGTGACACCAGGGCAGACAGAGAGGTCAGTGTCCAACACTGTGGAGGACCACAGGCTCACCTCCCTCAGTGGGGCCAGCATCTCATAAATTAGTCATGCTGGAGCCCTCTCCAGGAGCTCCTGGTGGGAGCTAAAGGGAAGGTGAACTCCTTTCTTTTAAAAACTGCTATCGTGTTAAGATCCGCTGCCAGGATCTAGGAGGGTAGAGTGAAGACAGAGAAATGCAAAGACTGTATTCTGAAAAGTTAAGGAAGC
Source organism: Papio anubis (assembly GCF_008728515.1). Taxonomy (NCBI): domain Eukaryota; kingdom Metazoa; phylum Chordata; class Mammalia; order Primates; family Cercopithecidae; genus Papio; species Papio anubis. Next base: position 6,436,521 of record NC_044993.1, on the reverse strand, counting down.
AGTTCTGTGGGTGAAGATAGTGAATAATAATGTTGTGAGTTGTTATGATGAGCCAGGCACTGTGTTGATCACCTCATATGTACCATCATCTTTAATTTTTATTTGAAAGCCTGAAGGCCAGGAGTGATGGTTCACACCTGTAATCCCAGCACTTTGGGAGGCCGACGTGGGTGGATCACCTGAAGTTGGGAGTTCAAAACCAGCCTGACCAACATGGAGAAACCCTGTCTCTACTAAAAATACAAAATTAGCCAGGCATGGTGGTGTGTGCCTATAATCCTAGCTACTCGGGAGGCTGAGGGAGGAGAATCGCTTGAACCTGAGAGGCAGAGGTTGTGGTCAGCCATGATCATGCCATTGCACTCCAGCCTGGGCAACAAGAGCAAAACACGAGAGAAAGAAAGAAAGAATGAAAGAATGAAAGAAAGAAGAAGGAAAGAAGGAAAGAGAGGAAGGGGAAGGGGAAGAAGAAAAGAAAAGAGAGGAGGGAGGAGGGAAGGGAAGGGAAAAGAGAAAAAAGAAAGAAAAGAAAAATTGAAAACTCTGAGGTAGACAACTTAATTCTACCTACTTTTCACCTTAATTCCAACGGTTTTCCAGATAAGAAGCACAGATTGGCCAAGCAACTTTCCTACTGTCCCAAAGAACAGGGATTGGAAGCTGAGAAGCCGAAGGCACCACAGCGTCTTTTTGAAACTTGGTGCTTTCGTGCCTGCCCAAATTCTCTGATTGATAATTAGTTTTCTAATTCTTTTATTTTTAAAAATAAAAAATAAAAGATTAAATCAGAGCAAACACTTGGCCGATATACATGTTGGTTATTCAAACGATGGAGGCTTCATTGTCTGATACATCCCATACTGACAGTAGCAGCTTTGGAACTCATGAAACCCAAATCTCGTCAACTTCCTGCAGCACCCCAGCTCCTTTTTGTAGAACCCATTGTCTCCTTAGTTCTTTATGTGATAAATACCGATTGAGTAGCTACTCTGTGTTAGTCCCTGGACAAGAGCTGAGCAAAGGCATGAACGAGATAGGAGAGGTCTCCCTCTCATGGAGTTTGGAACGTAATAGACATATTCATAGTTCTGATTGGGCAAAATTCTTCTCTCTTACTTTTATTCATAGTTTCCGGCTCTGAAACCTAATGCTACAAAGATAAAAGTTGCATTTGATAGGTAATGCAATGAAACACTACTCAGCCTTTAAAAAGGAGAAAATCCTGCCATTTGCAACATCGTAGATGAACATGGAGGATGTTATGCTCAGTGAAATAAGGCAGATTCAAAAGGACAAATATTGCATGATACCACATATGCGATGAATCTAAAATGGTCAAACTCATGGCAGCTGCGTGGGAAAATGGTTTCGGGGGGTTGGGGGAGGGGGATTGGTGTGGTGTTAGTCAACAAGTACAAAGTTTCATTTATACAAGATGAGCAACTCCTAAAGATCTACTATTTAGAGTTTCACTTAGTGTTGCTTCTCTATAATGTTGATGAGAAAAAAAATGGTCATTGGTCCCTGGGCCTCCCTTCTGTGTGCTCTGCCATTGGTATTACTTAGCTTCTTTCTCTGTATTGACATCTTTTTGCCTTGCTACCTACTTACTTAGTCTCTCCAAGTTTCAATTCCAAATTCCCAAGAGATTACAATGATTGACTCAACCTTAATCATATGAGTTGGTTTCCCTTTGGAGTATGCCCACCCCTGGCCTAGTAAGCCATGGTGCTGTGGCAAGGACACGTGTTCCATAAGGTTGCCCCCTCAGGGGCTGAGGGTTGAGCAGATTAACCTGGAAGGGAAAGGGTATGTCTAGCAAATTAGAACAAGTAAGAAGTATAATCACCTGTAAGTTCATGCTACATTTTCTGGAGGTTTTTTTAATTATTATTTAATTCTCCTCTCAGACCTTCTGTGACTCCCAAACCAATAAATCATTTTTGATTGTGTGCTGTTCTTTTCTTCCCTTGAAAAATATTCATTCAAGTTCTTCTCTCATTCCCTCAAAAGAGACTTCAGGCCGGGCGCAGTGACTCACGCCTATAATCTCAGCACTTTGGGAGACTGAGGCGGGCAGTTTACCTGAGGTCGGGAGTTTGAGACCAGCCTGACCAACATGGAGAAACCCCATCTCTACTAAAAAATATAAAAATTAGCCAGGTGTGGTGGCGCATGCTGGTAATCCCAGTTAGTGAGGAGGCTGAGGCAGGAGAATCACTTGAACCTGAGAGGTGGAGTTTGCGGTGAGCTGAGATCATGCCATTGCACTTCAGCCTGAGCTACAAGAGGGAAATTCCAACTCAGAAAAAAAAAAATACTTCAAGCAAGGGAGGGCATGCTATCAAAGTATATTTTCCTCCCCTTCTGCAAGGTCTCTACATTTAAGTCAATAGCAGCACAATATAAGAAGAAAGACTATTACCAGCTAACATTTATTGAATATTTACTAGGCTATCAGCACTGGTCTAAGCACTTTACATGTTAAAATTAATTTATTTTCTACAATGATCTTAAGCAGAATTTCCTTAAGAAATTCTTATAGAAAGTGATGATGAATTTTGAGAGATAATGTACCTGAATTTCTTATTGTTCATAGTATATACTGAATAAATCGTGCCTGGTGATTGCTATAATGGTATCATCAACTACAACATTGTTCCACAGCTCAGTAGCAACACCGTTTTGTAGTTCCTTAAAAGCGACCACTGGTCTGAATCTGACTAAACTAAACACAGAGCATCAAAAGCAAATGGGGATTCGGAGGTCCAGAGGATGGGAGGTGAATGATACAAATGGTTAGAGTCACAAGTTGGAATCCAGTGGAGCGATAGTGCCTCAGAGCCAAGATCCCAGAGAGCAGAATTCTGAGAAATCCGTGTCCAGAGAATATGGCCAGGACCTTGGAGAGCTCATGGTGATGTCCAAGTTTCTTCCACCGTTTAGATCTCAGACTAGTGCAAAAGTCTGCAAAGGGGCTCCAGCCTTGTAAGGGTCTCATGTTGTTTTATTTGGAGGCTCTGACATAAGTGGAACTCTGGGTGCCAAAGGGATACTTCAGAACTGGAATCTTCTGACCTGGATAGGGCAATCGAATTCTTGATTGCATTAGACGGTGCATCAGGATCCTTGTCAGAGAGTAAGAACTTTTCATCTTCCCGTGTCAGTAGAGGAGTTCAGCTCTACTACCAGAATAGGAAAAAAATTGCAAAATATATAGGAAAAAAAAAATAGCAAACAACACCAACTTCTTTTCTTATGTAACCCACAGTGAACAAGAAGCAATTGTCTGAATCGGATTCAGAAACAACAGTGGGTTACATTTGGATTCTATGTATTTTTAGATGTTTAATTTCTATTTGCCTATTTCATGAAAGATTGGCAATCACACATAAATCTGCATGAGTAAGAAGAGACCCATGAAAATAAATAGTCCTACAGATGTAAGATTTGAGATAAAATGTATCTTAAGTGAATAGATTGTCTTTGCTCTTAATGAACCTTCAACCTTCATGCCACTTAGGTTTGGTGAAGAATGTTTTTGATGTCTGTTACCCACATGGAGGGTTTCTGCCTGTCTATTTTGGGTAGAAGATACTTAGAACAAAAGTAATCTCGAAGGGAGGAGAACATCAAGAAATAAATCATGTCTGTATTCCTATAAAACTAATACCAGACTTGATAAACATGCATCTGAAACTTAGCTAGAAGTGCTATTCTACTGTTACTATAAGGGACCCTGAGTATTGTAGATTCGGTTAGACTGTGGGTAGCCAAGAGGGACGAGGACTTGGATTTTGTCCTGAGCTTATGGCAGGCTGGCAGAGGGACAAGTCCCCTTTGCACAAGTCCCCTTTTCTCTCTGGGTGTGTCTCCTCATCTGTAATAGAAGGAGGATTGGATTAGCTGGTCTATAAGATCCATTTCATGATCAGAATTACAGAGTAAGTATGTGAATGATGCGTGAATTAATGAACAAACTTCTCCCTGTTGCCACATTCCAGGAATAGCCCATGGATTTGCAAAGAGGGGCAAGAAGTGGCATCTACCAGCTGCTTCCTTTTCTTAGGAGCCTCCATCAGAGCCTAATAACATGGGGAAGCATTACTGAATTATGACTTTGTGCAAGATTACTAACTTGGAGTGAATGGCTATTCTTTTTGGAGGTTTTAAACAGTCATGGAACCAGGATGGACTCCTGAGACGAACAACCGCATTTATTCACTTCAAATACAACATGCTAAAAATGTTTTTGAAGCTGTAATTTTACATCCTGAAAAAAAGGTTAAATTCAAGGCAGTGTACAAAGACAAAGAATGACTTTGAGCAAATGCATTAATTAGGGTTGAGATGTTCAGAATTTAATGTCAACTAAAATTGGTTAAGCTGAAGTCTTTTGGGAGCGGTGACAGTTCATCCTGTCCCTGTTAGTAATCAATGCGCTTGATTTGCTGGAAATTTTACATATAGCCTTACGAATCCTTTTGACTGAAGTGCAAGTTTCCTCTAGAAAAGACCAGTTTTAGGAAGGCGTGTGTGTGTGTGTGTGTGTGTGTGTGTGTGTGTGTGTGTGTGTGTGTAAGTACATATACTGGACAAGTTTTCTTGAAAAACAGACCCAGTAGTGTCAAGTGGCGTATAACTATCCCCAAACCAAAGCCTCCTGCCCTATTTTCTGCCTTTCCTCCGCTCCCTGGCAGAGCTGACCTACTATCTCTCTAGGTAACTTGGCACCAGTACTATCTAGAAACTGAAGTGTGATGGGTCATTTTGTTTATTCCATGAAGTTACTGTGAGTGCAGATCCTGGAATCTGAGAGATCCAGGTCTGAAACTCAGCGTCTTCACAGCCTGCCTGTATGACTGGAATAAACAACCTTAACCATTAGTTTCTTCATCTGCAAAATGGGGATGTAGAACCTTCCTCACAGAGCAGTTATGAGACTAAATGAGGTCAAATATGTGAAATGATTAGCACCATGCCTGGTGTTTTGCAAGTAAGTGTTCAACATCTGAGAGGTGCTTCGAGTATCAGTAGAACTGTTGGTATTTATCAGGTGCCTTCTGTGTACCAGGCACCAGGCGAATCTCCAGAGATGCAAATTGGACCGAGTATGTATTTTCAAGTAGTTCAAAATCTAGTGGGGAAAAGTGGCAGGAAAGCAAGTAATCAGGGAACGATTGGGTAAGTGATGTGACAATAAGGTATTAGCATAAACCCAGACAAGGGGCAGTAAGGAGGGGAGGGGCTGCTTCTTGAAAAGGGTGACATATGGGATGACTCTTTCTTTTCTTTTCTTTTCTTTTTTTTTTTTTTTTTTTTTTTTTTTTTGAGATGGAGTCTCACTCTGTCACCCAGGCTGGAGTGCAATGGCATGATCTCAGCTCACTGCAACCTCTGCCTCCTGGGTGATTCTCCTGCCTCAGTCTCCTGAGTAGCTGGGATTACAGGCACCCTGCCACCACGCCCAGCTAATTTTTTGTATTTTTAGTAGAGATGGGGTTTCACCATGTTGTCCAGGCTGGTCTCAAACTCCTGACCTCAGGTGATCCACCTGCCTCGGCCTCCCAAAGTGCTGAGATTACAGGTGTGAGCCATTGCGCCCAGCAGGGATGAATCTTAAACCGAGTGGCAAAAAGGCAAGAATAATGTCTGATACATTCAGGGATCTGGGATAGTCTGTGCAGAGGCCAGAGAGAAGAGTATGGAGGACAGAGAAAGGCAACCCTCCTCTGCCCTGGATCCAGAGACCCCATGTCCACCACAGCACAATTCTCTGAGTCCTGCAATAAATGCTGCAAACTGTTTTGTTTTGTTTTTTGGGTTTTTTTTCTTTCAGTTAGAAACAGTCTCGTTCATACAAATGAAATACCAAACAGGACCACCATGGCACAGGGAACTTCTCATTTTATCTCTTGCTCCTCAGTGCTTTTGAGTCTCTCCCTGCATCACTTCCCTGCCCTGCACCTGCCAGGTCTGTGGGTCCTCTTGCACGTTTGTAGCTCTCCAATACTCTTCAGGCCCAGTGATCCTTTTCAGACTCTTGTCCTCTAGAAAAGCAATTATTCAAATCTGGCCGAAGGCTTACTTCTCGGTTTCTGGCTAAAATTGCCCTCATAGTACCCTGACCCCAGACTCCTGCTGGATGCCATCCAAAAGAGTTCTCGAAGCCCTCATTTCTGCTATAGGCATGGACCACTCTCTCCAGCCCTGACAACCCTGACCTCACATGTCCCTTGGGATTTCTGTTCCTCTTCCACTGTTCTTTTTTTTTTTTTTTCTTGGTTGCAGAGTTTTTCGGAAGGACTGATTACCAAGTCTCTTCTTTCCCCAAGAGTGCTTCTTTGTCACAAATGATTCCACTCCTTGAGGACATTTGGTGACATTTAATTCATCTCCTGTTCTCTGCTTGGATGAATTCTCGGAACTCCCTGAGAGGAAGGACGAGGCAGTGGAACATCTGAGCAACGTGATCTTTATGTGGTGGCTGAAGGTGATGGATTTTCATCTCCTTCTTCACCCTTTTTCCTGCTGCGTGGGAACTTCTGGGCATTCTCCTTTCTCTTCCTTGCTTTTAACTGATTTATTCTTTTCTGGCTTATGACTTTTCTTTTGTAATAACTGATCTATTATTTTCTGATAACTGATTTATTCTTTTGTGATAACTGATTTATTCTTTTCTGGCTTATGACTTTTCTTTTGTGACACCAGTTTGTAAATGTGTAACTTGTCTGATCTTTCTTCTTTCAGCACCCACCTCTTATGCTATAGCATTTGCACACCATTCCATATTGTTTAAGACTGGGATTCAGTTGAGTTGTAAAGCAGGTGTGAGAAGCTTTGCAAGGCTATAGAACTGTGTTCATCCCTCTCTTGACTTGGACTATGGAAGTTGCCACCTGCTCAGATGCCCTGAATGGTGTGTTGGGCTCTAAATTGGCCTGACAGTACCACAGCACTCTTCCAATTTCTTGGGGATGTCCAGACATTTGATAGTAGCAGCCCAGTTACCTCTGCTTGCAGTAGAAGGAAGGGTCAGCATTGTTCCCCAGCACCCACCCTTTGCTAGGAAGGAAGGACTGTTCTTCCCTTTCTTTAACTTGCACCTCAATGCATAAAGAATATTTGCCCTTTTCCCCCCATGAGGCAGGGGTGGCCTGCTGGGATGGGAGTTCCAGCTTCTTTCTCAATCCCTTACTCACTCCTGTCATAGGCAGACAAGTTGCTAAATGATTGTGGGAAACTGAAACGCCCTTCCAGCCACATTTACTGTTAGATAAGGTCCCTGACTCTCAAAGGCAGCACCCCACCTCCATTCTCCATTCTCCCTCTTCCACTTTCTCCATCCAGGTGCAGCAAGCCCTTCTGTGCTTCCTGTTTCCTGGACTCACCCATGCCCTGAGCAGGCGTGGGTTTGCCCTCCTCGTACCATCTGATGAGGCCAGGCAGAGCATCTAATGGGAGGTTCTGGTCACTCTCAGGCAAAGCCCTGCCCTCCGGCTCACTTTATGACAGCACTCTGCCCTCAGGGTTGTCACCACCTGCTCAGATAATAATCTAGCTCATCATTTTTCATCTGCCTGGTGTTCTTTGCATGTTACTTCCAGAGGCAGAATCCCAGAGAAGAGAAGGAGCTCTCAGCTCCTAAGAATCACTCCTCCAGAAAAGCTCAGCAACCAAGAAAAACAAAAACACAGTGAAAGAGAAATGCTCTTCTTATTCCCACCCTCATCCCTCGCCTATCCTTTCTCCATTTCCCCACGTTCCCTCCATCCCTGGGAGATTTACCACCTGCCATTCCCTGTGTGACATACAATTCTAGGCTCTGTGCTTCTGTCCTGCCTGTGCCTGAAAGTCCTTACAGTTTTCCCCATTTGCCATCCAGCCAACCCCTGCTTGTTCAAAATTCAGATTCAGCCTCCCCTCTTCCAGGAGATCCCTGACTCCCCAGCCAGGCTTAGCTGCCACTCTTCTGGGCTTTCCCAGGGCCAAGTCATGGCTCTCATCACCATAGTCTTTAAAACCATTGACTTCTTTGCCTTCGCTAGCAGTCTGTGAGTCTGTATAAGATTTGCCATATCAATCTAACTTTGTATTCCCGGTTCTTGGCGCATAGTGGGGGAACTCACAGAGACTAGAGATGAATCAGAGATAAATGAGTGCCCCTTGAGTCCAGGGCGTGCCTGTAAAATTGGAAATATCTGCAGGTACAAGTTGCAGGCAGGAAAACTGAGGCACAAGAAGTGTCACTTGCATAAGACTTAGCTAGTAAATGGCAGAGCTGATGCATGTGAAAATGTCTAAGGCAGAAATACGTACTTATTTAAAAATTTTTTTAAAAGCAAGAAAATGTCTAGACACAAGGTTTTTTGTTTGTTTGTTTGTTTTGTTTTGTTTTGTTTGAGATGGAGTCTCGCTCTGTTGCCCAGGTTGGAGTGCAGAGGCGCAATCTGGGCTCACTGCAAGTTCCGCCTCCTGGGTTCACACCATTCTCCTGTCTCAGTCTTCTGAGTAGCTAGCAATACAGGCACCTGCCACCATGCCTGGCTAATTTTTTGTATTTTTAGTAGAGGTGGGGTTTCACCGTGTTAGCCAGGATGCTCTTGATCTCCTGACCTCATCATCTGCCAGCCTCGGCCTCCCAGAGTGCTGGCATTACAGGTGTGAGTCACCGTGCCCGGCCTAGACACAAGTTTTAACCCTGTAAATTCTGTTGCCTCTAACTGCAACCAAAGCCCAACTCATCACATTCTGCACAGCGTGCTGCCCACATTCACTTGGGGAATCGGCAACATGTATACCTCGTTACTTCACCTCCAAACCCAGCTCACAAGCAGACAGGATGCACACCAACTGTCCAGTTAGCAGAGCTTCCCATTTAAATCAAATTCTCTTCTCCTCCCAAGCTCATTTCAAAGGCATTCATTGGTCTGAATACATGTGCTGGTGTAACAAAATGAAACTCACCCCCAAAACAAAAGGAAAAAAACCGATCTGATGCAAAATCTATCTGCATTTCAGAAGCTGTCAAGATGAAAAATGAAGCCACAAGTTTGGCCTTTAAAAATATTAATTTCTTATAAAGATGAACTGGAGAGTGGTAACTAGAAAATTCCCTTATCTCCTAGGAAGAACAAACAGGATGAAATTCTGGTCCTTCTTCTTGAGTCTTATATGTCATTTCCAAATTCAACAGTTACTTGTTCACGGTTCATTTATGAGGCTTCTGAGCATAATGAATGTCCACACATGTCACTGAGTTATTGATGAATCATTGTTTCTACTCTGAGCTCAGTTCATGTAGTTCAGTATGCTTTGGCCTTGCTATGGCTTCAGGGGACGATAGTTAACCCAACAGAGCAAATCTGGCCAACTCCCGAGTGGGGCCGGGGTTTGGATTCAACAAAGGGCACCAGCAATAAATGCCTCCTTGCTGGTAGATGGGAAGGATTGAGAAGACAGAGGGGAAATTGTATGCATTCTGCTAACATCTACAACGTCTGTAACAGTGTCTTTTCCAGCAGTTATAAAGGATCCTCACTCTCCCTTTCCTCCCTCAGTCCCAGTTCATCCTCCAGAGCTCCTCATGATCAGCTCCCAAAGCCACTCGCTCGCTATTCTGTTCCTTTGAGGCCTCTGTCCACTTCCTGCCCTTGCCTCTCTTTCCTGGACCATTGCAGAGTCTCAGAACTGCCTCTCTGCTCCCAACTCCATCCATTCTCTCGCTGCCTCCAGAACATTCTCCTTTTCTGAAACATTCTCCTCTGCTTGAAAGTACAGATGGCTCCTCCTTGCCTCGCGCAGCAACTCCAAATTCCTTGTAATCTAGTCCCAAATCACTGTCTGGCCTCCTCTCCTTGCCCTCCTTCTGAACACCCTAGATTCCTGCCAAATATAATGTTATTCCACAAACCTACGAGGACCTTACCTGCCCTCTGTCCTTTGCACATGCTGTTCCTTCAGCCTGTGCGCTCTTCCTTCCCTCATCCACCCGGGAGACTCCTGCCGATGTTTTCAGACCCAGCTTAAACGCCCCCACCAAACCTCCCCTGCCTCTCCTAAGTGGAACCAGCTCCGCACTGCACTCCACTATGTTGGCATAGACAGTACATGTGGCTACTAGTTGATTGACAGGTTGTCCCGTAAACCAGTCTGCTCAAGGCCACCTCCGGTAAAACAGTGTGTTCCCCTTCCCTGAGGAGTAACTTTACACAAGTTGCAGGGGGTAGTGGGCTGTAGTCATGATGCTATTGTTCCTCTGGAAATTATGCTCGAAAGAGATTTGAATGAATGAAAGAATACGTTTAGTAAAAATACATTTTTCTATTTTTTTCTAAAAGTATCCTACACAATTTCCATCAGGATCAGTGGAGAAATCCCTCCAGATTCCTAATTATCTTCTTCCCAAGATAACAAGATCTCTGTCCTCTCTTCACAAAGACATAGGACATGGGCTCAGAGATGTCTAGGCATCTGGCTTTCTGCCTGTCTGCCTGTCTGTGGGAGCCAGTGGTTTTTTTGTTTGTTCATTTGTTTTGTTTTGTTTTGTTTTGTTTGAGATGGAGTCTCACTCTGTCTCCCAGGCTGGAGTGCAGTGGTGCAAGATCTGCTCACTGCAACCCCTGCCTCCCGGGTTCAAGCAATTCTCCTGCCTCAGCCTCCCAGGTAGCTGGGACTACAGGAACACACCACCACGCCTCGCTAATTTTTGTATTTTTAATAGAGACAGGGTTTCACCTTAATGGCCAGGTTGGTCTCGAACTCCTGACCTCATGATCTGCCCGCCTGGGCCTCCCAAAGTGCTGGGATTACAGGAGTGAGCCACCATGCCCGGCCAGGAGCTGGTGGTTTTAAACTGATCATCATTCATTCCCTTTCTCAGACTCAGGTCCCTGGTCCTGTGTAGCCTGTGTTTTCTTACAAAACGGAAAAAAGCTCTATTTTTGGCCAGAAAGCAAAGCAAAGGAACCTGAGCACACAGGATTCTAACTCATGCTGTTGATTTCATTAGCATAGGTCTTTCATCGTAGATGCCAAACAGAGTATCCACTTCCCTTAGTGGCCACAAAAGCACCTGGAGAACTACCAGAAGAGCCACATGGGGTCTTTTCTGTCTGTTCACCCCACCTTCTAAAATCCCCACCTTTCACACCTTGTCTCTGATGACACTTGTCTCAGGGATGTGACTTTGTGTCTGCTCCACAAGATGATGTCTCTGTCTGCCATTTAACCCAAGCCCTTCTGAGTTCTGATCATGTTCCTGCACCAGGCAGTGAGAATGGCAAAGCCAAGGAAAAATGTACTGCTGCCCTCACCGCAGTCATGGTCTAGCATGGAACAGCCTCACTGCTTTACTAAGCTGCTGTGGGAAGGAACTAGCACAGTGTGTGCAATCACTGGAAAAGACGGCTGGGGAGCCCAACAGCAGGAGACAAAGTGCATCCCAGTATTCCCAGAGATTCTTTCTCATCCTTTTATATGTCTATATATAAAATATATATAAATGTATTATGTATATATTTATATTTATAATATATAAAATTATGTAAGTATATAAATCATATATTTTATATAATTATATATTTATATAATTTTATATATATTTATTTATATTTATATATTTAAATGTATATATATTTATATAATTATATAAAAAATAATTATATAAATTTATAAATGAAACTATAATTATATTTATATAAATTATATATTTTATATGTAAATTATATACTATATATACATTTATATTTTTATATCTCATCCTTTTATATATATAAAAGACGTTGCAGATGTTAGCAGAATGCATGCAATTTCTCCTGTGCAATTTCCATATATATATATATGGACCTTCTGGCCCCACCGGAGGGCCAGCACCTCCAGCTAAACATTCAAAAGCAGAGGAGCTGCATTCCTCACCAGTGTGAGGGAACCACATTCACCAAAGAAAGCCAAAACAGACCCCGTTGATATACACATATTTCCACAAACATCGTAACAGTCTTTTTCACTTTGTGTCATTACCAGACACAGGGAGAATTTCCCAGCGGAAATCTTCACCCAATTTGCTCCATATGGATTTTCTACCTTATTTTACTACTGAGAAAGCAGCCTACATGTTTTATCTGCAAGAGAATCAAAAGATGGAAAATTGTCACATGGGGGACAGTGAGAACAGCTTGTTGACAGAAACACAGTTGACAGTTGCATCCTGGAAGAAGCTCTAACAGTCTTCTTTTCATTTCTCTCAGCTGGATGTTGGGCAAAGTTTTTACTTCTTTAAAAAAAAAAAAAAACTAGCCCTTAAAGCAGTAAGATATTGATCACTTAAATTATCTGTGTATTGAATTAGGCTAATAGAATCTAAGTTTAAGCAAATTTGAAAGAATGATCTTGAACACGAGATAACAGGCCCCGAGTTTGTACTCCCAGGTAATGGTGACCATACACTTTTACTATATCAGATAATCAAGAAATATTGGGTCTGCCACTCCTTAATGTGATACTGGCATGTGCCGTGAGAATCCAGCATAGGCACTTTGCTCCTGAGGAGTACCAGGGGTAAAGTTTATTCTCCCTTTTTCCTTCTTAACTTTAACTCACCCCTCAATTACTCCCTCTCTTGTCTTCACAAACTGCATTTTCTTTTTGCTTATATCCTGTGATTTGTCTCAATTCCATCCAGCTAGGTGCCTGAGCTAGAAACTAGCCACCAAACTGGTACCTTGTTCCCCTCATTCCTCACATGAAATGTGCACTCTGGCCACAGAGCTTAGCAGTCACTCTGAATGGGGACAGATCCTGGCTCTGTCACTTCCTCTGGACTAACTAGGGGAAGTCATTTAACATTCTGAGCCTCAGTTTTCTCATCTATGAAGTGGGTCAGATGGCGATGCCCATGTCACAGGATGCAGTGAGAGTCAAATAGGGATAACTTCCAGAAAACTCACAAAGACTGACATGTGTTAAGTGATCAATAGATGTTGTTTATTTTACAGTCATCATCAACACCCTAATTGATAACTAGGTATTTTTCGTTCCACTTGTGTGTGTGTGTGTGTGTGTGTGTGTGTGTGTGTGTGTGTGTGTGTGTGTGTGTTGCTCTTGTTGCCCAGGCTGGAGTGCAATGGTGTGATCTCAGCTCACTGCAATCTCTGCCTCCTGGGTTCAGGCGATTCTCATGCCTCAGCTTCCTGAGTAGCTGGGAAGAGCTAGGGTTTCATCATGTTGGTCAGGCTGGTCTCGAAACCCTGACCTCAGGTAATCCACCAGTCTTGGCCTCCCAAAGTGTTGGGATTACAGGCATGAGCCACTGCACCTGGCCTTTTATTCCACTTTCTAAAACTCTCTTTCATTCCTCTCATACTCTCCCTCCTGGACCATCTCGTCTCACCTGGATGGATATACTGTCAGTGTCAGGTTCGCCTCTTAAGTCCTCAGTACCGAGCACAGTGCCTGGCACCATGTGGCCCCAAAATAAATCCCTGATCCATTGAATTGAATATTCTACCTCTCGCTCACCAGTTATTCAATGTTATTCCTGGCCATTTCTGGGACATGGGCAGAGGAAAAGCTATTGAACGTGTATAATAGCCAAACATGGCATTCGTGATTTAGAAGAATTCACAACAGACCCAAAATATGCTTTGGGCACTCAAATCATCCATCATTTCTCCTATAAATTCCAGTAATCATTTATGTTTGGTTTGTTTGAAGGATTTGATGCGTTTAAAATTTAAATGTGGGAAAGTTATGCCTTTTCTTTTGTTTTATTTCCTAGCCATATGACCAATGAGGCAAAGAATCCAAACTCATTAAGTCTCACACATAAAGGATTGAAATGTATACAGTACTTACAGCGAGCATGGGCTGAGTGATGAAGCTCTCTTTTTAGGCCTTGAACATGTTGACACACTCAATATTTTTCATCCACAGAATATAGTAAGAACATCGTCTCACACCATGAAACATTAATATTATTTTTATGACCGTACACAATGCAGTGAGACATTGCTGAGCTGCTGAGAAATTTAAAGAATAAAAAAGATTTAGACACTGAAAGAACCTTGAATCATTGAATTTGGGGAGGTAGGGAGTAAAGTTGGAGTATGCCTAGGAGGTGATTATGTGGCTCCCAACAAATGAGCTAGAGCCAAACTTTGTGTGTTTTAAATGATTTGGATCCTTGGGTTTAGTACTGGTGGGTGTGGCTCAGTTCTGCATAGTCAGCATTCAGTGGTGGGTCAGGACACCAATGAGTTCAGCCAAAAAACCTGAATGACAGTCTGTCAGCATGGAGGTGTCCACCGAACCTGTGGAAGGAAGGAAACTACTAGAGGAAGGACAGTGACCAGTAATTGTGACACATGCTCTCTCGGCCCTTTTTTTGTACACATAGTAGACGTCACTAATCAATGGCAACGCTTTTGCCCTTTGAGTCCAGATATCACCTTGGGATCCTACTTAACAAAGGGACCTATGCACAGTTGCCATAATTGATACAGTTTACCATATAAACTGAAACCTATCATTCCTAAAATTTTTAAAAATAAAATAAAAAAGGTAGACGGAAGCCCAAGTTTTGTAAATGAGGCTGCATTTTTAAAATGTAGGTAACTCTTTTCTTATCACCCAGCAGATTCTTTAATGGCAAAAAGGCCAGGCTTGCTTAACTTCTGTAGTGCTTTGTTAAATCAGTACACTCATTTGGTAACTACTGAACACCTGCTGTGTAACAGCAACATACATGCTAATTGGTAGCTGTCCCTTTATCTTGGCAGTTCTCAGTACTGAGCCTTGGGACAGGGAAGCCTAGACCATCTTGCTCCAGATTTCAGTAAATTGGGTCCCCGGGATTTAAAGAGGAGACGAGGATCCCCAGATACCCTTGAAGGTACAAAGGTATCTCCAAGCCACAGTTTTCCCAAGACAGCCCTTAAGCCCTGTGCCCCACAATTTTCCCAGCTGTGAAATGGGCAGCTGCTGATACAGACCCTGCAGCATTGTCATGAGGTTCAGATGAGAACCTCGTTTGTATCAATTGCCATAACTGATACAATTTACCATATAAACTGAGAAGTGCCTGGGTCATAGAAGATGCTCTGGAAATGGCAGCAGATATTGTCATGATGCTGATGTTGCTATTGTCGTCATTTTTTGTCTCAGTGTGCACCTTTGATGCATCAGATGGGAGCACCCCGCTCTCCATTCTTAGAAACTGTGCTCATGCATTTGAGCTTGCCTCCAAAGTCTAGAGCCTCAAGGTTGGCCTGACTGTTGACATGTTTGACTTCCTAGCTCCAAGCAGGGAAAGCCCTCCAGGCCCTCAGTGGTGGTGTTCTCTTGGGAGCCTGTGCCTCAAAAACACTGGTGAGGAAAAGCAGCTATGACTCCAGGCCGAGAACCAAATACCTGGGTCTGGATAGGGTATGCCACTTATAGTTGCTGCTCTGAGATCAGACCCAGGCTCAAATCTTGGCCTCGCCACTTACCAACCACATACCTGTGAGTCACTGCAGCTCCTGGATGCTCAGTTTCCTCATCTGCATCACAGGGATGGCATTCCATTCCTGCGATTCACTATGGGTCTTAAGAGATCCATTCACTGTGTTCCTCTCCTACTTCAGTGGTAGCTTCGCAAATCACGACCAAGTCATGCCAGGCCCTGTTAAGATTCCCATGTAACAACAACCTTCTATGAAACAATAATTTCACAAACAACTTCTGGGGTCAACAGCGCTCCAGAATTTACTCCCTGTGGTATCCGTGAACTCCAGTTTTGAAAGTCCAACCCATGAAAAATAATTTTTAAAGGGAACAATGTGTAATACCCAAGAGAAATGAAAACACACATCCACAAAGAAACCCTGAACATGAATATTAATAGCAACATTACGATAATAGCTAAAAACTGGAAACAACCCAAAGGCCTATCCACTAATGAATTCATAAACAAAATGGGCCTGTCCATACAGTAGAATATTATTTGGCCACAAAAATGAACGGAGCACTGTGAGATGATATATTTTTGTTGCTGAAGCCACCTGGCTTGTGGAACTTTGTTCCGGTAGCCATGGAAAATGAATGCTGGTGGTGACTACTGATGGGTATGGAATTTTTCTTTGGGGTGATGAAAATGTTCTGAAATCAGTTATGGTGATGGTTGCACAACTCTGTAAATATGCTAAAAACAGTTGAATTCTACACTTTAAATAGGTGAATTGCGCAGTATGTGAATTGTAAAACTGTTACAAAAAAAACCCAAGTGTCCCACACTAGAGCCATCTTATCAAGTCAACCTCCTGGTTAAATCACCCCCGCAGGCATCCTGTTCCTCTCAGGAGACCAGTCTAAGCCTGTCCATAGATCTACAAGACCAGCACCATCTGGCCCATCTCCATCTAGCCCCTGCTCACACCACATCTCCCTCCCTCTCTGCCCTCCAGCCTGGGGGTTTCCATCTTCACCATGCCCAGGGCCTTTGCACATGCATTCATGACCTGGAGTATTTTTCCATCTTGCCCCATCCCACTGTCCTCATTACCTCTTAACCTCCTGTCAGATTTTAGCTCAACCGCCAATCCCTTGAGAAGTTTCCTGGTCTCTGAGAGACATTCAAGTCCTTCTTGGAGGTACTTTCATAGCACCCGAACCTCTTCAGCTCTCATTTCACCATTAGAATTTAACATAAACTTATCTGATTAATATCTGCCTCCCACACTGGGCTATTTTTTACGTAAGAGCAAGGTCCGGGACTATTTCACTCACCTTTGTAGTCCCAGAAACCAGCACATAGTAGGCTCTTTATTGTATTTATTTAATTGATGTAAAATTCACATAACATAAAACTAACCATATTAAAGTGAACAATTCAGTGGTATTTAGTACATTAATTGATGTAAAATTCACATAACATGAAACTAACTTTGTTAAAGTGACCAGTTCAGTGGCATTTAGTACATTCACAACGTTGTGCAACCACCACCTCTAGCTGCTCCTAAAATATCTTTATCATCCCAAAGGGAAACTCCAGAGCCATTAAGTAGCCTCTCCCGCTTCTTCCTCCCCTATGCCAGTCCCTGGCAAAAATCAACCTGCTTTCTGTCTCTATGGATTGATCCATTCTGGACCTTCCATATAAATGAACTCATTCAGTCTGTGACATTTTCGTGTCTGGAGTTTTTCACTTAGCATAATGTTTTCAAGATTTTTCCATGTTGTAGCATGCATTAGTATTTCATCCCTTTTTATGGCTGAATAATATTTCCTTGTATGGGTAGACCACATTTTGTTTATCTATTCGTCTGTTGATGGACATTTGGCACTGTTTCTACCTTCTGGCTAATGTGCTGTGCTATGAACGTGCATGTACATGTATTTGTTTAAGTGCCTGTTTGCAATTCTTTGGAATATACATCTAGAAGTAGTAGCTCTATGTTTAACTTTTTGAGGAACCGTCATACTGGTACCATATGTGGTATTACACATAGCAGTGATACCATTTTATATTCTAACCAACAGTACACAAGAATTCCAGTTTCTCCACATCCCTCCCAGCCCTTGTTATTTTCTGTTGTTGGTGTTTTTTATGTTAGCCATTCTAGTGGCTATGAGGTGCCGTCTCGTAGTTTTGACTTGCATTTCTCTAACGATTTGTGATATTGAGCATTTTTTCACGCGTTCATTGGCCATTTGTATATCTTTTTTGGAGAAATGTTGATTCAAGTATGTTGCCTACATTTTAATGTTGTTGTTGAGTTATAAGCGTTCTCTATGTGTTCTGGATAATAGACCCTTATCAGATATATGATTTGCTGAATGTTTTTATTCCATTCTGTAAGTTACCTTTTCACTTTCTTTATAATGTCCACTTCATTGTATTTTTAACCAACTAAATAACTAATAAGTCCAGTGGCAGGCATTTAGATGACATTTGTGGGCAAAACAATCAAGGACTCCCATATGGAATTACTAATTTATAGCTCCCTGGATACCTGGGGGTCAGGAATCAGTCTGTTGATTGGCTGGGGGCTTTCACTTCCATCCAAGCATCAGGCCACATGGTGCCGTCATAGTCGCAGAATCACTTATGAATAATGGATGTCTTCATGTAGGAAGGGTTAAACAGCCCCTGTCCTCCTGTGTCCACTGACCAAGTCCCCTTCATGATTTATGGATGATCACATTAAAGGAAGAAGAGAGGAATAGGGAAAGATGAGGTTTCCCAGCATAGCCTTTTCAGGACCCCTGTGTCACGCCTTGGTGCCAGTTAACATTTACTTGAATTCTTGGTTCCCTCCCCAGCAGCTGTTGGGTCCAGCTCTCTGGGGGATGTCTGAGATATAAATGCTGAGACCTGCACACTGACATTTAAAGAGCCAGTGAGGGGTGTGCATTCTTTATTTAACACCTTCTTTCTGTTGCAATATGAGGTGCTCCCCGGTGCCCCTATTAGAATTACTAATGGCCATCACATCTGGGTTCAGGGAATAGTTGTCTGTTTGTAAGAAAAGCCTGAGACTCGTGGATTTGCACTGCTTCCCAGAGGGCTGAGGAGGAGAAAGGGGTAGGAAGACCACACCCATCGCCCAGAGCCATGGACCTTGTGGTAAATCCCCCTCAAAATCACATAGATGCATCCAAAAGCCCTTAACCATTTTATTTTGCTCTGATAATAAAACTCAGTCTAGTCTTTTATGACTGCTACATAATACATGTTTATTGTAAAAAAAAAATTAGACAATTAGGAAAGGACACAAAGGATCAAATGAACATTGCATAACTACATCATCCAGAGATAATTGCTGTTAATATCTTGCTGTATATAATTCTCCTGCTCTGTTTATATATTGTGATACATAAATACCTTTTTCACAAAAATGAGAGTTCACTGTTCAGTTTTGTAACCTGCTTTTGCTTCTCAACAATATAATAGAAACATTTTCCATGTCATTAAATATTCCCCTACTAAGCATTTATTTTTAATGTGGGTGCCTCTGGCTTAAACAGCAGCAATCTTCAGTGCTGCAAAGAGCTATGCTTGGTGGATGTGAATACATTCTTCTGCTCAGAGTATTATGAGTTTGTTTAAATGGTACCTCTGTGAAAATATATCGCTGGCTAGCCATTCCTGGAGCAGGAAGAGTGTCTAGTCATTCTTGACTTGCTCAAATCCTGTAAAATTAACCATTTCTCACAGTCATGGGCTACTTTTCTGGATGGGAAAATTTTCTGGGATTTAAGGTTCCAGGGCATAGACCGGGCAGTCAGTCACTGGCCGATTTGTAGCTCTGTTAAAGGGGACAGGGCTGGTTAAAGTTTAAATAACCATGGAGGGTCCCAGGCTGAAATATGCTACAGGGAAACACAAATATGAGAGACACACAAATGTCATGAGTGTTCAAAAGCAGAAGAGGTCACATTCCACAGGAGGCAAGAGGAGAGGAAAAGCTTCTGCTGAGCCTTCAAGGGCAGGTCAAGTTTGGAGAGGCAGGAAGGGCAGTAAACATTCGTTCAGGCATTGGCTCCACTAATGTTTAAGGAGCATCTATTAATACTATATTCCCAGCATTGCCCTCGCTGTCAAGGATATGACAATGAAAATACATAGATGATCTCCAACTTCAAACACCTTACAGATTGGCACAATTCAGAGCAATAGTTAGCACAACAGGGGAGACTACTGGATACAGTAATATTAATAACTGCTCGATAAATGTTCACTATTAGGTGTCATATGTATCATTTCATTAGTGCTCACAACAATACTGCGAGGCAGATTCTATTATTCTCCCTATTTGCAAACTGAGGCTTAGTGCGGTTAACGTACCTAAAGTCCCACGTGCAGGTACTTGGTAGCGGAGTCAGTCTTTGAACACTTTCCACTTATTGAGTATCTGTTCCATGATATGAAAGCATTTTGCACATTTCCTCTTATTTAATCCTTCTGACAACCTTGCACAGTAGATGATAAAATTCCCATGTTTAAAGAGAGTGTTATAAACACAGAGAAAGTTATCATTTGTCCAGGCCCACAGTAAGAAGTGGAGCAAGGCTGTACCTACTGTGGCCTGACGACCACTCCATGCCCACTATACCTCACTGTTACCACCTCAGTGAGGCAGAGATCCTGGCTGGTCTAGGGCAGAGTGAATCACCCTAGGGAAGGCCTCCTAAGGCTGACTTCCTACACTATCATTGTGTTAGTTTGTTCTCATATTGCTATAAAGAAATAACCTGAGACTGGGTAATTTATAAAGAAAAGAGGTTTAATTGGCTCACCGCAGGCTGTACAGGAAGCATGGCTGGGGAGGCCTCAGGAAACTTACAATTATGGCAGAAGGTGAAGGGGAAGCAGGTATGTCTTACATGGCTGGAGAAGGAGGAAGAGAGAGAAGGGGGAGGCACTACACACTTTTAAACAACCAGATCTCACAAGAACTCACTGTCATGAGACCAGCAAGGGGGAAATCCACCCCCTTGATCCAGTCCCCTCCCACCAGGTTCCTCCTCCACATCGGGGATTACAATTCGATATGAGATTTGGGCAGTGACCCAAATCCAAACCATATCAATCATTTATTTCATTTGCAAGTATGTATTCAGCACCTGTCATCCCAGGAGCTGTACTGATGTGAATGGAGTCACAGCCCTTGATATGCTCACAGGACACAGAGAGCCACATGTGCCACTGTGATAAGTCAGATATTATGCTAAATGTAGGTATGGGTATGGCACAGTGTGGGGGCAGAAAACTCAATTCCCAGTTAGACAGGGATAAATTAGGGCAGGCTTCACATGGGAGTAACATTTGAGCTGACACTTAAACTATAAGCACGTGCTTACCTGGGGGGACACCTGGATGGAGGCTGTCCCAGACAAAGGGAATGGTGTTTGCAAAGGCTCAGAAGTAGAGAAAGCATGGCATGTTTGGCTAACCATGGCCAGGAATTAAGTACTACTAGTAGATAGTGGATGAGGGGAGGAGTGGGAGGAAATGCTGGCAGAGGGGGACAGATCTCCAAGGGCCTATGGTGCTGTCCACAGAGTTTAAACGGTGTCCTGGTAGCAATAGGGAATCATGGGAGGATGTAGAGAAGTATAGCAGAGTGATTGGCATTGAGAGTCAGGAAGATCATTTTAATGAATATGTACTTGAGGTGGTGCTGTGGGACCAGTGGGACTATTTTTTGTGGCCTGACCTACGGGAGAGGTAGTGAGAATAGAAAGAAGACAGGTGTGAGCAAATTAAGGAGGTAGAATTGATCAACTTGGTAATTGATTAAATTGGTGCAGGAAGGTCCAAAATCTAAGATCAAGGCAGTTCAACACCCAGTTTTCATTTCTGTTCATTTCTTTCTCTCTCTCTCTCTCTCCCTCTCCATTTCTTTCTCTCTCTCTCTCTCTCTCTCTCTCTCTCCATTTCTTTCTTTCTCTCTCTCTCTGCATTTCTTTCTTTCTCTCTCTCTCTCTCTCTCTCATCAGCTCAGGGTCTCCATCTGCCACCCAGGCTATAGTGCAGTGGTGCAGTCTCAGCTTACTGCAGCCTCAAACCCCTGGGCTCAAGCGATCCTTCCACCTCAGCCTCCCAAGTAGCTGAGACTACCGGAGTGCACTACCATGCCCTGGCTTACTTTTGTATTTCTTTGTAGAGACAGGGTTTTGCTGTGTTGCCTAGGTTGGTCTTGAACTCCTGAGCTCAAGTGATCTGCCCACCTCAGCCTCCCCAAGTGCTGGTATTACAGACGTGCACCACTGCACCCAGCCTGTTCATTTCTAATAAGTCCATTGTTTTACTTCTTTTATTTATTCTTATTAAAGTTTCTATGCTGTTGGAGTTAATTGTAAGTAGAAAGTTGAGAACGGCCAAATGTTTGGTTGGTTGCTGAGCAGAAGAGCAATACTTAGCATCTTTGTTACATAACAGATCTCTATTTGTGGGAGTTAATATTTATAAAAGAAAGAAAGATGCATTACCCATAGATGGTGCCGTTTATTCTGTTTATTTTTAAAATGCTTTTATGTTGTTAAAATCCTAGCCTTTGGTTTTGCATCTATAATGAAATTTGGGCAGATTGTATTTCAGCTGGCATGGAAGGAAATGTGCTTTTTATTTACTTTGAAATAATGAAGATCTTTTCTCTTTTACAAAAATCATTACTGCATTTGTTCATCGATCCAACCAATGCACATGGGCGTTTGGAAAGCAGGTGTGGTCCCTGCCCTTCTGAAGCTGACAGTTGAGTCGTTTATCCCTGAGTACACCCTCAGTATTTACCCGTTTTAAACAGGAACTCTTCCTTGAACATTGATAGAATGTCAGAAATTAGTCATGAAGAACCAAGGGTGACTTTCAGTGGTTATTTAATATTTCAGACTTAAATACTCTTCCCACATGCTCCTCCCTCAAGACTTTCACACTTGCTAGCTCCTTTGAAAGTCTCTCCTCCAAAATATCCACATCTCCTCCTTATTCCTTTCATGACTTTATTCCAATGCAACCTTCTCAGGCCACCCTGTTTAAAACAGAGCCTTGGCCATGCGCAGTGGCTCACACCTATAATCCCAGCACTTTGGGAGGCCAAGGCAGTGGGTTGTTTGAGTCCAGGAGTTCGAGACCAGCCTAGTCAACATGGTGAAATCCCGTCTCTACAAAAAAATGCAAAAATTAGACGGGCGTAGGGGCATGCCCCTGTAGTCCCAGTTGCTAGGGAGGCTGAGGTGGGAGGATCACTTGAGCCCAGGAGTTCAAGGCTGCAGTGAGCCAGAATCATGCCATTGCACTCCAGCCTGGGTAACAGAGCAAGACCCTGTCTCAGTACATAAATAAATGATAAAAGAAAACTGAGCCTCCACGCTAGAACTATCTCCCTTTTTATTTTCTCTCTCCCTTAGCACATAGCACTGTTGATCTTGTTTACCATCATTCTGCTCAACCAGAATGCAGGCTGTAGGAAGAGGGAATCTTCGTGACCTTGTCTATGGCTCTGTCCACACTGGCTAAAAGAATACCTGGTCCTGGGTGGGTGAATGTTTGTGGAATGACCCCTCTCTGAGCCTCAAGTTTCTCTGCTGAACACAGGGTTGTCAGGGGCAGTTAGCAGGGTGTGAGGGAAAAAGAGTAGCAGGGTCCCAGTATGCTTGGCTCTGTGGGGGCTGCTCCCAGCATTTTGGGCTGATCAGACTGCTTCTGCAGAGCAGTGCTGGGCTGAAGTTGGTCTTGCTTTGCGCAGATGTTTCTGTGTTACCCAACACTTGGCTTAGTACTTTTTTCTCCATCAGGTCCATAAGACAATTTAAAGGAATGAAAAAAAAATATGCTTTAAGGGTCTAGACCTAATGCTAGAAGTATCCTTTTGGAGAGATTTTTTTGGTTTGTTTTGAGGGACTTTTTGTTTGTTTAAACACTGAGCCTTTCAAAATTTAAGGTACTGCCTTATTGTGCAAATCACACATATTTCTAGTAGAAAAGAAAGGAAAAGATGTAGAGAAGGAAAGCATGCTTCCCATGGAGGGATAAATGGATCCTTCCCAGCCCACACACTGTTCTGAGGCTGCTGTCCACAAGGGTGGTCAGGACACAGAGCCTGGGCAGCCAGGTCTCTCAGGAGTGGAGACATTCATTTCCCAGCCATGGGACATTTACCCAAACCACTGCAAAGAACCACCAATAACATAAGACCATGTGCTGACAGCCAGTGGAAATGGAGCTCAGAGTTGACAGAGCTCCCTGAAGACTGAGCTCTCTTGAAAATGTAAAATTGCTGAGGACCGGCCGGGCGCGGTGGCTCAAGCCTGTAATCCCAGCACTTTGGGAGGCCGAGATGGGTGGATCACGAGGTCAGGAGATCGAGACCATCCTGGCTAACATGGTGAAACCCCGTCTCTATTAAGAAATACAAAAAACTAGCCGGGCGAGGTGGCGGGCGCCTGTAGTCCCAGCTACTCGGGAGGCTGAGGCAGGAGAATGGCGTGAACCCGGGAGGCGGAGCTTGCAGTGAGCTGAGATCTGGCCACTGCACTCCAGCCTGGGCGACAGAGCAAGACTCTGTCTCAAAAAAAAAAAAAAAAAAATTGCTGAGGACCTTAAGAAGACTCTGATCAACCGTGTTGGCCCAGTTGGATGTTCATCCTGAACTCTAAGAGGCATGGTCCATCCGCTGAGCAGAATGGCCATTGATGGGGTTTACACTTAACCATTTAACCATGTGCGTTAATTTCCTAGGGATCCTGAAACAGATCACCACCAACCAGAAGGCAAAAAGCAACTGAAATTTATTCAGTTTATTGACAATCCTAGAGCCCTGAAGTCCAAAATCAAAGCGTTGGTAGGCCTTGCTGTCTCTGATGTTCCCAGGGAGGATCTCATCTGCTTCTGCCAGCATCTGGAGGCCCTGGTTCCTTAGTTTCCAGCTGCAAAGCTCCAGTCTCTGTTTCCACCTTCAGGGTCCCGTCTCCCTGTGTCTTCTCCTCTTCTGTCTTCTATGAAAGGACACTTGTAGATTTAGGGCCCACCCAGCTAATCCAAAATCATCTCATCTCCAGACTTAAACTTAATTACATCTGCAGAGACCCATTTTTCCAAATAAGATCACATTCACAGGTACTGGGGGTTAGGAGTTGGACATATATCTTGGGCGACCACCGTTCAACACATACAAGTCCATGGAGAGAACACTCCCCTCACTTTGAAGAGCTACCATTCTTAGTTCCTTTGATTTTTAAAGCTCGTATCTCTGTCCAGGATTATTGAGCATCTATTCTGTAGTTTTAACTGTAATAGCTTCCACTTGCTGATTTTATTCTGTGCACCAGGTCGCATGGTCAGCCACATATAGGAATTGTCCCATTTTATCCTGATAATAGTGATGGAGGAAAGGTAAGATTGTTTTATTTTGCAGAACCAGGACATGTGGGCGTCAAAGAGTGTGATTGCTCCATGGCCACAGAGCTCTTTAAAACCAGAGCTGAAGCCGGGCATGGTGGCTCATGCCTATAATCGCAGCACTTTGGGAGGCCACGGTGGGCAGATCACCTGAGGTCAGGAGTTTGAGACCAGCCTGGCCAACATGGTGAAACTCCATCTCTACTAAAAATAAAAAAATTTTTTAAAAAAAGAAAAAGCCGGGCATGGTGGCGTGTGCCTGTAGACCTAGCTACTCCAGAGGCTGAGGCAGGAGAATCACTTGAGCCCAGGAGGGAGAGGTTGTAATGAGCTGAGATCGCACCACTGCACTCCAGCCTGGGTGACAGAGCAAGAGTCTGTCTCAAAAATATAAATAAATAAGCAAAAATAAAAAATAAAAGCAGATCTGAGATTTGTATCCTTAGTTTGGCTTTAAAGTCCTTGCTGTTTTCACTATGCCATAAGCGAGCAGAAGCAAAGAGTTAAAGCATGGCTTTTGCTTCCAAGCACCTCATAGCAGAGTGGAAGGGACAGAGAACTATCTATGGTTTATTCGGACATGATGTGGTATGTGCTACAAGGGAACTGTGTCAAGAGCTCTGCAATCTTTCTACCCTGGAAACGTTAGTAAAGGCTTCAAAGAGAAAGTGACCCCTGAGGTGGTCATTTGAGAACAGCAGGACTTGGCTGCATCTGAATGTAGAAAATTGCATGCTGGGCGAAGGGAACAGCATCTGTGAAGAAAGGCAAAAGTGAGTGGACCACCCACCTGATCCCTCGATAGCATCCAGGGACTTCTGTAGGCTGTAGTCTTATGATGCTGAGACAATGTATTAGGCTATTCTTGCATGACTACAAAGAAATACCTGAGGCTGGATAATTTATAAAGAAAACAGGTTTAATTGGCGCATGGTTCTGCAGGCTGTACAGGAAGTATGGTGCCAGGCATCTGTTCTGCTTCTGATGAGGCCTCAGAAAGCTTACAATCGCAGCGGAGGGCAAAGTAGGAGTGGGCATGTCACATGGTAAAAACAGGAGCAAGAGGTGGGGGAAGGTGCCAAACTTAAACAACCAGGTTTTATGATAACTCACTCACTATTACGGGGACAGGACCAATCCATGAAAGCTCCGCCCCAGGATCCAGACACCTCCCACCAGGCCCCACCTCCAACATCGGGGATTACAATTCAGCATGAGATTTGGTGGGGACAAATATCCAAACTATATCAGATGCCCTGGAGCCAGGACTTTGATTTTGAATTGCTACAGACACATGTCTCTGGTGGCTTCCTGTGTGCCATACCCTAAGCTGGCATGCATGGCCTTCCCTTCCTCAGCGGTGTGAGGCTGGTAACCTGGGACCTCTTTCCACCTTCCTGCATGCTATAACCACTTCCCAGATCACTCCAAATTTATATTCTCTGTATCTCAGGATATGGCAAAGTGAGACACGACAGTAACCCAAACTAAGGCAAGGGCAGTGGGGATAAGGAGGATGGAGTCGTGCGAGAGTACTTTTCGAGAAGGAAATCCACAAGGATCTATGCAGCAGGAGGGGGAGAGGAGGCTCGACATGAGGGAGTCCCAGTTTAGACGCCTGGGTATGGGGTGACCAGGCATCTACCAGATCAGGGAAAGACTGTATTTGGCTGGGGAACTACTGAGCTCGCTTTGGGCTGTGCTGTGTTTGCAGTGCTCAGGACACATTCAGCTGGAAATGTCGAACGAGCAGTTAGAAGTGTAGATCTGGGAATCAGGAGACAGGTGGTAATGGAAGCTGTCAGAGTCCACAGGGGTGGGTGGAACGAAAGCTGGAGGAATAAGCAGGATCTCCAAGAAGAAGGTTGACCCTTAGAGACTTGGTGGAGATTGCTTAAAGAGCTGCCATGAGTGGCAACCTACCAAAAAAAAAAACTTATTCTCCCAAGCCCAACCCATACAGGGCTGGTGGAAAGAGCTGGGAAACGGGCTCCCAGGTGGGATCTTTGGGCTAGTACCAATAGGGGTTTTGGCTACGGGGGAGGTGAAGAGTAGCACTGTGTATGCTCCAGGGGATAGCAGTTGAGAGCATAAGGTACAGACCCAAGAGGATGGGTTCCTATCCCAGTGCCACCATATATATATATATATATATGTGTGTGTGTGTGTGTGTGTGTGTGTATGTGTGTGTATATATATATGTGTGTGTGTGTGTGTATGTGTGTGTGTATATATGTATGTGTGTGTGTGTATGTGTGTGTGTGTGTGTGTATATATATATACATATATGTAGCTGTGTGTCCCGGGACAAAATAATCCTCACCTGCACAATGAACACAGCAACCATAGCAACTTCACAAGGGTATCTTGAAGACCAACTAAGGTAACCCACCTAAAGGGTTGAATACTATTTCCAACATGTAGTAAGTGCTCAGTGCACGTAGCCATGATTATTATAATGACAGTGCGTCTGGGTGGAGCCCAGATGAACTGGCAAGCGATGACTACCTGTGGCCTAGAGCAGGAAGGTCCACAA
This sequence comes from Papio anubis, assembly GCF_008728515.1. Lineage (NCBI taxonomy): Eukaryota > Metazoa > Chordata > Mammalia > Primates > Cercopithecidae > Papio > Papio anubis. The sequence continues at coordinate 6,409,105 of NC_044993.1, read as the reverse complement.
CTTGGGGCTAGAGCCACAAGGGAACATGATGCACACATGTGTTTGCACCCACGGTTGAGGTTTCTCTTCCCACCGGCACAAGGCACTGAGGCACTGGGATTTTCTCCCAGAGAGAGGGCAATTGAGTTCAATTCCCCTCCACTTTGAAAATGGCTCTGGAGGAGGGGCGGAAGAAAGGCAGAAACTCTGTTTATTGTTATTTTTAAAAATAAAATGAAAAGGAGCCCTCCAGGGGCATGTTTATGGGTTTTATTATTTGCAAAGAAAAGCACACTTGTCTTTATCAACATCCTGTCTGTCTGGGATGCTGAGCCGAGAAGGGCAAGACCAAATGTTAAGTCGTAACATTTGACTTCTTGTTCCTTGCTCTGCTAATGTTCCAGGCTGTTAATAGGCTTAGCCCTTGTCAGCAGAGCCAATACAATTTCAAGAACAAAATGAATGATGGAGCCCAGATCAGAAAAGGGCTGCCTCGTGAGAGCAGGTCAGAGCAGTCCGTTAGGCATCTTGTGCAAATAATGCCAAAGAAAGGTGGTCAGCGAAGCTGACTGTACCAGGCATGAAATCACCAGGGGAGCCTTCCAGAATAGTCTGTGGCCGGGTTATTCTCACTGCCTTTTCTCCCTGGTCTACGAATTAGCTTTTGGACAACAGCTGTGGTGTAATTGGAATCCATCTTGTGTGATTTTTGTTTTCCCTCAGATGACTTAGAATTAGATCAATTTATTTTCAAAAAGTATAACCCAATGACAGCAGAAAGGCCGTGTCTCAAATTGCTTTCCTGTCCATGGCTAGAGTGGGTGGGTGTCATTTGCTGATTTATTACTCTCTCAGTGGGCTTCTTTTGCTTCTAAAGCTACCTGGAATTAGGGCCAGCAATAGAGCTCTAAACCAAAGTCAGCTTCGCATGAAAATGCATTTGACTTAAGAGACCACAGATAATGCTGATTAAAAGTAACCCTGCATGGCAAAATTTGATTAGGAGATCACATCTGAATGGGAACAGGTTCTAGGGAACGGAGGACGAATCGGGCTCAGCGAAGCCAACTCTGATTGCACTTTTCTAAGGGGAGGATGTGGTGCTGATTAAATGTCTGAAATTAGTGGGCAGGGACCATTAGCATGCAAAGGACTGACGTTAGGCAAAGGTCGTAAAGCTGGAATGGCTGCAAATCATAGGCGTTTAAAACCTAATTTTAGAAACATCCACCAACCCCTTGGTGGGCTTCTGTGCTTCTGTCACTGGGAGTCAGTAATTGAATTTTCTGGACGTTTTGACCAGTGTGTAACTTTGTGGAGCCGATTACACAGCAGAACGCAATTTTTAGCCTGACCTTAAAAGCATTACCTTCCGCTGTGTGATTAGAAAACATACAGAGAGTGCCGCCCTTCTAACTGCACTTGATTTGGGGAAGAAAAAAGAAAAAGAATCACCTTGCTATTTCGTGTAACCTGGTAAGATTCATTTAGATTCCACGCAGATCATTTAATAACAGATTTTGTAAAATCTTAACATACGGAGCCACCATAAAACGTATTATCTTTTATTACCCATACAGAGAATGACATTTTAGATGGTAATAAATTGAAACCCAAGGAAAGCCATTTGCTTTCCGAGAGTGCTCGGCGAATGACAGGAATAGCAGTTTCCCAATTTTACACGGTGGCAAATATGGCCCCCCAGGGTCATTGGAGACAGCCCCCAGCTGGCTTTGTTGAGATTTATCTGAACAACATTCTCTTGTCCCTCTTTTTTTCCTCTTTTTTTTTTGGAAAGGTCATTTCCATCCAAACCTCACCACTTGAGGACCCAGTTGTCCTACCATAACATCCCTCCTTCCATCCCGTGTACCTGGAGATGTGTGGCTGGCCTAGGGCTGAGCCTGGGGCTGGGACCAGCCAATGGGGCATCTGCCTTGAGGTAGAAAAGAGCCCAGCCCATCAGCTCCAAAGCACCCAAAGCCTACCTCTGCATAGACAACGCTCCAAAGGAGAAGGACCTTCCCTGCATAATCTTGGACAGCCAAAGCCTCATCCCCCTGCCATGCCCTGCAAAACCAGGCTTTCTAGAGACTGATTCAGCCTGTCTAACATTGCCCATGCCTGCCTTTGGACCTGTAACATCTGCAGACCATAAGAGCAACGCTGAGGCCAAATTTGCTGTGTGGTGGTCAACATAACCTTTTCTTGACTTATTCATTCATTGCACATTTACTGAGAGTGCCTGAGAGTGAACTAGTTTGTGTGATTTTTCCCCCGGGTGATTTAGAATAAGTTCAACTTGTTTTCAAAGACTATAACCCGATGACCACATACAGGCAGTGTCTTGGGACCTCAGTGTCTCAGGGGGCAAGGCACTGGGGATATGGCAGGAATAAGTCAGAGACAGAATCCTTGCCGTCACCAAGGGCTGTAATAAGTACTTAGAAAGTGACTGACACATTGGAAACCACAGGCACTGAAGAGAAGCTTCTCCGGTATTTGATATTTACCACTTTGTAGATGGCAGGACATTCATCTTCGTACTAGACAGATTTGGCAGGAAAAGGTCTGGTTGACATCACACTTCAAAGGATTGAAACGGAAATATTTTCAGGAGAAATGACAGAGGATGCTATCCTAGGAAGGCAGGTCCCCTGTGAAACTGGCAGGTGGGTGTGGAATGAGGTGCAGCTGGTGAGGCCATGCACCACGTGGAGCCAGGAGCATCTCGGCACTGGACATCTCAGTGTTGCAGGAAGCTCAGCGTTCACCCTCCAGAGAAGGTGTATTCGTTTCCTGTGGCTTCCATAACAAAAGACTATAAAATCCGTGGCAGACAGCAGCACAATATATTATCCTACAGGGATAGAAGTCAGAAGTCCAAAATGAGTCTCGCTGGGCCAAAACCGAGGTGTCAGCAGTTCTGGATTATTTGTGAGGGCTCCAGGGGAGAATCCATTTTCTTGCTTTTCCATCTTCTAGAGGCCACTGGCATTCCTTGGCTCATGGCCTCTTCCTCCATCTTAAGGCCAGCAGTGTAGTGTCTTTCCTCCGCTCCCTGTCTCCCCATGTCCCTCCCTCTCTTCCTCCCCAGGCTTAGTCCTTCTCCCTTCCTCTCCCACTTCTTCTCCCTCCCCCTCTCCCTCCCTTTTTCCTCTCTACCCCTCCCCCTCCTTTTTTTTCTCTGTCTCCCTCCCTCCTCCCTCCTTTTCCCCTCCCTCTCCCCCAACACCATCTTCTCTGCTTCCATCATCCATCTACTCCCCGACACTGATGTTTCTGCCTCCCTCTCATGAGGACTGTCATGATCACATTGAGCCCATTCAGTTTTCCGGGGTAGTCTCCCCATTTCAAGATCCTTAACAAAGCCTCTTGTGCCACCTAAGGTAAAATATTCACAGGTTCCAGGAATTAGAACATGGCCATCTTTGGTAGATATTATTCTGTCTGCCATAGAAGATATAAGAGCTTCTAGATACAGAAGCCTGGTGGCATTTAGAGCTCACTTCCATTGTGCTCGATACATGAACCTGACGTTGAGCATCTCACAGCATAATCACAGGACAGACGTGTGAAGGGAAAATTGCTATGCAGTGTCATTAACTCAACCAAGAGACAAACACTCACCATGACATGCAGCCAGGGCTAATACAGAAGAGGAAGGAGTGACTCTGGGAAGACAAAGCTTCATGATGGAGGAAACCTTCAAGCAAAATTTCAAAGGATAAGTGATTGTTTCCTGGAGCTTGGGAGGTGGGGGCGGGGAATGTGCAGGGAGGGCAGAGGGTGCAGTATGAGCCAAGCTACAGAGATGCAGAGAAGTGAAAAAGCCTAAGACGGTAGGAATTACAAATAGCTCAGCTTTACAGAATACAACACTGAGTGAGGAGAACAAACAGATGAGGCCATGAAGAGTTTGTCTTTCATGCTTGAAAAACTCAGACATTATCCTGTAGCCACTGAAGGGTTTTAGGGAGAGTCCTTGGTCAGATGGTAGCTGGCCAGCTAACTCTGGCTGGCTTTGGGTTGGAGAGGGGCATAGAAGGAAGCAGGGGGACCAACCTGGAAGCTGTTGCGTACTTCAAGGAGGAAGAGATGGAGGCTTGACGTCATGTGCACACAGGGGTGATGGAGAAAAAGGGACAGACTCCCGAGGAAGGGGAGGTAAGATCAGGAGCACTGGATGAGCAGTTTTTTGAGGTAAGAGAGAGGGAATTGCTACAGACACTCCCAGGGGCCGCCAGAGACGATCCCTCCGGGAAGAAGGGCCAGGTTGTAGGAAGAGGGGTTCTGATATTGGCCCATGGAAGATAAGGGAGAGCATCCAGTGGGGACATCCATAACAAGATAGAAAGCAGGTGAGAGAGGAAATCGTGGTGCTATTTAGTGTCTTAGAGTCTGTTTTTTCTAGAAATGGAGATTAAAAAAAGAAAGTTTCAGTCAGAGAACTTTTGGAAAACTATGATTTTCATTTTTCACTTAAATTGTATCATAAATGGGTGAGTTTTAAAGTAAAACATATAAGGGTACATCTTGACCTGCATTGAGTCATACGTTCATTCAGAACAACGCTAACCAAAGTGTGCCCCTAGATTGACAACATCAGCATCTCCAAGAAACTTGTGAGAAATTCAGATGCTTTGGCCCTTCCCTGAGCCTTCTGAATCTCTTAAATGCTGCAAGTAGGCTGTCAACCTGTGTTTCAGTACACCCACCAATCTTTTTTTAAAAATTTTATTTTTAATTTTATTTTTTTGAGACGGAGTTTTGTTCTTGTTGCCCAGGCTGGAGTGCAGTGGCACGATCTTGGCTCACTGCAACCCCTGCCTTCCGGTTTCAAGTGATCCTCCTGCCTCAGCCTCCCAAGTAGCTGGGATTATAGGCACCCACCACCACACCCAGCTAATTTTTGTATTTTTAGTGGAGATGGGGTTTCACCATGTTGACCAGGCTGGTCTCAAACTCCTGACTTCATGATCCACCTACCTCCTCCTCCCAAAGTGCTGGGATTACAGGTGTGAGCCACTGTGCCCAGCTGGCACAAGCACTTTGAAGAAGCAGTGACTCTGACACTATATCTTAGGTACCTGCTATATACCAGGCATAATGTTGCTATGTCAGGGCCCAACGTCTAGAAAACAAAAGCTAATGTGGCGAACAGTAGATGGTGAAAATATAAAAACCATAGAGAAAGAGCATCTCAATTACATTTTATTTTACTTTGCTGTTACGATCTGTACTTCCTTGTCTGAATCTAAGATTAGCCTGTTTCGTTCTGCTCCTAACCAACCATGTGCTCTTGGGATTCGCTCTGTTTCCTCCCACTGTGAGCTCCTCAAAGGTAGGGCAGGACAAGAAGGCCTCTAAGGTACTTTTGAGAACTTGTGTCTCTTCATCTCACAGACCTTGACTCTAGGCACGCTGGTGGCCCTGTCTTAGCCTGATGCCTCCATCTTATTCCCAGACCCTTCTTCCTTCTCCGAATTCTCTACCCTCACACCCATCCTTCAAAGCTCAGCTGCAGTCTTACACTAACCTGAAGCCACTGAAAAGCCACTGAAGCACTCCCAGTTAGTAGACAGCTAACTTAGCACAGGTTGCCTGCTGCCCTGGGGAGCCACTTACATATCTTTTGTCCTTACCCAAGCCATGGCTTCCTTGAAGGTCGTGAGCATACTTTTTCTTGTTCCTTTGGTGTCCTGAACAGAACTAGAATCAGCCTTCCTTTCTTATTCAATGACTATATGTAATAGAGTTTAAGGATTAAAGATCTCCCACCTTCTTCCATAGAATTTGACTTTCAGTCTAAGACCCCATCTCTAATCCTATGGTAGGATATGCACTTCTGCAGGAATCGTTGCTTAGTCTCTTCCAGTCTCCACCTCTCTACCTATAATGTCTAGGTCAACTGGCCTCTCCTTTGTAATTCCACAGAACTCTGCGCTTACCCCATCTCAATGTGCCGAGCTCATCTGGGTGTTGGTCTCCTCCACGGGACTTGATTCCTATTACTTATTCGCACCATCCAGCACAATGCCTAGCATGCAGTAAGTGCTCAATCAATGTTTGATGGATTAAATAAGCTCCGTTTAGCTTTCCTGAGCACCCCACATTCTGACCCCCTTCATGTAGACCTTAATTGGTATTAATACCATTCTGAAACACTTATCTCATCTGACCTTACATGCTTGCTCTTTGTTCATCTCTCTGGACCAGAAATGCACCAAAAGCAGGGTCTGTATCATTCATCACATCCTATCTGTTGCTTGAGCCTAGTGGACACTAAATAAATGTTTCAGTGAACTCACACTGAATGTCAAGTATTTGCCACCTTGAGCCTACAGGAGATACTTTTTCCAGGGGTGCCAGGAACACCTTTGGCAGTTTATTCACTGTAACTCATCAGCAGCAGGAGAAGATGCACACGTTGCCTGGAAATGTTTTATTTGATCTTGGTGTCCCTCAACCTCAAATCTATCATTTCGGTTATTCCAGCCACATATGTCTAAGAGACAGTGTTTATTTCCCCTGCTGCTCCTCCACCCTGCCAGCTTTGTCGCAGCCAGTAAATCTGGGGAAATGAGCACCGCCTTCTCCTTGCCCACCAGCCCCCAGCCAGGAATGAAAAAAAATAAAAAATAAGAAAAACAGGTGACAGCCAAGAACATGAATGTTCACATTCGTACCGACAGGCAAGGTGGAAAGAGGCTTAAAGACAAACACCAGTCAAACCAGGCTCACCCCTGCTGCCTGGGAAGATGGAAGAACATCGCTCAACCTCTGCAGTGGGAATAAGGCACATTTTATGAGGATGTGTAAGCGGTTCCTGCTGGATTTATGGACTACCTATTCCCCGTGTTATGTGGCCAGAGTGGTTAAATCAAACTCCAGACAGACAGCAACTCGTTCTGCTTCAGATAGTGTTTTCACCAATCTGTTGCAGTATTTATAGACCAGGTGTCAGGTGCAGCCAGCCCGGGGATGAATGTGGTCCCTGTTTAGGCTCCATATTGCCAGGACGCTTGGGATGCCCAGCTGATTGGGGTAAAGCTAAAGAGGAAATGAATGAACGAATTCCATTACATCTTTGCTATGTAGCTCATGTTAATGTTTCTCATTAACAATACCTTAAATGTTAGACTACAAATGGATTTGTTACCAAAAATGCCTTCTTACAGCTTTCCTTGACTCCTAAAGCAGAATGTACGTGCTAGAGCCCATTCTCGCTGGCTCACAATAGCCAGCTGGTGTCTCTGTTTCCAACTACATGCTTTTGGAGTGAAATCATCTGGGTAGCTTGAAGTCAGCTACGGTAGGAGTAGTTAAACCACCAAAATTGACAACAGTACAAATCAGGAGAATCTGTTCTTAAACAGTTACAGGTATACCCCTCTATTCATTATTTTTTATATATTATATAGAATTATATATTTATATATTAGTATATAAACATACAGTGTATAAAACATGTTATATAATTGTCATGTAATAGTTGTAATCAATATTATGCCATAATATGTAATCATATTTATGTAATAATGGGCTAATTATGTTATAATATGACTAATTTTTACATAGCTATGATGTCGCAGGCAGTGAATTTTATCTCCCAGGCAGAGAGACAAAGCCTCTATACAGGAAAAGGCCCCTGATTTCAAGAAGCTCGGATTGTCATAGCCACGATAGCCACTAAACAAGTAATCCATAAACAAGCGCATTATAGACTGTGGTAGCGGTAGGTGCTGGGGAAAACGGCACCCATTATCTATTGCTGCATTAAAAATTATCTCAAAACTTAGTGACTTGAAACAAGAGGGGTTTATTATCTCACAGTTTCTCTGCTCAGGAATCTGGGCATTTCTTAGCTATGTTCTCCGCTTGATGGGCACTCACAGAGCTACAACCCCTGTGTTCGGAATCTGCTGTCTCGTTGGAAGATTTGTCTAAGGAAGGCTCCACTTCCAAGTTCACTCAATGGCTGTTGGCAGCATTGTTGGCAGTTGCTTTTGGCTCTTTCTGAAGGCCACCCTCAGTTTCTTGCTACATCTTCAAAAGATTTCCCAAAAATTCTACTAAGTAATAGCAGTAGCGTCTTTCCAGCATTTACATATGCCAAGCTCTGTATTTAGCACTTTACCTCTTTTAATTCTCACTTATCCTATAAGGATTATTCTCCCCCACTTTACAGATGAGGAAATGGAGGCAATGAGAACATAAGCAGCTTGGCTGGGATCACTCAGCTACTAAGTCGTGGAGCCAGGGTGATAATAATAGATCACACAGTGATTGCCTCCTTCTTAAGTGTCAGCCATCCTGTTGTGCACAAAGGTCCCTGGCTTCGTGGAGCTTCTGTGCTGTGAATAATGACCATCAGCCAAGGAGCAGGACTTCGCCTGGAGCAAGAAGTAGAGGTGAAATGTTTGAAATGGAAACAGTGGGGTACCGTGGAAAGAAATTCAGTCTGGACAAACTGTAAAGAGGGATGTAGAGTGCAGTTCAAGACCAGGCGAGACAGAGATGGGGTACTGTGTGGGTTAATGGGAAAGGCTTTTTCCATGTCACATCTATTTGTTGATTTTTCCCCCCACAGCTACCACTATGCTTGTTATTAGTGATAAATGTTCCGTTAAATGCATACTGGTATGGAAGTCATCGTAGCTGTGCAAAACATTGAGGGTCTGGTGATTGATTAAGTGCCAGATTTAATGGCTTGGCTTGATTCTTTTTTCAAGATGAAATGTTTGGTTTTCAAATCAGTGTGATCAGTGAACCTGGCCTGTGTCTATGGAGATTCACTCGAGGCTTTTTCTTGGAGACATACCATCTTGCTTTTGTTTGTAGGATATATATTAGCTGGTAGCTAGTCGACACCCAGGAGGAGATAGCAAATGCAATAGAAATGCATGACTGCAGAACTCAAACCAGGAGAGCAGCTTGACTCTCTTAGATATGTCTTACAGATCAGATAGCTTCAAATAAAATCAGAGGAGCCAATTTAATTTTTCCAGTTTTGACACAGTGCATTTCTTCCTCCAAATAAAATTCTATCTCCTTGAGCTGGAGTTCCCCAAAGTATAAGTCGTTCCCTGAGAATAAATGACTTTGCTTTGGAAATGCCACTGATATGCTCAGACCTTTGAGATATAATTTAGTTCAGGGAAACAGTAATATATCATCATTATCAATAATGAAAGTAAATCGCCCACCTTGTGTGCTGAGTACTGGCTACGTGTTGTGGCCAAAGGCATGGTCCTTGCCCTTGAAAACTTTGTCATCCACTTAGGGAGATAGTAAATGGGCATTCAAAATAAAGCAAAATGGGGCACATAGCCTTCATATTAAACAAGGTAAGCTAAGCATGGTCATAAACAACCCTTAAATCTAAAAAATCGCTTATGTCTTGCTCACATCACAGTCTAAAGCAGGTCAGCAAAGGGGCTTTGCGCTGTTTAGTCATTTGGAGATCCAGGTTTCTTCCTTTTTGGGAAACAGAAAGTGTGGAAGGTTATGTGGGAGGTTTAAGGACCACAGCAAGTACATAACTTCCGTTCACATTCCACTGACCACAGTCAGCCACACAAGTCCATTTGACTGCAAGGACGCCTGGGCTGTACAGTCTAGCCATATGCTCCTGGAGCCTGAGGAAATAGGATCCAGTGAACACACAACATTGTTTTCACCACAAGTTCCTTTGCTTGCAAGCAACTGAAACTCATTTGGGCTGGTTTTGGTACCTAAAAGACGCTCTTGAGTATACACTGGAAGGAGTTACATAATCAAGGAAAGCATTGAAGTCAGGGGCCAGCAAAGCTCCAGTCCTTAGCAGCCAAGCTGCTTCTTCCTGGCAGAGCAGCACCTTTTGCAAAATTCAGCACAAAAGTTGTTTGGAGTTGGAGCTGATTACACATCTTTCCTCTGAGCCTTGAACCAAAGAAACACAGAATCAGGAGAGGCCCAGGGAGAATACAACTTGATCTTGAGAATGGGGTTGACCTTGATCATGGGGCCCCCTTCTCACTGATGAGTTCACTCACTAGTGACAGGGCAGCTGGACAAGTGAAGGTGAAGCTGGAAGAGTGAAGAGGCAGGGTGCCTTCCTCATGGGCAGAGAGAAGCACAAGGGTGGTGAGTTTCCTCCCAAAACATTCAAGGCAAAAATCCCTCTATTGGTCCTAGGAGTTCCATGGAGAAATGCAAGAGGTTTTACCCTACATTCCTATTTTCCTGACTCTCAGTCCCACATTTCCTATTTTCAGAATCCAATTGTCCCAGCTTGAATTAGGGAGCTACCTGTGAATTAGTCAATTCTTGGCAAGGGAGACAGATACGACACGTGGTCACAGGGGTCTATTTCTCTGCATCAGAATTTCCTCCTGGAGAATGGGGCATCTGTGGGCTGGACACCTAAAGAGAATCTCTTCCAGCAGAGTAGCAAATGCAGAGTGGCCAGCAAGGGATACAGAATTAAAAATAGATGTGTGTGTTTCAAGTAAGAGTGACTCCGAGAGCTAGGAAATTAGGGGGTGACTTTCCGGAAAAGACTCTGAGGATCGGGAAGTAGGTCAGAGGGAAGCAGAAGATTGTTCTGATCACGTATGAGCCAGGGAGTTCATGTGGCATTTTCTCTAATTTTTAAGTGCAGACTGGGTCTTTTACATTCCAAAGGAGGTGACTTTTATTATTGGATTTGGGGATTTTGTTACTGTTCTCCTTGGGAAAGCAATAACGTTCATTATAGAAAAATCCCCAAATCATAACAGGCCAATAAACTTTTTATATTAGAATTGCTTTTGAAAGTGAAAACTTGGGCAGGGCACGGTGGCTCACGCCTATAATGCCAGCACTTGGAGAACCTGAGGTGGGAGGATCGCTTGAGCCCAGGAGTTCAAGACCAGCCTGGGCAATACAGGGAGACCCTGTCTCTACAAAAAATACAAAAAGTAGCCAGGTGTGGTGGTACATGCCTGTGGTCCTAGCTACTTGGGGTGCTAAGTTGGGAGCATCCCTTGAGCCTGGGAGTTCGAGGCTGCAGTGAGCTGTGCTCGTGCCACTGCACTCCAACCTGGGTGACAGAGCAAGACCCTGACTCACAAAAAAAAAAAAAGTGGAAACGTGGAAGCAACCCAAATGTTCATCCAATAGGGACTGATTAAGTAAATTATAGTGGATCTATACATTGGACTATTAGACAGCTGTTAAAATGAATAGCTCTGTAAGCACTGAGATAAAAGTGATATGGTAAAACAAATTTTGTCACTATGTAAACAGTATTACTTTGATGAAACATGTATGTATACAAATATGTGTATTAAATATGTGGATATTTAAATGTACCTGTGTGTGTGTCTACTTGTGTAGTAAAAAGGAGATAGCTATCAATATTTGCCTCTCAGAGGTGGAACTGGGCAAGGGTGCAGGAGAGTTCTTTGAAATGACTGTTATTTTTATGTTGCTTACAATAATTGGATATTACTTCAGTAATAAAAATATTTTGAAGGTCAGCCTTAAGTTTGCCAGACAATTTAGACGTTTGAAACCTCATCGCAAACTTTGCAATTTATCTACATAACAGTCTAATTGATTCTCTACTAGGTTAATCAATCTATTTTTTCGTTATAGGTGCAAAGTTTTATTTACTTCAGGAGATGGAAAATGGTTCATTTTCTAAAATTATTTATAAAATTTGTTGAACTACGAGAGTTATGCCAATGTGTCCTTCCCTTGTGCTACCATAAGAATTTGTACATACCTCTGCTGAGCTTTGATTTATTTTCTTGCAGTAATATGTGAATAGGACTGTCCTCAGTGCTGAACTTTGACCTCTTTGGAGAAGGACACTTTTGTTTTTCCATCACTGTATCTCCAGTACCCAACACAACATTTACCCAAGAAGTTCATTAACTGCCAATTAAATAGATGCATAAACTAATTAAAGAAAGAATTAAACCAGGCACAGTGGCTCATGCTTATAATCCCAGCACTTTGGGAGGCCAAGGTGGGCAAATTGCTTGAGCTGATGAGTTCAGGACCAGCCTGGGCAACATAGGGAGACCCCGTCTCTACAAAAAATACAAAAATTAGCTGGGTATGGTGGCGTGTGATTATAGTCCCAGCTACTCAGGAGGCTGAAGTGAATGTTTGAGCCAGGAAAATCGAGGCTGCAGTGAACCATGATCACATCACTGCACTCCAGCCTGACTGACAGAGTGAGACCCTATCTCAAAATAAATAAATATATTTTTTAATAAATAATTATAGTAACTTTCCCTGGGCATACAAAAAAAGTTTCTGTTTAAGGGAAACTGTTAAAAGAAAAAATGATGTATTCATAAAATGATAAGAATACTGTTTTGAAGAACCTATTTTGATACTATTGTATGATGTGATAGCTCCTATGCTTTCCTGCTAATCAGATAATTGATCATAGTGTCGTTGCAATAGTTGCAATATTAGTCAAGACTGCATTATGCCTACTACAGATCATCTGAATCAAGTGTCTTGAGGAAAGCCAAAATGTATTAGCTCATAGAATTCGCAAAATCTAAGGAGTAAATTCTGGCTTCAAGGATGACAACTAGGGGGCTCATATGATGTTAAAAAAAAAAACAACAGCAAACTCCATCTCTTCCTCTTAGTCTGTGTTACCTTCATTCTCAGGTTGACTTTCTTTATGTGGTTACAGGTGGCCACTGCTAGCTCCAGGTGGATGCCCTAACCACCTCCAGGTTTAACAGAAGGAGAACTTCTTTTCCTTAAGCATTCTGAAAGAACTCAAGAACAATGTCCTGGAATTGAATTTCAATCTCAGGGTGGACTCACTTAGGTTATGTCTTCATCACATGATGATAGGAATGGAAAGCCCTGATTGGCCAGACCTGAATGACACGACCATCCCTAGATCAGGAGTGGGATCAGCCCCACCCACCTGAACTGTACCTGTACTGAGGATGAGGAAGGGGTGATGCCCAAGGGAATTAGAGCATAGGTACCAGAAGAAGAGAGAGTGGGTATCAGGACAGCCAAGCAGCATACTCCTGCTATAGTGAGTGCTTGAGGCAGTCCTGTAGCATGTCCCCACAGCAATCTGCAGGTTGAGAAGAATGAATGCTATGAGGACTTTATTTCCTTGTTATGCCACCATCGTAGATTCACCCAGTCTCCCAATTTGCTTCACTGGGCAATGTCGGGAGCTGTCCTTTAGAGACCAGCCCTGTCTGAGATCAAAAGCCAAACATTCTCGTAGGACTGGTATAAAAGTTAGTAACATCCTCTTGGATAAAAATATTGAAATATGAGTAAAAAGCCTGAAAACATTCATACCTTTATCCTAGTAATTCTACATCTTGGAATCTATCAGTCAAAAACAAACCAAAAAAATAAAAAAATAGCCAAAATATATATAAGCCTTCGTGAATAAAGTTGTTCATTGCAATGTTATTTAAAATTGTCAACATTTTGAAAACTGCAAATAACCAAGAGGCCTAAATAGAAGACAAGTAAATTATAAAATATACATATGATTATATTGTTGTTAACAATATAGTCAATATAACAACAATTGTTGTTAACAATTGTTAACAATATAGATGTTGTTAAATTAACATCTAGGAATTATGTCGATAAATGACATTATATGGGAAAAATAATATGATATTTACCATAATCTCTTCAATACTGGAGGAGAATCCACATAATTTTTATGTCAGTAATTGTGTGCTTTCAAAAATAAGTACAATATTTTATGACAAAAGTAGAAGTGTTATACAATAAATTAGACCTGTGCTATTCAGGCTAGTGGTTAACATGTTCAGAGACACTCGGGAAAGATTTTAAAGGTGACCAATTTACTGGTTTCCTATGGTCCAGCTGCAGAAATTATGGCCAATAGTACATCCAATCCAGCTTGTCAGTGATGACAAGCAGCAAGCCACTTCCATTAGGCTCAAGTTTTCCAGCTTCAGCTTGAGAATAGATGGGATTTCAAGCATCTATACTGAGAGGTGCCAACGAAACCAGCCAGGAGCAAAATTACCAGAATTCTTGAACCAGGCAGAACCAGGGCAGATGGCATCTCAAGCACCTTCACAGAGCAGTGCCGACTGACCCAGCCAGAACTGGAACTGGGTACCATGTCAATTCCACTTGCACTCAGCAATCAGAGAACTCTGTGACCTTCGATCCTGGGGGAGCTGGAATTGAAACCAAAACATGAGGCATAGAGCTGTCACCGGAGCACACTAACTTCCCACTCATCACCGTGAATTGAAGTGGAGGGTCTTAACAAACCACCCAACAGAACCGGTACTCCTTAAAGTAGTAGCTCAGAAGCCACTCAGAAGTTAAAGGAACAGCCGGTGAAAAATGTCCCCGTGAGCAGACAGCTAACTGCACTTCAAAATACTTTAAAGTTTATGACAGAGCTAGCATTGAGCTATTGAAATTTACTATGTAAACTTAGGACTTTAGAAGAAAATTAGACATCCTCCATTGCGTGTCTGTTCTTTGCTTCCTGTGGTATTTCTTAATTATTGGTGGGTATAACCAGCTGTTTTTGAAGCCGTCATACTGGTAGGACTATTTATGTGAGTTGTAAACACCTATTATTTTTGTTACTGAAGGTAGTTCGACTTGGACTCTCTGTGTGAGTGGTTAAGAAATCTATCCAATGTGGGTTAAGCAAATAAGGAAAATTATTGCCTTCATTAGCTGAAAAGTTCACAGGCGGGGCTAGCTTCAGGAGTGGCGTGATGAAGTGGCTCCAGTACAACCACTAAGAATCATTTCTTTTCTGAGATTCAAGTATAATTAATTCTCTTAGGATATTGCCTTTGTTCTCGGATGCAGGGGCTTCTCCTGCCTTACTCCTCCTGTGGTCATAAGATGACTCCTCTAGCTCCCCCTGCTAAATGCTTCCAGGTCCACACCACAGGGAAACAGAACTTCCTTCGCCTAACTGTCAAACATGGGGCATGGACTTATCATTATATCACTGGAATAAGATGCACTGACTGGCTTCTCCTAATTAGGACTCATTCTGAAAGTTCAATGGGTAGGAGATAGAGAAAGCTAATCCCAACCCAAACCGCCTGAGCAGAGAATAAGTAAAGGATAGGTCCCCAAAGGAAATGTGGGGTGCTGCCTTACCAGACAAATGGTATGCTTGTGGACCGGTTCAAGCAGCAACCTACTACCGAATACAATTTAAATGTAGGGGCTGTTATTTACTAATGACTGCACTCTTCTTCATCTTAGGATCAGGGCTATTTGGTTAGTTGTTTTGACTATATAAACATGATAGCCAAATCTTTGTCAAATATTTAGATGAAAAACACATATGTAAAGAGAGAGAATAGTGCAATATTGCTTGTGTTAAATGTATCAAATCATTATTGGATTAAATGCATCTTCCAAATTTAACAGCCTGTGCAACAAAAAATACCTGAAAGAAGTGTGATACAAGTGACTTTAAACCTCAGGGGTTTTTTCCCCCATCTGTAAAATGGGAACAATTGTTGCAAGTTGAGCTGCTTGTTGAAAAGATTAACAAGGATTTCTGTAAAGTGCAGTAATGCAATGCTTGCCTCATCAGATTTTCAGTAAATGCAATTTCCTAAAGCTGCCATCTTTGTCCTAAGCTCATCATCAAAGGTAGCCTCATTTCTGATCAGCTTCCTGAGGTCTCTGAAATAACAGATATGGATGTGAACATTAAAGGACAATGTAGGGGCCAGGCTTGATGGCTCACACCTGTAATCCCAGCGCTTTGGGAGGCTGAGGCGGGTGGATCACAAGGTCAGGAGTTCGAGACCAGCCTGACCAACATGGTGATACCCCATCCCTACTGAAAATGTAAAAATTAGCTGGGCATGGTGGCGGGCGCCTGTAATCCCAGCTACTCAGGAGGCTGAGGCAGGAGAATCGCTTGAACCTGGGTGGCGGAGGTGGCAGTGAGCCCAGATCACACCATTGCACTGTAGAGCAAGACTCCGTCTCAGAGAAAAAAAAAAAAAAAAGGACAATGTATACCCAAACCCAGGAAATGGAACGTTCTGTGATATATCAAATATCTCCCTAAAAAATAATCGTAAATATAATATATTCTGTCCCCATGGCAAACTCCAACCTTTGAATAGTGATGGTCTTTGGAGAGATTCCAAAGGCACATTTATACACAATAGGTAAAAATGTTATCACTGCTTAAAGATGCCTACCCTAGATGGAGGAGGGGGAGTGACAGCTCCAACAATATGCTTGCCACCTTTCCAAAACAGTAACCCAAATCTAAATGTCATATTCTTTCTTTGTGCTTGTGCTTTGTAGACTCTGGAAAATCCCAAGTATGAACTGATCATCGAGGCTCAAGATATGGCTGGACTGGATGTTGGATTAACAGGCACGGCCACAGCCACGATCATGATCGATGACAAAAATGATCACTCACCAAAATTCACCAAGAAAGAGGTAAACCCCTGTGCCAAACACCAACCACCATTGTGGTCACAGCTATGATTACTGATTGATGTTAATTCACGTACCACAGCTCCCGCTGGCTCCGCTTTCAAAATCAAAATACTCCTTTGTGGGAGAGACGATGGTGTTTTGCTGGAATTCTTTCTCACATTTTTATTTTGTGTATGTGTGTGAGGCTAAAATACCAGAGCACAGTGAGAACAAAAGCACTGAATCTTGTTCAAGTCCATAAGAAAATAACTTTTAATGCCCAAGTGCCATTTTCATAGTTTTATTGGTGTTATTTAGCAGTGAGTTATGAGAGTCCCATTGTGATTTTAGCATAACAATAACTATTTTTTTCCAGCAAGTGCAGATTGAGAGGCCAGACGGAACAGCAGCGAGGAGGTAAAGCAGATTTCCTAGTCAATAACAATGTGGCCCAGGAGCTTATAAATAACAACAGTTAGCTGGTCTAGGAGAGCCATTATTTATTCTCAGTCCCCGTGCTTTTATGATTATGGATCATGGTTGTTGTTTCCATTTATTCCAAGGGAGCGATGTTCAGGGAAGGGCACAAGATCACATTCAGTTACTAAATTTGTACCCAAACCAGGAAACTGTTTGCACTATGCATCTGATGGAAATGTGGTAAGATCATGGCTTTTTTAGAGGCCAGGGCCAGAGCATGGATTTGATGCCCTTCTTACTGACCAAGTGAAGAATATGGAATAGGTACGATGGCCCCTGACTTTTGCAGAGTCTTTCCTGTATCCACCATGGTGTCTCCATCTGAGATGTGTTGCCTCATTTGACTGTGTGAGCCTGGCTTTGCCATTTTACAAATGAGCTTACTGTGATGCTCAGAGAATCTAGAGAACAAGCTCCAAGGTCATGGACAGAAAAAGTGGCAGAAACAGGAAGTGAACCAAGTTCCTGTGATTCAAAACTGTACTCCTAACTGTGGTGCTGTGCTTTCCTCATCTGCCATCAATGCTTCCAACCTCCATGGTGTTCGGAGAAAAAAAAAACTATATAGGGACCTGCAATTGCCCCAACCCTCTCTGGAGGAATCTCAAGGCTACCTGGGGTGGCTTGAGACAGGTAGATCCTTTCAACCTCCGAGTTCCCCAGTGGCCTCTATATTAGTTCATTCTCACACTGCTGTGAAGCACTACCTGAGACTGGGTAATTTACAAAGAAAAGAGGTTTAATTGGCTCATGATTCTGCAGGCTGTACAGGGAGCACGGCTGGGGAGGCCTCAGGAAACATTCAATCATGGCAGAAGGCAAAAGAGGAAGCCAGCACATCTTCACATGGAGGAGTAGGAGAGAGAGAGCAAAGGGGAAGGTGCCACACACTTTTAACAACCAGATCCATGAGAATTTCATCATGAGATAGCATGAGGAGGGTGGTGCTAAACCATTAGAAACCACTCCCATGATCCAGTCACCTCCCACCAAGCCCCAACAATAACACTGGGAATTACAATTCAACATGAGATTTGTGTGGGGACACAGAACCAAGCCATACCAGACTCTTCACCTCAGCAGCCCTGCATGGCTCACTCAGGAGGTAGATGTTCCCCTTTCTCCCTCTGGTGTCTTGGGCACTCAGGATTCCAACCTGAAAACAGCAAAGTCCACAGAACTAGATCTGCTCCATTCTCTGACTTCCCATGGCAGGGTTCCTCTAGCTGCTAATACAGACTGCTCAGTCTTGCCATGGTTCCAAACCGGTATTTCAAGAACACCAGTTCTAATTAGTTCCAAACAATTCTAATTCACTTCCAAGAAATTAGTCCCACAAATTACACCACCGGCATGGGGATAGGAATGAAAAAAATATACTTCAGGGTCAAATAGATGTGGGAAACACTGAATTGATTACTTTTAAATGATTTATTTAACTGCAGGATTTCTGATTAACTTTAAAATGCTTTGTGTTTCTCTAACAGGGTTAGGTATGGTCTATGGGTTTCTCATTCTTCTTTGGCCTGGAAACTTTTTTTTCTAGGCCACCTCATATGGCTTATTGAGCTGGTGTTTCATGGACTATTCATTGAGGGATTTTTTGTTTATCTTTAGAATTTCTTTTCAACCTATTTCAAAATAAAAACACAAAGCACCTTGTAATATTCAATATAAACATAACAATGAGAACAAAAATAGGATAACCCCAACCCAAAATATGAAGATGAATCTGTGTTACCAACTGTGTGAGATTAATTAGTTACTTAAGTGCCACTCTGAATTTGGCTCCTGTGACTTAGGAAGAAAAGAAATGTGTGCTCAGTTATGGACTAAACACTGTGAATGAGAGACTGTTGTTTGTAATGTCACTGAATCCAAGGAATAATTTAACATGGACTTTAAAGGTTAGCCACCGTTCCACAATATCATATTAATTTCAAAATATCATATTGTAAATACTAAAAGCATACAATGTTGTCTGTCAATCTTAAAAAATAAATTTTGAAAAAAAGAGACACTGAGTAGCATAAGGAAAATGTATCCGCCTGTGAATACTGGCAGAAACACAAAAATTTTCTTCCAATGGACATTAGACAATGAGCTTGAGGTTCCCAAATGGCAGAGCTGATACCTAAATTCATAAAGAGAGATAAATAATCAGATGAAAAGAAGTGATAACAAGTACACTAGACTCTCATTTGGATATTAAATGTCCCAAAGGAGTCTTTGCCCAATGTTTGATAAATTAAATTCGTGGTTAAACTTTCTATCATGTTCCTGAAAGGCTGATGTTCTTTGCCGTTGAAAGGGATTCCTACACTTTGGATAGCAACACTGCTGTAGGTAGTGTGATTGAGAAGTAAGGAGGGGGCGCTGGAGCCAGACTGGGTTCACATCCCACTGACCACCATGTGGTGTGAGCATGTTAACTGCTCTACATCCCAGTCTCTTCACCTGTTAATGGGCTGATCACAGAGCCTGCCTCATTAGGTCATTGTGAATGAGCTAATGACTAAAAGCACCTAGATAATATCTGTCGCCCAGTATTCTCTAAAGTATAGAGATGAGGACAGTGGTGATGACACTGCTGATGAGGATGGTGGGAGGAAGGCCGTGATGGAGAGAAAGGTTGTGATGAGAAAGATATTATGATGACAACGATGTTTCCAAAATGTCAGAGGCCAAATGACATTCTTATCCAAAGGGCCACCTCCCCTCCGGGTTGAAAGGCTACTATTTTCCTTTAAAGTGATCTATGATTCTGCTCAAGCACTTCAAAATACATGGTTAGGACCCTAGAGTTCAAGGGGAGAAGCAATTCTGCTGGAGAGGTGGCAGAATCTGTAAAATGCATCATTATGAGATCAGGGCTGGGGACAAAAGCAAGAGAGACCAAGAGAAACCTGCTGGGGAGAGGAGAGCTCCTAATGAGGACCGGCTCAGATGCAGCAGCCTCTAGGATATGGAAGAGGCAGAAAAACAGGATGCCCTAGAAACAGAGAGGAAACATGGGGCTTACAATCTTGAAGTTGAAACAAATTTTAGAGATGAAAATCAAGGTTTAGTCATTCCAAAATAGAAATGGTGATCATTTGGAGTTGAGGATGTCCAGAAAGCTCTCAAGAAGATATTGTCCTATGTAAATTTTTTCATATCTTAGGACATTTCTAAGTTCATAAGAATACATGGTTTTGGGGAACATATAGGGTTTTTAAATTCTACCTTACATGACTTTCCCTCTCCAGAGAGATACATCTTTTTATCTATTTTTGAAATCTATATAAAAGAGGAGTTATGATTGATCACAAATAATAGAGCCTGGAGATAACACTGTTGAACAAGTTAGAGGTATAGTTTCTCTCACTTAAAAGTTTGGAAGGGAAGGCTGGGCATGGTTGCTGATGTCTATAATCCCAACACTTCAGGAGGCGGAAGTGGGAGGATTGCTTGAGCCCAGAAGTTCAAGCCCAGCCTGGGAAACATGGTGAAACTCTGTTGCTACAAAAAAAAATACAAAAATTATCCAGGCATGGTGGCATGTGCCTGTAGTCCCAGCTACCTGAGAGGCTGCAGTAGAAGGATCGTTTGAGCCTGGGAGGTTAAGGCAGCAGTGAGTCATGATCACACAACTGCGCTCCAGCCTGAGTGACAGAATGAGACCCTGTTTCAAAAAAAAAAAGTTTGCAGGGACACAGACCCAGGCCAGTTTGGTGATGTCATGATATCAATTTCCCAGGTTCCCATTAGCCTTCAGCTCTGCCTCCCTCACGGCTGCCTTGTGGTACAATAGGGTCACTGCAGCACCAGGTGTAATAGCCAGTAACAGGAAGTCAGAAGCAGGGAATGGGAAGAACAAAGGAGGACCTGCCACCTGAGTGAATGTCACTTGAAAACTCCCCCAGAAGACCAAGTGACTTCGGCTTGCTTCTCCTTAGCCTCCCTTACCTGTAAGGGAGGCTGAGAAATAACTACAGCTGTCTTCACTTCACATGCTGCATTTATAGTGTTTGTTTAAGGAAGGTGATACTTTAAAGGTTACTTTTCAAAGTAAATTCTTATTGCAAAGTAAGCTCGGCCAGACATGGTGGCTCTGTAATCCCAGCACTTTGGGAGGCCGAGGCGGGCCGAGGCAGGCAGATCACCCGAGGTTAGGAGTTCGAGACCAACCAGACCAACATGGTGAAACCCCATCTCTACTAAAAATACAAAAAGATTAGCTGAGCGTGGTGGCATGTGCCTGTAATCCGAGCTACTTGGGAGATATAGGCAGGAGAATTGCTTAAACCAGGGAGTCGGAGGTTGCAGTGAGCTGAGATCACGCCAGTGCACTCCAGCCTGGTGACAAATCAAGACTCAGTCTCAAAAACAAAAGAAAAGAAAAAAGAAAGTAAGTTCGTTTATTTAGTCCTCTTGTGTTCATTTACAATGACTATACACTTTCTGAGAAGCAACGACCACATCTCTCCTATTCTCTGTTGTATCCCAGCAGGCACTCAATAACAAAGCATTTGCTGAACGCTTCCTGAAGATAATTTTAACTTCAGAACAGCGTCACTGCATATGATGAACTAAGATTGTACTTAAAATTGCCTCTTATACATGAAATCAATTTTCAGTAGGTTGGAAACACTAGTTTTTCTCTGTGGAGAGTTTTCTCTAAGTTTTCCTAATAGCTTGTACATGTGACTTCAACTAACTGTTAGTTTTGAACTTCTTACATAAGTATTTTGAAATGATCTGAGGAAATCTAGTTAAACTCTTCAAATGCAGATTTTAAAATATACACGAAACCTTCAGCAGCCCCATTTGTGGCTTTTTCGTTCTTGTCTCTAAAGTTATTGAAAAAAAAAAAAAAAGATTTCTGATTTGTGGCTAAAACATGGTTGATGCCCAACAAATACTGATTGAATAACTCATATTTTCACATAAATCTCAGGTCATGGGGATTAATAAACTCCCTACTAATTTTTAAAGAATGTGTTTGCAAGTGATTATAAGATTTTAAAAAAACAGAGAATTTCAAATTTCATTTTCCAGTTGTACCTTAAAATGGCAATTGGTCGTTTAGATTTAATAGCTTAGGACTTTTTGGCAATTCAATGAGTTATTTCTAAGGTAAATGTTTTGGTGTTTGAGCTATAACATTATCATACCTATAATAAAAATGACATAAAACTTGTAACACCCTGTCCTCCAGGTGGAAAATGAGAGATGGGCGAATGCTCCAGTTTTCACAAAGGGACAAAGGTAAATGGTAGGAGTTAGGAGCTGTCAAGCTGCAACTGAGCCACAGGCAGAAATTCACATCAGGTTATCAAATGAATGCTGGAGTCCAGGCTCCAATTTCCAAAAGTCAGTGTGGAGTCTTAGAGAATACATGGTGCCTCAAGTATCTTCTTTTGCTATGGGATATTAGCATTTTTTCTTTTTTTGAGATAGGTTCTCATCCTGTCACCCAGGCTGGAGTGCAGTAGCACAATCACAGTCATGGCTCACTGCAGCCTCGACCTCCTGGGCTCAATCAGTCCTCCCGCGTCAGCCTCTTGAGTAGCTGGGACTTCAGGCATACACCACCATGTCTGGCTAATTTTTGGTTTTTTGTTTTTTTGGTGTTGTTGTAGAGGAGAGGTTCTGCCATGTTGCTTGGGCTGGTCTTGAACTACTGGGCCCAAGCAATCCGCCCATCTAAGCTTCCCAAAGTGCTGGGATTAAAGGCATGAACCACTGTGCCCAGCCAGTATTAGCATTTTTAATTAACATATTGACTTAATTAACTGCGTAATACAACCTGTAGTAGTTTTTCTCTTCCCTGTCTCACTGCAAACTCTATGGTCACTTGTTCATATAACAATTATGTAAGATCATTGTCTATAGAAATATAAGAACTAAAGGTATAGGATTTCTTCTAGCAGGGTTGATAGAAATTTTCTCTGTGTCATCAAGAGTTTAGAAACTTTTTTTTTGTTTTTGCTTTCACAACACATTTTAGTATTGGAAAACTTGTGCACATTTTGAAGATTATCATCAAATTTAAGGATGTTTCTGTCATATATACGAGCTATGCCAAACTTGTTCAACTCACAGCCTGTGAGCTGGCGGCATGCAGCTGAGGATGGCTTTGAATGTGGCCCAACACAAATTCGTAAACTTTCTTAAGACATTATGAGATGCTTTTTAGTTCATCAGCTATCATTAGTGTATTTTACATGTGGCCCAAGACAGTTCTTCTTCCAATATGGTCCAGGGAAGCCAAAAGATTGGGCATCCCGGAGCTATGTAATTTCCAGTGTTCTTGTGTAAAAACTAATCTTTAAATCAATGACACATATTAGCTAAGTTGTCATCCACACCCTTGTGTGGGGCATATTATGAGTTTTATGTTATCTTTGTTGATGCGAGCATGGCAGGTCAAATCAGCAAGAATTTACATCTTTTTCCAATGTATTCATTATGATTCATGCTTCTTCATTAGTGGCTTTATGAAACAATCAAGAAGCTATTTTATTTCTTGTGTTAGAAATTTGCCTTTTCCTGTTAATAAATTATTTAAGGCAGAATGATGTCAGAATACCTATTTATTTCATTGTTTAACTTTATCACTTTTGCTTATAGTCCATTCACGTTTTTTAATAACAGCTTTATTGAGATATAACTCACATACCATAAAGTTCACACTTTTAAAATGTACAATTCATTGGTTTTCATTATATTCACAGAGTTGTAGAATTATCGTTACTGTCTAATTTTAGAATATTTTCATCATCCCAAAAAGAAACACGAATCCATGAGCAGTTACTCCCCATTGCCCATTCCCCTACCCCGCAACCACTGATCCACTGTCAGCCTTTATGCGTTAGTTTATTCTGGACATTTCATATGAGTGGAATCATGCAATACGTGGTCCTTCGTTACTGGCTTATTTCACTTAGTGTTATGTCTTCATGGTCTGCCCACGTTTTAGTGTGTCTCAGTACTTCATTTCTTTGTGTGGCTGAATAATACTCCATTCCATGGTTATGCCACATTTTATCCATTCATCCATCAAGAGGCATTTAGGCAGTTTCAGTTTTTGGCCATTGTGAATAACACTGCTGTGAACATTCATGTACAAGTCATTAAGTCTTTATCTGCATTTTCTCATCCTAAATAGCTAGAATAAAAAAATACCCATAATATCACTTCAAATTAGTAATCTGTAATTCCTCAGTTGTTTTATTGAAACATTTCAAAATGCCTTCCTAAATTGCAGTTAATATGGCTTATTCAAGATTTATCAACTTCTTTTTATTATGTAACTTTCATATGAAAAAAGTACACAAATCCCGAGTGATATAATTCTCAACAGATTAAACACAAAACCCAAATCAAGACACAGAATATGATCAGCAACTCAAAAGCTTCCTAGAGTTCCTGCTAGTCCCACCACCTACTCAGTAGTAACACAGCTCCTCTCCTGACTTCTTTCACTATCAACTAATTTTTTCCTATTTTTATATTTATATAAATAATTACAGGGTGGACTCTTGTGACTAACTTTTGTGAGATTTATCTATATTGTTGCACATAGCCATAATCTATTCATGTTCATTACCATACAAATATGTTTTGGTTTACTCTTCCATCCTAGTACGTGTGGACATTTGGGTTATTTCCAGCTTGGGGATAATTTGGGTAATAGTGGAATAAGCATTCTTGAATGTGTCTTTTGGTGCATATTTGAATGCATGTATGTGTTTCTGTTTGGGGTATATCTACAGGTGAAATTGCTAATTCAGCTTCAGTTAATTCCGCCGGAGCAGTTTCTCCAGTTTACAACGGAACACTCAATGAGAATCTTGACTGCTATATATTTTCCCTAACATTTGGTTGTATTGGTTTTTTGGTTTATTATTATTTGTAGCCTTTCCAATGTGTATGTAGTGACATTTCACTGAGGCTTTAATTTGTATTTCTCTGGTGACTAATGACGTTGGCCATCTTTCATCCATCCACTGGCTGTTGGGATTCTACTTTTGGGTAATACCTGTTCAAGTCTTTCAGCCATTTTTTAAGTTGGGTTATTAGTCTTTCTCTTATCGACGTGTTTATCTTTATTCTCGATGTGAGTCTTTGAGTTTTATATACATGTTGCACATTTTTTTTACACTCTGGCTTGCCTCTTCACTCTCTTAATGAAGGTGGAGTCCCAATTTTAATGAATTCCAATATTGATTGATGGTTAATGTCATCTGTGCCCCATTTTTGCCTACCCCAAAGGCTTAATTTCATTGATGGATATGAAACAATTTATATTTCAATTTGCTAGCTTGTGTTTTTCCAGGAATTTGTCCATTTCATCCTTTTTCTTTATTTTTCTTGGTTGGTCTTGCCATGCAATCATTCTATCAATTTTATTTATCTTTTCAAAGAAACTATTTTTCGTTTTGTGGATTTTTCTGTATTGAGTGTTTCTTTCCTTCTATTTCTTTGGTATCTTTTGCTATTTATTTTTCAAACCCCTAAAAATGATATTTAAATCATTGATTTTCAGTCTTTTTTTCTAATGTATGGATTTAAGACTATCTAAATTTTCCCTTAAGCATGACTATAGTTGCATTCCACAATATGTGCTATAATGTATTTTCATTATCATTCAGGTCAAAAATATTTTTGAATTGTCCTGGGTCACTTTTGTGACTTGTGGTTTTCTATAACTATATTGCTGAATGTGACATATTTGGGAGATTTTTTTATTCTTTGCCATTAATTTCTAGCTTCATTCTACAGTGGTTAGAAAGCATCCTGTATATGATTACAGTCCTTTGACATTTGTTAATGCTTGCTTTACAACTCCATATGTAATCAATTTTGATAGATGGCCCATGAACGCTTTAAAATAATGTTAATTCTGTAGCTGTTTAGTATAGTGTTCTATATACATGAATTAGGTTAAGGTTTATAATTTTGTCATTCAAACCTTCTATATATGTTTTATTAATCTACTTATTGTATCAGTTACTGAAAGAGTAGATATATCTATAATTATAGATACAACTATTTCTCCTGTTAGTCCTATTAAATTTTAAAAAATTAATTTGAGGCCGTCTTATTAGGTGCATACAAATTTAAAATTGTTATATCTTCCTAATGTATTGACTCTTTATCATGATGAAACATACCTCTCTATCTTTGCAAATGCTTTCTGCTTTAACATTTACCTCATCTCATATTAGAATAATTATCTTACCTTTCTTTCAGTCAGTGTCATCGTGGTATATTTCTTTGTATCACTTTTTTCTTTCTGATTTTCTGTAATCTTATATTTAGACTGTGTCTCTTCTAGGTGGTGTATGGGGCTTTGATTTTTTTAAATCAATTCTGATAATGCTACTCTTACTTGAATTATTTTGCCCATTTACATTTAATGCAAGTACAACATATACAGGTTTAAATCTGCCAGTCTAAGTATTTGTTTTCTATTTGTTTCTTTTTGACAAATTTCTTTTCCTCTTATCTCTTACCTTTTTCTAATTTACTTTGATATTTTTTATAATTTCATATTCAACTCTAATAACTTATTAGTTATACTTTATTTTCATATTCTTGTAGTGGATTCTGAGAAATTACAATATATATTCTCAACTTATAGAATCTAACATCAAGTAGAATTTTTGGCACTTGCTGGGTAATGCAAGGACTTTAGAAAATGTGAACTCCTTTTATCATCCTCCTACCTTTTGAGATATTGTCATGTTTTAAGTCTGCATCAATGTATGTTTTTCTACTTATTTACCCTTTGTATTATTATTTATTTCTCCCTATTTCTCTGCTTCCACATGGAGCAATTTTCCCTCTGATTAAAAAATTCCTTTCATTTTAAAAATACTGCAAGTCTGCTGGTAATAAGTTATCTCATATATTGTTTGTCTAAAAATGTCTTTTTTGCCAGAATTTTTGAAGAATATTTTCACTGGAGGTAAAATCTTGGTTGCCAGTTATTTTCTTAGAGCACTTCAGAGGTAACATGTCATTGTCTTCTGACATCTATCATGTTTGTCAAAAGGTCAGCTGTCAATGTTGCTTTTAACTCCACTGAAAGAAACGTGTCTCTTTTCTCTGGCTGCTTTCAAAAACATTCTTTGTCTTTACTTTTCAGCAGTTTAACAGTGACATGCTGAATTGTGGTTTAATTTGTATTAATTATACTTGTTCCTTAAGTATCTCAATTCATAAACCCAACTCTTCGAATATTTCTTCTGACTAATTTTTTCTTCACTGGGACTCTTACATATGAATGTGTTTGTGTATGTGTGTATATGTGTGTTTGTGTATCTATACACACATACGTGTGTGTATATATGTGTTTGTGTATATATGCACACATACATATACAAACATACATACTCACACATAAACATATATATAGACTTTCTGTGTTTCTGTTGACCTATTTTTAAGTTCACCTATCCTCTCTTCTGCTCTGTCTAATCTAATGTGCCCATTTATTAATTACACTCTGGCCAGGCACGGTGGTTCACACCTGTAATCCCAGCACTTTGGGAGACTGGCAGGCAGATCATTTGAGGTCAGGAGTTCAAGACCAGCCTGATCAACATGGTGAAACCCCATCTCTACTAAATAAATACAAAAAATAGCCAGGCATGGTGGTGCCCACCAGTAGTCCCAGCTACCTGGGAGGCTGAGGCATGAGAATCACTTGAACTTGGAAGGCAGAGGTTGCATTGAGCTGAGATCATGCCACTGCACTCCAGCCTGGATGACAGAGTGAGATTCCACCTCAAAAAAAAAAAAAATTAAAAATTAATAAATAAATAAATACACTCATTATATTTTAAATTGTGTATTTTCCATTCCTTTTTTAGAATAAAATTATCTGCTGAAATTCTATGTTTTACCTATTTTCATGAATTTTTTAGTCAAATTATTTATAATTCAATGTCTGCTAACTCCAGCATCCATTAATAGATGCTTCTGAGTCTATTTCTATTATCAGTCCTTTTCTCTTGGTTTGTGGTCCTTTGTTCGAGTCCCTGGCATACCTAGGAATTTTTCAATCTAATTTTGGGCAACTTATATGAAAATGTTTAGAGATTAGTTGAGACTCTAGCTGATGGTTCCCCCAGAGAGGATTCCCTTTTGCTTTCCGAAAACAGACAAGAGTAGGACAGGATGGCTTTAAGTCAGTCTGACATGGAGTTGGTTCGTGGTGGACTCAGGCTTTTTCAAGGGCGGGTCTACTTCCCAGTGTCCCCTTCTCCTCGGGTGCAGCTTTCCTGGCGTCCTAACTGAAAGTCTATTATGCTTCCAGGGCTCCTCCACTTTGGCCACCTTGCATTTCACTTCTCAGTCCCTTGTCTCTGCTGAAAGCTCTCCTTGGCCCTCTGGTCTCTTAGACAGCACCTTCTGCTCAGATGTTTAGCCTCCTGTTCCTCTGCCCTCACTCTGGGAAATGCCTTCAAGGTAAAAGTTCTGTGGAATATTGGCCTTGCTTCAGGGAATTTTCCTTCTCTCCAGGATCCTGGACTCTTAAGTATTGGCTGCCTTGCTAGCTCTTCAGCACATTCAAATAAGTGGGGAGTTTTATATTAAATCCATATCCTGGTTGTTCTAGATTTGAGGGTTGATCTAGAAGAAGCCTGCCCCAGTCATCATAAAGACAGAAAAAAATCTGGATTAGCTTTTTAATCTGGAATATCAGGACAATAGCAGTAGACATGGTGTAGATATAATTCCTGTGGCAGAAAGCATAATATTTTTATTTTAAATGTGGAGAAATATAATTAAATGGTTTAACAGTACCCACCCCATCTCATCCCATGTGCTTCAAAATCAACTTATTTCAGTAAAAGTTTAAAATGTTTGAAGTGTCTCCTACTTGATACCAATAAGCAAGAAGGGACTCTGAATCCAAGAAAGCTGAACTTGGCTTTCTGATTCTTCATTTGACTTGACATGAATATCTACAGTTCCCTTAACTCTTTGGGATCTTTTCATCTGTTGTTGATAATTTGGTGACTCCAGATATGAAGTTAGAAGACACCCCTTTGTGCTTCCACCCTTTTCTGGAGGCCTAATTGAAGTGAATATATTTATCCAGTCCTCCAGGGTTCCACACAATATATGCGAGTGCTTCAAACAAAAACCTCCTACTTGAATAAGCGTTTACTTCCTTTAGAAAAAGAGCTCTTTAACTTCATATGCACCTGTGTCTAAACACTGACCACATGATTACACATTCTGCTTGCTCCAAAGAGATTAATCCAGAAAGTCAGCCACATATTTCTTAGAAGATCGAACACATTTCAATTATCTGACTCAGGTGACTTTTCTGGAGGGTGGAGTCCAAGACATTTTAACTACCAGATAAATCTTTGAAGATGATTAAATGTTTTTCCAAATAGTCTAGACTCTCTCTTCCTATGAAGCCTTTTATAGCTATTATAGTGGTATATTTGAGGGGTTTTTTTTTTTTCCTGATACTGTAAAATCACATATCTGACAGTTTTCAATGTGGCTGAGATTTTAAATAAACCTAAATATATGCTACTGGGATCTCTATCTCATATTTTGTACAGAATGGTGGGGAATATCAATATGTAAAGAAATGGAATTTTTGGAGAGAAGAGAACAGTGTGATTTCAGTGCATGGGTACCAGCAATTTCCAACTCTGTAAACAGTGCCATCACTC
This sequence comes from Papio anubis, assembly GCF_008728515.1. Taxonomy (NCBI): domain Eukaryota; kingdom Metazoa; phylum Chordata; class Mammalia; order Primates; family Cercopithecidae; genus Papio; species Papio anubis. The sequence continues at coordinate 6,379,511 of NC_044993.1, read as the reverse complement.
CTGATTACATCATTTCCTGTTCTTTCTTGTCCTGACCAACACTTTGTCCAAGGGCTCTAAGAGATCATCTGTTGCAAATTGCATTCCCAACTTCCCATCACATAATCGAAGAGGGGTTTGCTGCAAAACCACCAGCACCTTCATTTCACATTTATCTTCACTTGAAAGGGGTGAGTTCATCACTTTCTTCTCCTGCACCAAGATCATCAACTAAATCTTCCAGTGTTCAAATATCAGAGTCTCTGGAAACAGCAGGTACGCAGCTGAATGTTTTTGAATAAAAGAGAGTGAAGGGAAACATTTGTACACATATAAGCAACGATCTATAAATAGAAGCCATCATCCAAGCAGTACCCTTCTAACTAAGGAAAAGGGTGGTGTGTGCATTCCTGGATTTAATTGTTCATACACACAAGGATGAGCTATCCTGCAATGTTGAAAATGCCCATGCTGATTATAAACTCTGTGTGGAATATCAAAACATCTGGATTTTTTAAGTGAAAAAAAGATAATCTACCCTGTGGCTGTTTCTTCAAGTCACTCCTAAAGGTAGACAAGGCAGCCAGATGATTTATTGCATTAATCACTCTTTCGTAATTATATTCATGATGTGTTGATCCCCATCATCCCTGTGTGAACCTCTATGCAAATTCAGTGCCTTTGCTCACCCTCTGGTTATGCTCAAGGGTCAGTGGCAACTCAGTGACAATCAAAGCAATTTTTCACCACAGCTGGCAGAGTCTTAACCACTGAGCCACTCCACAGCACTGTGGCCTCCGAAGACTTCATCCATCTGCTTCTATTCAAAGATAATATCCTCATACTAAGAGCAACAACTACAAAGCCATAAAACATCTACTTTTTTAACTCTAAGAATATGACATGACTACACCTCCATAATGCAGTTTGCAGAATGAGAACACAGGAGTTCAGAAATAGAAAGCCAACAGCCGCATAAATGGAGCCTGTTCGAAGATGAAACGTCCAAGCCCACACTGCACCTGGAAGCCATTTTGTACTGAACAATTTTAGAAGTAAGGTCTTGGGTCTGATGCATAGATGGTTTCAAACACTGTCCACCCGGCCACAGCCTGCCTTCGTCTTAGGCTACACGGGAGCTCTGTTTACCCCAATGTGCCAAGCTTTGGCATGTCTTCGTGCTACTGCACACTCTGTTCCCTTCTTCCTGGAATGCCTTTTCCTTCTTTTGTGCCTGAAAAACTCCCATTTATCCTTCAACACCCAACTTATGAATCCCCCAGGTACTTTGTTGCCTCCTCTTCCCTGTCCCAAAACATGTTAGCCCCCCTTCTAGCCTAGAGTTACCTCATTGCCTCTCAGTCATGGACTCACAACCCCTCTCCCTAATCCCCTTCGAATGCTTTGCTGTTTAAGCCCATATCCTTTTCATCACTGCTGCTAGGGCCAAGTACAGGGGCAACATCAAGTGTTTAATCAGAGATGAGCTGATTATTCATGCAGCAAATACTTATTACAGACCTGTGTTTCAGCTTCTAATGTACTATTGACTATCCTTTTATTTAGTATTATATACAGTGTTACCTGTATACCATTATATGCTGTGCATAGGTAATATTCTATTATGTATGCTCTTCTATTCTAATATGCACCTACCCTAATATGCACATATTCTAGTCTAATATATAAATCTATTCTATTCTAATATGCACATATCCTAATAAGTACATTTTCTATTCTAATATATAATATATATTCTAATATGCATACATCCTAATATGCACATATCTATTCTATTCTAATATGCACATATCTTAATATGCACATATTCTGTTCTAATATATAATATCTATTCTAATATGCACATATCCTAATATGTACATATTCTGTTCTAATATATTACATAAAATAAGAAATATGCAATATTCACCTTCTGGTGTGCTATATAATTATTTAATTGCTTATTGCCACTCTCACTAAATTAGAACGTAAGCTCCCTAAGGAAATAAACTATCTCTTTTGTCATCTGCTGTGGCCCAGCACCCAGCCTGCCATGTAGTACATGACCAAATAACTGATGAATTAATGAATAAATGATCAATGCTTGACAACAGAAACAATCAAAGTCTTTGAGTCATGTTGTTGAAAAGCATTTGCAGCCAGGTGTGGTGGCTCATGCCTGTAATACCAGCATTTTGGGAGGCCGAAGTGGGCTGATCGCCTAAGCTCAGGAGTTCAAGGCCAGCCTGGGCAACATGGTGAAACCCCATCTCTACTAAAATACAAAAAATTAGGCAGGCATCGTGGCATGTGCCTGTAGTCCCAGCTATTTGGGCGGCTGAGGCTGGAGAATTGCTTGAACCCAGGGGTTGGAGGTTGCAGTGAGCCAAGATTGTGCCACTGAGCTTTAGCCTTGAGGACAGAGCGAGACTCAAAGAAAAGAAAAAAAAAAAGAAAGAAAAGCACTTGGAAGGAATCTCATCCAATACATAGTTTTATAGATGAGGGGTGCTGCTCAAGGTAGAAAACAGATCCCAGACCAACCTCACTACGGCACAAAATGCTGCTGCTGGTGAGAAACCCAGGCCCCGGCCCTGCACTCACATAACAAGTCACAGGATCAGCCCCAAGATTTATCATTTCACTGTGGTCTGCCAAGAGCCGAGACAGTTGGAGTTAAATTCCATCTCAGAGGTGAATAAACTAATCTACATAAACTGCAGAGAGCCCTGAATCTACTTCCCTATTGGTCAAGTAAAAAGAAAAAAAAAACAAGAAAACTCAATGTTAATAAATAATACATAAAGGAATCGTTAGAGACAGGCTCAACTTATCCTGTGGGTTAAAAAAAAAAAAAAAAATGGAAGTAAGAAAATATTCCACAGCTCCAGTGTTCTGAGCTCATTCTTGTGAGATTAAACAAAATAATTCAGGATTAATATATGCATTTCCTTCCAAACTACGATCTATTTCAGTTATAGACTGAGTATCCGTTTTTCCAGTGTTGACGGCACTTTATTTTTGCTGTTGACCAGCTCAGATCTCAAAGATAGGATTTTATGAGAAGCTTCACCTTCAGCCTGCTTCGCCTGTACGTGCCTGCATTTGTGGATCACACGTGATAACATTATACTGTCGCTTTCCAAAGCACATTCGTTCATTCATTCATTCACCTGCTTGCCCATCAGACATGTGTGTGCACCATGCCTCCTCTTTTCCAGGATCTGTGTTAAGCTGGAGTGCAGGGCAGTGAGTGAAGCAAACAGGGTCCCTGATCTCATGAAGCAACGTTGAGGACAACCATCCTGGGCACATCGATCCTGGATGACCCCTCATGATGAGATGGAACAGGGTGAAGTCATAACAGAGGGGGACTGCGAGGGCACTTGGCATGGAGCTCAGTGAGGGCTTCTCGGAGGAGGCGACTGTATTCATTTCCTGGGCTGCCATAACAAGGTGTTACCAGCCATGTGGCTTCAACAACAGATATTTATTACCTCACAGTTCTGGAGGCAGAAGTCCAAGAGCAAGGCGCTGGCAGGGTTGGTTCTTTCAGAGGCTGGGAGAGAGAACTGATTCCATGCCTCTCCCCCAACTTCTGGTGGCCGCCGGCAATCTTGGTGCTCCTGGGCTTGTGCACGAGCACAAGCATCCCCCCAGTCCCTGCCTCCATCTACACCTGGCTTCTCCCTGTGCCTGCGCCTGTGTCCACATTTCCTCTTTGTAGAAGGACACCAGTCGTATTTGACTAGGGCCTACCATAGCAGGCTCACTGTAACTTGATTCCTTCTGTCAAGGTCCTCTTTCCAAATCAGGTTACAGTCTGAGGCCCTGAGGGTTCAGACTTCAATGTATCCTTATGGGGAGACACAATTCAAAGTCTAGCAGGGACACAGAAGTGGAGGATGCAGATGGAAGCATCTGTGGGAAGACCCCAGGCTGGGAAGGGCGTGTCTGGCAAGAGGAATTGAAGGCTGCCCAGGGTGACCAGAGCGGCATGAAAGAGCCAGCGGGGTGTGAGGCTGGAGAGGGTGGCAGGGGCCAGATCTCACCCACAAGGCGAGGAGGCTGGATTTATTCCAAGTGCACGGGGAAGACTCCGGGCAAAAGAGGGAGGGAGGGGGGCCGAGCACAGTGGCTCACACCTGTAATCCCAGCACTTTGGGAGGCTGAGGTGGGCAGATCACGAGGTCAAGAGATGGAGACCAGCCTGGCCAACATGGTGAAACCCCTTCTCTACTGAAAATACAAAAATTAGCTGGGCATGGTGGCACGTGCCTGTAGTCCCAGCTACTTGGTAGGTTGAGGCAGGAGTATTGTTTGAACCCAGGAGGCAGAGGTTGCAGTGAGTCGAGATTACGCCCCTGTACTCCAGCCTGTGGACAGAGCGAGACTACATCTCAAAAAACAAAAACAAAAACAAAAAAATATATATATATATAGGAAGGAACATTCCAAGACTCAGAGCCCCCATGCTGCTCAGGAATACTGTTGGTCCACAAGGGCGAGTCAATGGCCAGGAGATTGCTGTAGATGCCAATAGCATGAGACCTACCACCTATGTCCTTCACCCAAGTGGGAATAATGCCAACAACAAGGAGCCAACATGTGTAGACGTTTATGTAGTAAGTTTCAAGCTTAGGAAGCCCTTCCACATGCCACATGCTCTCTCTCACCTAATACTTGCACAGTCCAGCAAAGAGGGGCTGGTTGTATTCCACATAGATGAGGAAGCTGAGGCTAAGTGGCACCAATTCCTTCTCTGAGGTCACTGGGAACTACATGGTAAGAGTTCGACCTCTGCATCTGCTTTTCCCTTGCAAACTCAAAGAGACATCTCTCCTTCATGTTGCAAGTATCCCATCAATAACAGCAATTGTCAAACATGAGTTCCTGTGAAAAGCAAGGCTGGTCATTCCATCATTTCTGTCTGTCCAACATGCCCCAGACTTGCTCTTTTGGGGCCCTGCGCTATTAAGTAAACATCCCCCAGCCAGTGTGAATATCTGAAAGCACCTGCTTTGTACGCAGCAGGGTCAGAGACCTTTATATGCACGCCCTGAAGCCCTCCTCCTGCCAGCACTAAGACAGGTGCCATGATTGCAATACCCCCTTTCATGGGTATGGAGGTGAAGGCTCTGACAGCTGAAGAACTTACCCAGACTCGAGACCCCAACTCTCAACCCACTGCTAAGCTGCTTCTGTTCCGTGAAAGAGTTAGCAATTTACCAGTCCAGTGCCGGTAGAGCCTACTGTTCAGACATTTCTGCCTGATTCAGTGGCAGCCGCTATATTACTCTCCAGTGGTCTGGCCCTTGAGGTCAGCTCTGTAGGATTCCTTGCCAGGGCTGTTCCTCAGGGAATACCTATCCTGTTTTTCTTGTTACGCTTGTGCACCAAGGGTTTGCTGAAGCAGCCCAAGTTTATTACCTCCGTTTTCCACTCTACTTGAACTTGCAAACTTCAACTTACTGCTGGTCTTCTTACTCTCACCTCACCTGTCTGTCTTTTTTTTTTTTTCTGAGATCGAGTTTCATTCTGTCTCCCAGGCTGTAGTACAGTGGCATGATCTCAACTCACTGCAACCTCCACCTCTTAGGTTCAAGCAATTCTCCTGCCTCAGCCTCCCAAGTAGCTGGGATTACAGACATGTGCCACCATGCCCGGCTAATTTTTGTATTTCTAGTAGAGATGGGGTTTCGCCATGATAGCCAGGCTGGTCTGGAACTCCTCACCTCAACTGATCCACCCTCCTCGGCCTCCCAAAGTGCCAGGAGTACAGGTATGAGCCACCGCACCCGGCCACCTCACCTGCCATTCTGTTCAAATCAGGACAGTGTTTTGTGTGAGCCCTGAAAAACTACAGCACACAAAAGATTTCTCTCCTGGGTTCGTTAGGATAAGTTTAAGTTACCCTGTGTCTCTCCCTAATTTCTTCTAATTATAAAAGGGTTGGGGGGCTTTTAATAGCCAATGAAATTGATTAGCAACCTTGTATCTTTATTTTGAGGGGTCCAATGGGAAAATATACTAATCATTTCTTATAAGCAAAGAATAGATTTAAAAAATTCATCCATATAAATAACTTTTTTTAAGCTAATTATTATCAAGTGCTTATCTCTATAAGGTACTGTTCAAGAGGCTTTGGGAATCGTAACTCATTTAATGCTCACAACAGCCCTATGATGTAGGTACTTTTATTGTGTCCATTTCATAGATGAGGAAACTGAGGCACAGACAGGTTTTAGAATGATACGTGCGACTTCAGCGTGATGGGGCAGGGATGTGAGGTGTGTGAGCCAGAGCACCTAGTTGCAGAGGCAGCTCTCAAACACAGCACTGCACTCCCCTGAGCTTCCACACACTCTTCCGGCCCCATGGGATTCAGAAATGAAAGAACTCAGGCCCCCAAAAGACCAGCCTTCATCAGGAGACTGTGACAAGGAAGTCAAAAAACCTACGTTGAACGCAGTCCCATTCTTGCAGCAGTATTAACTTTCCCACACTTCAACATATTCATGTGCGTATCTACTTTAAAATCTTTGTGCATCACCATCAATAGCTTATAATTGATACTCCAATAATTAGATATCGTAATTGAAATCCAGGTTCTACTCACTGGAGAATTTGGGCAAAGGCCTACAAAGCAAAAAAAACTTTAGTTCATTAACGAGGGTCATTTTTACATTAGTCTGCTCTCGCTACATAAAAATGTTTCAATCTTTTTAAATATATGATAGTCGTTACTGCAGTTTCATAATCATTAATGAGATAATGTGCTTCTTGAAGTTCACCGTCTCTGTGAATGTGATATACTTGTTCCCAGTTAGCAGGGTTGCAGCGGCCTCAGCTTTTTGGTTCACGCAGTCACCACACGCCCACCAAACACAGGCTGCAGGCTGAAGGCTGGAAATTTAAATAAGGCAGCAAATTCTTGCTTTCATGAGGCTTAGCAGGGAGGACAGGTATAAAAGTAGTACAAGAAGAGTGAATCCCTCAAATAAATTCAGAGTGCTTTGGGAACATGACCTAAGGGAAACAGACCCGAAGTCTGGGAAGGTCAGCTCATGAAATAACATCTTGTCCTTTAAGACTTGGCTCTGCTAGGTAGAGTAATAAGGGGTGGTACAAGGTTAGCACAATCCAGGAAGAGCAAACATTGTGTGCAAATGCCCTGAGGCACACAAGAGCCTGGTTGAGGGGGCTGAGAGGTGGGGCCAGGGCTGGCTTGGAGAGCATAATCCAGAGATGGGTAGGAGAGGTGGCACACACCCGGGGCCTCTGTCCCCTAATGACAGACTCCAGGAAGCCATGCATTTCCCTCAAGTTACCCCAGATCACTCCCCAGTCAGAATTAACTGGCTCTCTCCTTTCACATGCCCTTTCAGCGCTTTGTTTCCCCCTGGATGTCAGCATCTTTCCCAGCACGCACTATCGGCTTTATTGCGATCTGTTTCTGCCTCTTCTGGGCAGCCCCTCTTCTGGGGCTCCTTGAGGGCAGACAGAGCTTCACTCATCATGGTTGCCCCTTCAGCCTCAGAGCGGTTTGCAACAGAGGGAGCACAAAGAATGTCCACTGCATTAAATCAAATCTAACAAGCAGCATTTTTTCCCAGCAGCTCTGCAAATAGGAACAGATGCCTTTGCTAATCGCCCCTGGATGCATGGTTCAATTCAGGGCTGTAAATCCATCTATCACAGCCAGAACCAGTTAGCTGTGTGGTCTATAATAACCATGCACTGGCCTCTCACATCGTGGGCACTGGGCTCTGTGACTGAAAAGACAGTCTCAACAAACCCACACAAACTGAATTGTCCACTCGTACCAGCCTCACACAGGAATGGTCAAAACATCTCTTTTCCTTCCGCTCCTGGAAATTGAAAAGACAGATCAGTTAGCAGAAGGCTAAGATTAGAGGCTCACCCTTCCACAAGGAAATTCACTTGTATTTTCTCCAGAGTCAAGGATCCCCTGTTTGCACTCATTTTGTTGTTAGGAACCACTTTCAACCAGCAGAAACAAATCCTGAAAGGCACTGGTACTCATCACTGGGGAGGTCCTGGGGCTTTCCAACTTCAGATGCAGCTGCATCTAGGCCATCAGACAATGTGAACTGGATGCTCCCTGTCTGCAGCTCCAGCTGTTGGCTCTGTTTGTCTCTCTCTGTTGGCTTTCTTCTCAGCTAGGCTCTCTCCTTGTGGCAAGGAAGGCGACTTCTGACAGCCCTGATGGCTTATATACAAAGGCAGGCACGCACGCACCCTCTCTCCCAGATCCAAATGCTACTCTCATAGACTTCTGGTCTTGCTGGGTCACAGGACCCGCTCAGACCAGGCATTGAGTCCCAGGAAATGATGAGCTGACAGGCCCACCATAGGTCAGCAGTCCCCAACATTTTTGGCACCAGGGACTGGTTTCATAGAACACGACTTTTTCACAGATGGCAGGGGTGGTGGGGGATGGTTTGGGGATGACACTGTTCCACCTCAGATCATCAGACATCAGTTAGTTAGATTCTCATAAGAAATGCGGAACCTAGATCCCTGTCATGCACAGTTCACAGTAAGGTTTCCGCTCTTATGAGAATCTAATGCCGCCACTGATCTGACAGGAGGCGGAGCTCAGGTGGTCGTGCTCACTCACAGGATGCTCACCTCCTGCTGTGCTGCCTGGTTCCTAACAGGCCATGGACCAGTACAGGTCCGCAGCCGGGGGGGTTGGGGAGCCTTGCCCTAGATCACCTCCCTACCTCTGGGAAACAAGATGGGGAGAAAATGAGGCCTGTGGTTGACCGCACCAACATGACCTCAAGGAGCAGGGTGTGGTGGTTCCCTGAAGAAAGGAATGCCCCCAGATCAAAGCTACATTTCCCATCTGCTCCGGATCCTATTCAAACAGAACCAGTTCCCTCGAGCCTGGCCATGATTTGAATGTGCAAAGCGGGTGTGTTGCAGCCAGTCTGCACCAGCTTTGGGAGAGATGATTGCTGCATGTGTTGCCAGTTCTTCACGTGTGTGGTGATATCGAGTACATAGCTTGAAATTGGCCATGGGGGGAATATTTAACCACAGAAATGGACGCAAGCTACAAATCAGGGCTTTTCCCCCCTGAATTGCCATTAAACATTTACCAGCACAACACTGTGGGTTAGTTATTGTGTTGCCCCCACTAAAGAAACTGTGTGTGTCTGTGTGCTCGTGTGTGTGTACGTGTGTGTGTTTACACACGTGTGTGTGTGTGTGTGTGTAATTTAAGTCAAAATGATGGACCCCTGTGTTATCCGTGGTCTCAAGCCATGCTTAATTCTTCCATGTTGGTTTATTGGTTCCCGTGTTCCAAAGCTCTGCATGTGCCCTGTTTAAAGAATGGTCCGCTTCCACCCTATACCGTTGGAGGGTCACCCATTCATCTGATTTCTTCAGGTCCATTTTCTTCATCCTCCTTGCACATGCTACTGACCATCACTAACAGGACTCGTGCTGAGAGCTGAGCCTGTTACCTGCTTTCCCCATGACAGGACTGTCTGCTTCCTCTCCCTGTCCCAGGATTTGTTCTTTACCTCTCAGAACTGCAGAAAACAAGTTATTTTCTCTTGGCAATTTGTGCCACTCTTTTTCTTCCCCCTTTTGGCTTCGAAAAAGTGATGGGTCTCATGCACTTGTAATTAACTGGAGCACATCCAATCCATCGTCCCCTGAGCAGGGGAAGCTCGGTGGTCCCTAGCTCAAGAAGGGGCAGCCCCCACCCCCTGCACTTAGCGAGGGGAGGTCTAGAGCTTTCTGCAGGAGGTACCTCAGCCCAAAGCCTGTGAATCCACAAAAGCAAGGTCGGCCTACCCTTGTGTATAAGCCATGGGGTAGCCAGAGACAAATGCAAGCAATAGTGTGATGTGAGATGGGGCAGAAACACTATTCCCCAAAGTCAGCTTTATCAGGGTCTTTCCCTGGGAGCCCAATGCAGCGAGCAACACTGTCACAGGTAAAACGAGAGGAAAAAAGCTTGCTTCTTTTTTCTTTTTTTCAAAACAGGGTCTCACTCTGTTGCCAAGGCTGAAGTGCAGTGGAACAATCACAGTTCACTGCAGCCTCCACCTTTCAGGCTCATATGATCCTCCTACCTCAGCCTCCTGCATAACTGGCACTATACAAGCTTTCTTCTTATTCCTGAGCTTTCTAAATTTCTTTAACTGATTTTGCCACACCGCATGTGCCGGTTTCATCTTCCTCCTCGTTGTAACCGTTTTGTGACCAGAGTTAATGCCAGAGGCCCCAAGGAATGCAGAAAAGCACCAGCCATCTGGACATGTTGATGAGACACGCACTGTCTGGGACCTTCTGTGAATAACATGATTGGCGTTGTCACCGGGATAACTGCATGAGAGATCTGAAAGTGCATGGGATATAGTTGGCAGTCAGGTCATTCTGCAGGTGTTAATTAAGCACTTGCTATGAGCCAGGCTCTATGCTGGGGACCTAAAGATCAGTAAGTCAGTGGACAACATTTGAATGCAAGTCATGAATGTGTGGTTTCCAAACCTGGACTGGGTGGGGCTGGCAGGGATGTCTTCCATTTTTTTCTACTTAACTCTGAATGGTTCCTTTTGCTGCTCACTTGGGAGCTGAACTCAACATTGTCCGCTGCCCCCAAGGCTCTCTTTTGTCCATTCTCTCTTTCTCAGAGGATGACTTTGCCTCTTACTTCCGATTCAAAATAAATCCCACTGGAAGAAGCAACGGAGCCATGACCAAAAGCCACCTTTGGGTCAAGACTGCTGAGTCTTTGCTTTTACTGAATTTAGTCCTGAATCCCGCGCAGGCTCCCTGTCCTCGCTCCCTCTGCGACACCTCGAGATGGTCCTCCGTGAGGCTGCTGCACCCGTGCTGTCTGGACCACCTTCTGCCTTGGCATTCTCACAACACCCTAGAGCATCTCACCTCTCTTGGCTCTTTCCCAGTTCTCATGCTCCCTGATAGTCCTTAAAAAGATTCCTATTTGGCCAGGCATGGTGACTCATGCCTGTAATCATAGCATTTTGGGAGGCCAAGGTCGGCGGATTACCGAAGCTCAGCAGTTCAAGACCAGCCTGGGCAACATGGTGAAACCCCATCTCCACTAAAATACAAAAAAAAAAAAATTAGCCAATTAGCCGAGTGTGGCGGCATGTGCCTGTAAGCTGAGGCAGGAGAATTGCTTGAACCCGGGAGGCGGAGGTTGCAGTGAGCCGAGATCGTGCCACTGCACTCCAGCCTGAGCAACAGAGTGAGACTCTATCTCCGGGGGGCGGGAAAGGAAAGATTCCATTTCATGGACCTAATACCCCACTTCTAGGAGTGGAGTCGGAGAAACTAGACAGAGACAAACATACATACAGCAAAGCAGAATTCCCGAGAGGCCTCTGATCTGAATAGTGCCAACTCTAGGCATTAGCTAAAAAAGAGCTTCATTGCAAAACTTTCTGGGGATTTTTATTGTTCCTCGTCTGGAGTATCCACACCATTGTCCTGCCTATGAGGAATTTGGATAGTTTATTTTGGCTTTTTTGTTTTGTTTTGTTTTTTAGACAGGGTCTCGCTCTGTCACCCAGGCTGGAGTGCAGTGGTGCAGTCTCAACTCACTGCAGTCTTGGCCTCCTAGGCTCAAGCGATCCTCTCACCTCAGCCCCCCAGGTAGCTGGGATTATAGGTACACGCCACTGTTACTGGAAAGAAGTCCCAATCCAGACCCCAAGAGAGGGTTCTCAGATCTTACGCAAGAAAGAATTAGTGGCAAGTCCGTAGAGTAAAGTGAAAGCAAGTTTGTTGGGAATATAAATGAATAAAAGTATGACTACACCATAGACAGAGCAGCCCTGAGGGCCAAAGGATTATTTCTTGACTATGTGTTACATAAGGAGCGGATTATTCACGACTTTGCCAGGAAAGGGATGGGCAATTCCCAGGGCTTTTTAGACCATATAGGGTAACTTCCTGACATTACCATGGCATTTGTAAACTGTCATGGTGCTGGTGGGAGTGTAGCAGTGAGGATGACTGGAGGTCACTCTCATCGCCATCTTGGTTTTGGTGTTTGTCCGGCTTCTTTACTGCAACCTGTTTTATCAGCAAGATCTTTATGACCTGTATCCTGTGCCGACCTCCCTTCTCATCTTGTTTGTACCTAACCATCTGGGAATGCAGCCGAGTAGGTCTCAGCCTTATTTTAGTCAGTCCCTGTTCAAGATGGAGTTGCTCTGGTTCAAACATCTCTGACACCACCATGCCAAGCTAATTTTTCGTATTTTTTGTAGAAACAGGGTTTCACCGTGTTGCCCAGGCTGGTCTCAAACTCCTGAACTCAAGTGATCTGCCCACTTCAGCCTCCCAAAATGCTGGGATTACAGATGTGAGCCATGGGGCTCTGCCTGGATAGTTTGGTTTTTATCTTTGTCACATCACTGTTCTCTGTCTCCACTGATGAGTCACATTCCAGCCCCTCTTACCTATGTGACCTCTTGAGGTATCAAGATTCCTACAGACCTAGGAGGAAGTGCCGTACATCTTTGGGCAAAAGCTGACTTAAGACAACAGGCAATTGCCTTTGATGCTAAGACTAACCACAAGCTCTTCCCAATCTGTATTTTTCATTTGCAGGCTGGAGTGTGTCCTCTCTACCTACTCAGTATTTCAATAGGAGGCAAAGATCTCTATGAGGCAATCTGGGGTTTTTCTAGCTGGGCCTATGTTATCCGTGGCCAGCCAGCTCTCCTGGTTTATTTATACCTTTTTCCCACCTGAAAACTTGACGGTTGATTTGTGAAATAAAACCGAAATGGCTCAATCTGTCTAAAAGCTTTCTGTGGGTTTTAAACTTACCTATTTTTTTAAAGAAATTTTAATAATGCTTCTGGCTTTTAGAGTCAGCAGGAAACCTACAATAAGGATTGTTGTATTTGCACCAATATCGAACACAGGGAGCATAAGTAATAAGGAACCCAGTGCTGTTTGTTGAATAAGTAAATTTTCGTGGTAACTGGCAATTGCTGGTCTATAAAAGTTCTCTTCCTTATGTTCCTGCTACGGAGTAAAAATGATTTTTGTGTTTGTAACAGACTGAACTCATTTCAAATGGAAATATTAATCTGTAATTGTCCTTATACAAGAAACACCAAGTTCAAGGCAAAAATAACAAAGCCATTTAACCATATGTTTCGTACCTGCACAATTTACCTAAATAGAGATTGCCCAAAGAAGTTTTGCTGGCTTCTGAAAACTTTCTCATAAGATTTTAAAAATATATTTTATGGTCAAGATGTTGTAGCATCCTCCCAGGACCAATTCGTATCTAGCCAAGAAAAAATTACATTTTCCCATTTACATTCCAAAGTCTGAACTGTTATTTTATAAATGAATTTTCCCTCCAATTCAGAAAGCACTGGCTACATTACAAATTTTAATGCTACTATTATAGGATCATAATTTTAAAAACCCAGAGTTCTCCAAGGGCTTCAGCAGCATGCCATCTCTCCACTTTATTAAAATGAATGAACAGATGTACAATTTATTTCTGCCGAGCCATCATCTAAATTCATAAGCTATTTCTCATGTGTCTGAAATCCACGTTGGTTTCCCATTTTCTTTGCCTTAGAAAAAAAATTACACTCCCTCATTTATCACTCTGGGGACATAACCGAGAAGTCTACTCTCCACTTCATTCACTTTGGACTAATATCCTCGACACAATTTAAATCCCATCTCTTCAAGACTATTCAATGAGAGCAAGGCAGTGGAACACCCAGCATCCAATTGGAAAACTCCTCAGCCATCAATGTAGAAGATTGACAAGCGCAGTCACACGAGCTTACACCTTGACAGATGCAGGGGAAGAGAGCTTACAACAGCCTTGAATCCATTCAGATAGATGAGGCAGTCTAGAACCATCACAGTTAAAAGTCAATGTCAGTAACAGACGTGTATTTTAGCTGCCGTATTTCATAGAACCCTCATACCATCCTTACTTCCCACGTGCCCTGTCATCTGACAGCAGGCTGGCAGAGAGGCATTTAACAGATTCATCTTGGGTTGGTAAACATCTCGCCTAGCTCTGAAAACCCACGTGTTGATCTCAGACCCACCTTTACATCCCTGCACCACCATTTTCTGACGGTGTGAGATCAGGCATAGCTTTTAACCTCTCTGAGATCTGGCTTATTCATCAGTATGATGGAGATAAGTGGACTGCTTTGTAATAAAGGTTAAATAAAGTAGAGCATTTTGATGCTATGAACCTAGAAGTATCTGGGACAGGTCTCAATCAATTTAGAAAGTTTATTTTGCCAAGGTTAAGGACGTACCCATAACACAGCCTCAGGAGGTCCTGATGACATGTGCCCAAGGTGATGGGGGTATAACCTGGTTTTATACATTTTAGGGAGGCATGAGATATCCACCAATATGTGTAAGATGTACATTGGCTCGGTCTGGAGAGTGGGCAGTTGGGGAGCTTCCAGGTCATAAGTAGATGACAGACAAACAGTTGCATTCTTTTGAGTGTTTGATCAAAGATAGGGGAGAGGAATAGTCACCTATGCCTTAGTCTAGCTCAGTGAATCTGCATTTTTACATAAACAATCAGACTGAGGAAATAATTAGATATGCATTTGTCTCAGGTAAGCAGAGGGATGCGTTGAGTTCGGTCTGTCCTTTGACCTGCACCTGTGAGGATGAACTGTCAATTTACATTGCCTGGGTGAAATTCAACAGAAGCTTTTAGGGTAAAGATCTTGGGGCCCACAAGGAATCTCCTTGCAGGCAAATTGTGAGGGAGGTATTTTTTATATTTGTAGCTATCTTACTTAGAAATTGAGAACTATGGGGGCAGGTTTGCCTCCCATAGTTCCCAGCTAGACTTTTCCCTTTAGCTTAGTGACTGGGGATCCCAAGATTTATTTTCCTTTCACAATGCCAAGGTCAATAATATATGGCAAGCACAGTGCCTGACATGTGGTCCAGTAAAGGGGCCATTGTGATAAAGATGGCGTCCCAGAGACACATCTCTTCCCCAGAACAGCTGGGCTGAAATTACAGAGCACTCCTCTTCCTCAGCTCTGTGTTTGCTGGCATGGTTCTCGTGAACGTAAGGAAGGCATTTGGTAGCCAGCACATGCAATCAATGAGCGCAGCTTGGAAAGGCTACAGAATGAAGCCCTCAGGTTATCTGGCAAAATTCTGCTCTCGGAAGAATTCTATTTACGAGATGCTGCTGGAACTGAGCAGTAAAATTTGCCTGAATCTCTAGTTTCGCATGGAAATCTGCCCTGCGTCCGTAAATGCATCTCGGGTTTGGGGCTTTAATCAGATTTTGAGTGTTCGGTTTGTTGTTGTTTGCTCTTTCGGTGGCACTGTTGCTTGGAGAAGAAACATCATGTTAATTTCATTTGCTTGAACTCTGTGACCATCCTGTGATTTCAAACACAGCTTGTCTTTTTTTCATGTAATGCTTTTGGGAGGGGAAGGTGGGTTCTCCTGATCTCTGGAAGATCCACATCAAAATGATGGAGTTCTTTCATTTAGCAGAGGTACAGTTTGAGGTGGACAGTGTCAAAATGGCAAGTTCCCCAAAGAGGAAAGGAAAGAGGGACGTCATGTTAGGATGGGCCGACGAGATGTTCCTTAGGAACCACGGAAGTGACACCTGTCAGCATCCACGCAACAAAATGTCAATGAGGGGAGCCAGCCGTGGTGACTCCTAGCAGCTCCTGGCAGCGGTCTATCTGCCTATGTTGTCAACAGTCCCTGAATTAAATCAGCCACTGCTGCCACCAATGAACTTGTAGGTTGTTGTGGGATAAGGGGTCCTAAGCAATTTTTTCATCTCTGCTTGACCAAACCACGTGTCAAGGTCATGGATCCCAGGTGCCCTGAAGACATTCAAGAAGTCTCATTCACTGGCTGAGCAAAGTCATGAGATAAAGTGTCCGTGTGACAAGCCTGCTTTTAGGCTTTGACATTCCAGCAAGGAAGCAGATGCCGCTGACAGAAACGTGGTAGTTAGAGAGAACAGGATTTTAAAGAAGAACTAACCCAATTATTTTGATCCACAGAGTCTTAGAAGATAGAATGCAGGGAGGAGGCAAGCAGGGAGGAGGGATAAGGGGCTTTTCTGTTTCCCTGTTGTTACTCCATCACACTGTCAGTTTGGCTAGCAGGGCTGTTTTTATTTCCCTGAATCCCAGTTCCATTTCTGAGTTCTTATTTATTCACAGGGCAGGATGGGCTGACACTGTGGAGATGGTTTGGGTACCAGATGACTCCTAGTTTCAGTCGTGTCTCCATCAGTCAGCACCTCTTAGATACTGCACAAATTCCTTAGATGCTTTGGGCCTCAGTGGCCTCACCTATAGAATAGGATGTTGGTAATGAAGGCCACCAGCTCCGTGCAGGACAAGGTGCTGAGTGCTTTCTGTGTATTATCATGCTGAATCCTCATGATCTCTTTGAGAGGTGCATTCACCTAGACCTTCCAGTTCTCAGATCAGGAAGCAGAATGTTAGAGAGCTAAGGTAATGCACCCAGGTTACAGGTTATCCTCAAGTTCTCCACGGAGCAGTGACATTTTGTCACCATTGATCCTATATTACTGATACTGATCAATAGATAGGTTACTGGAAAGGGGTCCACATCCAGATCCCAAGAGAGTGCTCTTGGATCTTCAGCAAGAGGGAATTCAGGGCGAGTCCATAAAGTAAAGTGAAAGCAAGTTTATTAAGAAAGTAAAAGAATAGAAGGATGGCTACTCTATCAGGCAGAGCAACAGCATGAGCTGCTAGTTGACCGTTTTTATAGTTATCTCTCGATTATATGCTAAACAAAAGGTGAATTATTCATGGGTTTTCCAGGAAAGCGGTGGGCAATTCCCAGAACTGAGAGTTTCTCCCCCTTTTAGACCATAGAGGGTAACTTCCAGACCTTGCCATGGCATCTGTAAACTGTCATGGCACTGGTGGGGGTGCCTTTGGACATGCCAATGAGTTATAATTAGCGTATAATGAGCATGAAAATGACCAGAGGTCACTCTCATTACCGTCTTGGTTTTGGTGGGTTTTGGTGGGCTTCTTTACTGCAACTTGTTTTATCAGCAAGGTCTTCCTGACCTGTCTCTTGTGCCGACCTCCTATCTCATCCTGTGATTTAAAATGCCTCAACCTCCTGAGAATGCCACCCGGTAGGTCTCAGCCTTACTTTACCCAGCTCCTCTTCAAGATGGAGTTGCTCTGGTTCAAAGCCTCTGGCAGATACTCCATCCACGAGGTGAATAAAGGTTGCATCAGTGTTCATTTTATTGGCTAAGAACCCCAGAACTGTCACATTGCATGCAGTGGTTCAGGACGTTTGACCTCACCATTGCAGAGCACATCTGAAGTTAGTTTTGGACATATTGACATTGGTGTTTTGAAACTCCTCACCGCTTTCTAACAGACTTTCCAGTTAGCTGAGTCAGCACAAAAGGCCTCAGCCAGGCCTGAAAGGAGTTTGTTTTCATGTCACAGAGAGTGTTTTCTCAGAGGGGTTTGTTTCTCCAGTGAAAATGTTTCTTGCTTTGCATCTGTTATTATGATCTTACTCACTCGGAGGGAAAATGGTATCTTCTTGGGCTGCTTGCTCATTGGCGGAGGCTTGGCTTCCATGAAAACACTCACTGGCTTTCTCTTGTTTTTGTTTCTAAAATCACTATTTATTGCCCTTCAAAACAGGTTGCATTTGCATTAGGGTTCTGGGTCTGTACAGTGTGTGGGAGCCCAACTGCAAAGTAGATTCCATCATAAACAAGGTATTCCCCACTCCAAATTAACAGTAAAATAGGCCATGGAGTCCCAGAATGCATCATTTCAGGCGTATGAAGAAAAGCAACTTAATTTCCTTATTTTTAAATTTTTCCATGATTACAGACTCACAGGAAGTTGCAAAAATAGTGCCGGAAGCACCTTGAACCCTTCTCTCGGCTACCTCCATAGTGACATCGCCTACACCTATAGTGCAACAATACCAAAAGCAGGAAGTTCACGTGGGCACAATGCTATTAACCAGAGCTCCTGAAGTTTCCACCCATTTGTGTGTGTTTTTCTGTGTGTGTGTGTGTGTGTGTGTGTGTGTAGTCCTGTGCATTTGATTGACATGTACAGATTTGTGTAACCACCACCACCATCAGGATACAGGACAGCTGCATGACCACAGAAGGGCTACCTGTCTTGCTATGCCTTATTAGTTGTACTCACCTTCCCCTTACTCTTGACCTTCTCCCCTGGCAATTATTAACCTGTTCTCCACCTCTCGTTTTGTCACTTCAAGGATGGTACTTAATGGAATCATATAATATGTAACTCTTTGATATTAACTCTTTTTTTTTTTTTTTTTTTTTGAGACAGAGTCTTGCTCAGTCACCTAGGCTGGAGTGCAGTGGCACAATCTCAGCTCATTGCAACCTCCGCCTCCCAGGTTGAAGCCATTCTCCTGCCTCAGTCTCCTGAATAGCTGGGACTACAGACACCTACCACCATGTCCAGCTAATTTTTGTATTTTCAGTAGAAACAGGGTTTCACCATATTGGCCAGGCTGGTCTTGAACCCCTGACTGCAGGTGATCCACCTGCCTCGGCTTCCCAAAGTGCTGGGATTATGGATGTGAGCCACCACACCTGGCCAAGATTAGCTCTTTTCACTAAGCTTAATGCCCCTGAGATCCATCCAAGTACTCACATCAACCAATAGCTGGTTCCTTTTGATTGCTGAGTAATATTCCATGGTATGGTATGCCAGAGTTGGTTGAACTATTCACCCACTGAAGGACATTTGACTTTGTTGCTAGTTTGAAGTTACTGCAAATAGAGCCACCGTGAATATTTGTGTAAGGCTTTTGTGTGAACATATATTTTCATTTTTCTGGGTACCAACTGCTGGATCATATTAGTTTTATAAGAAACTGCCTGTTTTCCAGAGCGGCTAAACCATTTTCCATCCCTACCAGCAATATAGGAGAAATCCAGTTGTTCCACATTCTCACCAGCATTTGGTGTTATCACTATTTTGCATTATAGCCAGTCTGTTCAGCATATAGAAATAGCTGGTCTCTGGTTTGGTGTGTAGCAATATGTTAATTTGCATTTCCCTAATAACTAATGATATGAAACATCTTTTCACGTGCTTATTTGCCATCAGTGTTCTCTTTGGTGAAATGTCTAATTATGTCTTTTGCCTATTTTTTTTGTTCTGTTTTACAGGCCATTTTCAGGACTTTAACTTTTACCCATTTTCTCTTTTTTTTTTTTTTTGAGATGGAGTCTCACTCTGTTGCCCAGGCAGGAGTGCAGTGGTACGATCTCGGCTCACTACAACCTCTGCCTCCCGGGGTCAAGTGATTCTCCTTCCTCAGCCTCCCGAGTAGCTGGGGTTACAGACATATGCCACCATGCCCGGCTAATTTTTGTATTTTTAGTAGAGATGGGGTTTCACCATGCTGGCCAGGCTGTTCTCGAACTCCTGACCTCATGATCTGCCTGCCTCCGCCTCCCCAAGTGCTGGGATTACAGGTGTGAGCCACCGCACCTAGCCCCATTTTCTAACAAAATCTTTTAGTGGTTGAGTGTTGAGAGTCATTTACATGGTCTATATGCAAGTCCTTTGTTGGAGATGTGGTTTGCAAATATTTATCTCAGTCAGTGGCTTATCTGTTCATTCTCTTAATAGAATCTTTCACAGAACAAAAGTTTTTAATTTCATGCAAGTGCAATTTACACTTTTTTCTTCTGTAGATTGTGCTTGTGGTGTCAACTCTAGGAATTCTTTGCCTAGACCTAGGTGTCAAAGATTTTATCTTCTGTTTTCTTCTACAAATTTTTATAGCTGTATGTTTTACATCTAAGTCCGTGATCCTTTTGGAACTGATTTTTTTGTGTAAAGTGTAAAGTTTAGATTGAGTTCATTTATTTGCTAGTGGACACAAAATTGCTCCAGTAGCATTTTAGAAATAGCTATCCTTCTTCCATTGAATTGCTATTGTCCCTTTGTTTGAAAAAAAAAAAAGATCATTTGGGTGCAAGTGTATTTGTGCAGGTCTATTCTGGGTCCTCCATTCTGTCCCATTGATCTATGTCTCTTCCTCACCAGCACTGTACTGTCTTATTACTGGAGCTGGAGAGTAAGGCTTCACATCAAGTAGAATGATTCCTCTGCTTTATTCTTTTTCAAAAGTATTTTAGAAAACTTTTTTTTTTTCCTTTTTCAACGTTTACTTTAGATTACAAGAATACAGGTGCAGGTTTGCAATGAAGGCATATTACATGATGCTAGAGTTTGGAGTATGATGAACCCTAGCACCCATTTGGCAGTTTTTCAACCTTCACCTCCTTCCCTCTCCACTTTCGGAGTCCCCAGTGTCTACTCTTTCCATCTTTATGTCCATGTACACCCAACGTTTAACTCCCACTTCTGACTGAGAACCTGTAGTATTTAGTTTTCTGCTTCTGTTCATTGAGACAATAGCCTCCAGCTCCATTCATGGTGCTGCAAAGGACATGATTTCATGATTTTTTATGATTACATAGTATTCCATGGTGGTGTCTCATCCACCATTGATGGACACCTGGGTTTGTCGCATGTCTTTGCTACTGTGCATAGTGCCACAATGAATATATGGGTGCATGTGTCTTTTCAGTAGAGTGATCTATTTTCCTTTGAGTATCTACTCAGTGATGGCATTGCTGGGCCAATTGGTGGTTCAACTCAGGTCTTTGAGAAATCTCCAAACTCTCCCCACGATGGCTGAACTAATCTACATTCCCACCAGCAGCGTATATGTGTTCCCTTTTCTCCCAGTTCTACCAACATCTGTAATTTTCTGACTTTTTAACAAAAGCCATTCCAACTGGTGTGAGATGGTATCTCATTGTGGTTTTGATTAGCATTTCTCTGCTGATTAGTGATGATGAGAGTTTTTTGATTTGTTTATTGGTCATTTGTATGTCTTCTCCTGAGAAGTGTCTGTTGGTGTCCTTTGCCCACTTTTTAATGGTTATTTGTAGAAAACCATTTTAAATGCAATTTGAACTCAACAGCTTTTTATTCCCTCTAAAATTATTTTTCCAATTAAAACATAATTCATTTCCATTGTAAAAAAAATTAAAATATCATAAACATCTAATAGAAAAAGTTAACACATCTCTCCACACACCTAAGAGATGACTATGTTCTTTCTTTTGTATATATCAAGTTCTACTTTCTTATTTACAAACGTGGGATCACACTCTGTTCAGTATGTTGCGATCTGTCTCAGGATTTGTATCTTTTTTCCTTGTCTGTAAAAAGGGAGAACTATTAATAATACTCTTTATTTCTTTAGTCAGTGGTGAGGATCAAATGATAAAACACATGCAGAAAGTTTGACCCAGTGCCTGCTATATAGTAATGTCTTTGTTGATGTTATTTTTATTTTTCCCCCTTCAGCTTATGCTACCTGCTTTGGGTGATCTTGGCCTTTCTTGGTGGCAACAAAGGGCAGAGAAACTCCATAATGTTTAGTAATCCAAGTCAGTTTGCAGAAGCAGTCAAGAGAATGGGTTCGTCCGTCATTCAGTCCAGGTTTCCTACCAAATAGAATGAATGAGACAGGTAGTACCGCAAATTCGTAGTTTACTTAACGTTAATCGTAATGTCAAACATGTCAACAGCATCCTGGAGAGCCCCTCAAGGTTCCTGTCCACTCGTCCACTGTACTGCCACCCACCCACCCTATAGACACTACCCAGCTCCTCCTCTAAGTGGGAGCCTCCCAGAAAGCCATAGCTCCACTCCTAGAGATTGTTTGGGGAACTTGCATGTGGTTTATCTTATCTTCAGATCTTTAACGTCAGCTGTAACCAGGGCAGCTAGAAGCAGAGCCTGTCAGATCAGCCCTGCCCCCCTCCAATTAATGAAACCGAACAGAGTCCTTGGCCCTTGCAGCCTAACAACATAAAAATTCTGTAATCTCCTTCTCTTTATCTCAGCTCTGCCTTCAATTGTGTCCCTTGAATGGCCCACATTCTCCCAATTTCATTAACTTAACACATTTTGTTTCCATTAAGTAAACCCAAGGCGATTCCATAGTCCAATACAACGGATTTCCCTTCTGATCCATAATACCCAACAATGTGCTACTTCATTCCTTTTAATGGCTCTGTATTGTGTTCTGTTTTATGGACATCCCACCATTTGACCAACCTCACATCAATGAACATTTTGATGGTGGTTCCTGGTTTTCCCTTTTATAAACATTACAGCAATAAAAATGCTTGAATGTACATCTTCACATACATACCTGAAAGTCTTTGTAGGAAAAACTCCCAAAAGCAAAATGCCTGGCCCAAAAGTATGAGTACTTTACATCATAGTTTATAGTCCTTTTTCTAATATGATTAAAGTATTTTAAAATTACCTTCACTTTTGTCATCCCTGAGTTACACTGCTTTCTGTATGGCGTCAATTCCTAGCCTGCTCCGCTGCAAATGGGCTCCCACACAGAGGATGAGGCTCGTGGTCCAGAAAAGCATCTGGTGCTTGAGCCTGGAGCAGAGGTGGAATTCTAGGCCTGTGAACGGCTCACATCAGCAGTGGGGGTCCCCAGTGAAGTGGGATCCCAAAGGCCACAGCAGTTAGATGGGTACTAATATCCTTCATGCTTCCATGGGCATGGACTTACAATAGAAGCCTCTAAGGCAGAGCAAGGCAGGAGCAGATATGAAGTATGCCTTGCAGCTTGCGGCTCCTCTAGGATCCAGGGGTAATGATCATGAGGGAGGTGCTCAATATTCTGGGCTCCTCTCTTGAACCTCGAATCTACAAGCTCCCCACTCTTGAACCTAAGCCCATTCCTGAGCTTCCTTCTATGCTCTCATCCACTCCCAAATCCTCTAACCACACAGAGCTACATTATGTTAAAAGGGCTACTCCTCATATGTTCACCACAGCACTATTCACAGTAACAAAGTCATGGAACCAACCTAAGTGTACATCAACGGTTGACCCGTTAAAGAAAAGGTGGTGCATATACACGTGAAATACTATGCAGCCATAAAAAAGAATGAAATCTTGTCCTTTGCAGCAGCATGAGTGGAGCTGGAGGCTATTATCCTATGTGAATTAACTCAGAAACAGGAAATCAAATACTGCATGTTCTCACTTGTAAGTGAAGGGTAAGCAGTGGGTACACATGAACATAAACGTGGAAACAGTAGACACAATAGACAGGGAGGACTCCAAATGCAGGGAGAGATGTTGGGGATGAGGGCTGAAAAACTACCTATCGGGTACAATGTTTGCTGTTTGGGTAATAGGTGTGCTAGAAGCCCAATCTCCACAAGGAGGCCATATACCCATATAACAAACATGCACACATGCCCTTCCCTCCACAAACTAAAATAAAATAATTCTTAAAGGTACTACATCAGAACACCCACCCCCTGCCCCCACTGCGTGCTACCACACCCTCAGGTGTGGCGTTACAGAAACCTCAGGAGCAAAGCCTCTTCCCCATCCTTCTCCAATCACCAGAGCACTGTGCTGACCCCCAGAAGGGCTAGATGCAAAGAACTTGCTGGTCCCTGCAAGTGCCTGTTTGTGGTGGTAGGACATAAGGGAAGGGGCAGGGAAAATAGGAGAGGAGGCATCGTTTCCTGTAAATCCAGCACAGGCTTGGTTCGCTTAGACAGTGGAAATACTAAAAAAGTCAAAAAGATCCTTCTTCCATCATACACAAGAAAAAGGGAGGCAAAAATTGAGGTGAAAAATCTTTCTGCCCTTACTTAGAAAATCAGTGGTGAATCCTTTCCTGTGCTTAAATCATAGCTCCATAAACTGGAGGAAATATCTGCTGTTTGGTTTGCTCCACATCCAGCCTTGCCTCCTTGGGAGAAGCCTTGGAGCTGTATGGGTTGGAGTACTGTCTTTGTGGAGTACTGATGCACTCCCACTGGGCCCCTAGGGAATTTTTCTTTCAACACAGTGTGGGACCGTACGTGGAAGCTGCCAAGTGGGACTGCACATAGCCTCTAGACTCAGACCACCCTGGGTCTGAATCCCAACTCTCCACTCCGTAACTCTTACCCTAGGCAAGTGTTTGTACTTCTCCATGCCTCAGTCTCCTCACTTGTCATTTAGAGCTTGTGATGGTCACCTACCCCACTGGGTGAGCAGCGTTCCCGGGTCGTGACATGAAGGATGTATGTAATCGTTAGCTGTGATTATCACCATTCCACTAATAAGCTTTCTGTTGCTGCCATTCTGCAGAGCACTACGTTCTTTAGAAAATAGTTGTGTTGGCAGTGGTTCATACCTTAATCCCAGCACTTTGGGAGGCTGAGGCGGGTGGATCACCTGAGGTCAGGAGTTCAAGACCAGTCTGGCCAAAATGGTGAAACCTCATCTCTACTAAAAATATAAAACATTAGCTGGACGTGGTGGCGCATCCCTGTAGTCCCAGCTACTCAGAGGCTGAGGCAGGAGAATTGCTTGAACCCGGGAGGCAGAGGTTGCAGTGAGCTGAGATCACGCCATTGCACTCCAGCCTGGGTGACAAGAGCGAGACACTGTCTCAAAAAAAAAAGAAAAAGAAAAAAAACACAATTGTGTTTGCATCCTATTATTTGAGTTAGCTCAGTTCTACCAGTTTCCCATCCTACAGCCTGTTCCAGTAACCCCAGGGCCATGAGACCTGGTCTGATGGCTTCTTCTCTAGTTGCTTATATCAGAAGAAGGCAACTCCCCCGTCCCCTTCACCTGCTAATGAGGCCTGGAACGTGCAGTCCATACCACAGCATCATTTACTTTTTGTCCTTTCCTGGAGGTCTACACCACGCAGCTAGGACTGCAGGCTTTCTCTCTCCCTTGGGTCTTTGAATTACATTAACATCCACTGTTACCCTACCTGTGGAAAGTGTGGTGTTGCTCACAGGTGACCCCGGGAGGCTTACCTTTCTGTTTTGTTTGTGAAAGTTTCTCCCCCATTTCGCTTGTGCTACCATAGCAACGATGCTAGATGTTGGCTCACTTTGGAAACACTCCCTTCCTACAAAATAAGTGTATATGTGTGCATGCGTGCGTGTGTGTGTGTGTTTAACTGAGTTACTTATGAGCGAGGCTTCCTCGAAAACTGATAATCAAGGGACTCTGTTTCTATTCAGAAATAGCTGTTATTGACAGAAAAGGAAAATTCACAGATTTTTCCACATTCGTGGATTATCTAGAATATGTATTCCCCTCAAATGGCCCATCTTTTTATCCTCAACAATCACAGAATCTGTGATACAGGAAGAATAAATGTTGTCTAGTTAGTGGATATCAGCAGTGGTGCTGGTAGGACCAAAGGGAAAGAGATTCTGTCCAAGTGTCTCCTTGACTGGTCAGTCCTACTTGGGTCCAGAAAGTCGATAGCCACCATCCGCATTATGATCCCTGTTAAAATCCCCATGCCATGGGGATGTGTTATATACATACATGCAAGATGCATTGCAAACCTGATCCTAAAGCTACACAACTGCCCGATAAGGTAATAGCACTATCCCAGTTCTTCACCTAAGGAAACTGGAGGCTAGTGACCACAACTTTTTTTGGTTCCCTGACTTAGAACCTCTTCAATATCCTCTCAAGGCGTGTTTGAATTTGTTGCTTTGTAAAGGCAACAAAAGCATGAGTTAAGGGAAACCAAAGCCATACCTCGGAAGGACCAAGGTATGGGGTTAATAAAACACGGATGTTTCATCATCCAAGCATGTAAATTGCACGTGTCTGGCCATGTATTCTCAGAGTCGAATGTGTATTTTGCATGCAAGAACAATCCAGTGGGTGGTCTCGAGGCAGAACAACCCTCAGGAGAACTTTCCATATGGACTGTTTTGGAGAGTTAAGGGTCACTTTGATTCGATGCACATTTGTGTAATGCACTGATTTTAGAAACCGTAGCAAGAAGGTAAGGCTTCATGGTAGTTAATGCAGAGGCATCGCCATGATTGCCAGAATCTTTCCTGGGTGGTGCCCGTGGTCCTTGCCACCCCTCCTCCCTCCCAGAAGTCCCAGGCTTAGTCTGAATGCTCAGTCTCTCTGCAGCTGCCCAAAGTGGCCAGTGAGTTACACTGGAGGCTTCAACCACTGGGTTTCTGTCGACATGGAAATTTCCATTCATGGTTTCTGTGACACCAACCCCCTGGGAATGCTGAAAACACTGGAACACAGCTCTTGATTCGCTCAGATTTTCTTGTTTAAAACAAAGAAAATTTCTTGTGCAAAAATCGAGTCATGATTTGTCATTCTATCTTTATTCTCTATTCTCTCTCTCCCTCTCCCCATCTCTCTCTCCTGTCTTTATTTTCCTTATCTCTCCCCCTTTTTCTCTTTCCCTCCCTGTTTCTCTCTTCTTCCTCTCTTTGTCTCTTCCTAACTTTTTTGTATATGTAGCTGTGTCTTTTCCTGCCTTCTTTTTCTGCACTCTTTATCCCCAGCTCTCTAGCTTCCCCCCAACACACATACACCCCCTCCTATGCTATCTGGTGATTACCACAGGGGGAACTGCAGCAGGACATCTTATCACTGGGGAAGGAAATTCAAGCTGAAAGAATTCACCTTTTTACTTAAAATTTCTTAACTCTGTGTCTATTCCTGTTTTCCACTTATGAATCCCAGCCTCCTCGCCCCCCACTCCCCTCAGGTGTGGCGGTGAGGTTAAAGTGGCCGCGTGCTGCTGGAGTGAGCCTTCCTGCTTCATGTGGGTTCTATAAAAAGTGCCCTTGGCACCTGTTCAGTCAGACCCAATGAGGATTTTGGAACAGTATGTTTTCTACTGTAATTACATCTCAACAGTGACCAATTTTATTATTCCTTGATTGCAAATAAATTTACAATGCTTATTTTTGTGCTCCCTACCTTCATTGCACCTTTCAACATATTTAATACTCTTTCATCACACAATGGGAGGTGAGGAAATACAGGCCCCTCCTGTGAAGGGAACGAGAGGGTGGTTGGACTCAGAGCTGCTTTCTCTTTGTTACGCGTGTTGTGGTTGTTTTCTAACTGGAGAGTCTTGAACATGTGTATGGACCTGCAAGGAGAAATATGTTGATGTGCAGGGAAGGAGGGCAGAAAGGGGTAAGGCACTGAGGAGTACATAGCGGGTGGGAACCAGGGACTGGAGTTCACTTTGAGCAGCAAGGGAGATAGCCTCCTGTAGCCAGGGGAAAGAGGCAAGAAAGAGGCAAAGGGAGGGGGCCTATGGGTTTCCAGGTCAGGGATGCTGAACATGGAGGGCACCTGCCTTCTTGCACTCTTCCCCTGTGAGTCAAGCAGCAAGGTCTGCTGCTGAGAGAGGCAGGGGTCTAGAGCCCACTTTGCAGGTTTGCTGAAGCACCCAGCCACGTGAGGACCGGATTCAAAAGGTGGGTCCAGGTTCTACCTTTCTAACCAGCTCACAGCTAACCTGGTCCAAAGCCCACACTTTGAGTAGGGAGGGTATAGAGAATCAAGTGGGGAAAATGGACCACAGACCGTTTTTTCTTCATTGCCAAGTAAGCTGGAGTCTGAACACAATTCTAACTGGACAAAATGGAAAACGCCATGTTTTAATTTTCTGAGGCCCATTGAGACAGCTCCAAGGGTGACACAGCTGCCTCCTTTCAAGCCCCTGCTCCTTCGTAGGTTGATGGAACTTGACCCTGGCTGTAGGACCAGAGTCAATTGTTGCACCTGCATCCACTTGGCACCCACAGGTATAAAATGTATTTATTGAAAAGCAGCAGGAAGAACAGAAAGCAGGAAAAAATAATACCTTTCTTCTTTTATAAAAGGGATTATCAGCTGCTAATTCAAAAATTGTAGGGTAATGAAAACTACATCAATAATTTTCATAATAATTATAGTCTTTGGTTTTACCCTTGAATGTTTTTCTGGCAACATCTGATTCAATTACCCCAGAAAATGTTATTATGCTCTTCCAGCGTTTTCCTACGAGGTTTGAATCTAGGACCAAATAACTGATAACTCTTGTCCTAGGGGAGCTCGTGGGCTGCCATACACAGGCAGCTGTCATGTAGGGAGACCTGACACACACAGCTTAACTGGATTAGTGATTCTCAACCCCGGAGCGTTTTACACACCCCGCTGGGACACCCGACACATTTTTTATTGTCACAGCTTGGGTGGTGCTACCAGCATCTAGTAGGTAAGAACTAAGGACACTGCTCAGCATCTCCCAATGCACAGGGCAGCCCCCACCCAGTGAACAGTTATCCAGCCCAGAATGCCATTAGTGGTGAGGTTGAAAGACTCTACGTGAGATTAGGATTACGATTAGATTACAAGTAGAAAAGAAAAAACAGGGTGGATGTGGTGGCTAATGCCTGTTATCCTAACACTTTAGGAGGCTGAGGCTGGAGGATTGCCTGAGGCCAGGAGTTCAAGACCAGCCTGGGCAACATAGTGAGACCCTGTCTCTATAAAAAATTTAAATATATAAAATATATTTTAAAAATTTAAATATATATATATAGTGTGGTGTCACATGCCTGCAGTCCCAGCTACTCTGAGGGCTGAGGCAGAAGGATCCACTGAGCTCGGGAGGTCAAGGCTGCAGTGAGCCATCATCATGCCAGTGTATTCCAGCCTGGGCAACAAAGCAAGACCCTGTCTCAAAAAATAATAAAATAAAAATTATTGATCAGAACACTTCTGGTTATAAGTGACCCCTAGCTCTAAGTAGTTTAGATAAGAAGGGGACTTTCTATTGGCAGGAATATTAGGTAGTGAGAGACTAGGGTACTGTAACAAAAAGGCCCCAAAAGAACAAAGTGTATTTCTTTGTTCATATTCCTTAAAATGATATTCACTGTAATAAACATCATTTCTTTATTTATTTTATCCATTTTCATTATAACAGTGTGCATTTTATTGCTTATGTGCTGGGCATTCATGTAAGCATTTTATAAATTTTTTATTTAATTCATCATAATCCTATAAGGGTAGGTATTATTATTATTATTATTATTATTCCCATTTTGCAGATGAGAAAATGGAGACAAAGAGAGGTTAAGTGACTTGCCGGAAGTCACAAAGATAACAAGATACAGCTTCCTGTGGCTTTAAACATGAATCACTTTCCTCACTGGTCTTTGTTTTCTTTTCTTTTCTTTTTTCTTTTCTTTCTTTTGATGGAATCTTGCTCTGTCACCCAGGCTGGAGTGCAGTGGCACAACCTTGGCTCACTGCAACCTCTGCCTCCCAGGTTCAAGCAGTTCTCCTCCCGAGTAGCTGGGATTACAGGCGTCCACTGCCATGCCTGGCTAATTTCTGTATTTTTAGTAGAGATGGGGTTTCACCATGTTGGCCAGGCTGGTCTCAAACTCCTGACCTTGGGTGATCTGCCCACCTCAGCCTCCCAAAGTGCTGGAATTACAGGCATGAGCTACCACACCCATCCCGTAGGTCCTTTTTAATGTGACAGAGTGCCATTGGAGTGCATCTCTCCCCATGCAGATTTCCATTATGTCACTCCACCCGGTGATCAGAGCCCAGGAGGGACAGAGAATGCTTTTATTAATCCTCCTTATCTCGTCGAGCCTGATTCCCAAGGGAATGATTCTCATCCATTTCTTCTCCCTGTGGGACTCAGAAACTCCATCAGCCCCCTCTGGAAGGAATATGCGGATGTGCCCATGGAAATTACAGTAGGGCCCAAGGGGTCTATTTGAACCGGGAATCAATGGTGCAAACACAGAGAATGGATTTAGAGCAGTTTCTTCTGACTAAGACATTTGGGATTTAAATGCAAATTAGAAACTGTAAATCAATTCCATGTATGAATTTATACAAATCCCTTGTAACGAAAGCAGAAGGTTTCTCTTGTCCTTATTTGTGCTGGGGTGTTAGCATCAAGACTAAAAAGTGTGTCAATCTCCCTACAGCTCTGGAGATTACAGATGTGCTTTCTCCAGTTAGAGACGGCTGTGAGTGCCATGCTGGGGGTGGGGGGGATTCTCCATGGGCTCCAGGGGGTCTTTCTAGTTTCTCCATTAACTTCTGCAACACCTCATGGAAATTGGGAAGTAGGAGGGTCCTCGTGGTTTAGCCAAAGGTTTCGAAAGAGATAGGGCTCTCCTTGTACCCGCCCTTTACTGATCCCTCATGCCATTCACAAAGCAAGCCCTCATTCTCAAATATTGCCTCTCCTCACTCGGGAGCTGGAGGCCAGGCTCTGAGAAGCTGATGGACAGTCCACGGTCTCATACGTGTTGACAAATGACTTGAATCCCCAGTGCCTGAAGCCTGGAGTCACTATAGGACCCAGCAACTCCACTCCTAGGTGTAAACCCAAGAGAATGAAGGCATAAGTCCTCCCAAAACTTATATGTGATCATTCACAGCAGCATTATTCACAGGCGCCACTAAGTGGAGACAATTCCAGGTCCATCAACTGAGAAATGGAGAAACAAAACGTGGTCTATCCACATGACGGAATGCTTTTCAGCCACACGAAGGAACGAAGTACTGATCCCTGCTACAGGGTGGATGAACCGTGAAAACACGATGTTCAGTGAAAAAAGTCAGGCACAAAGGGCCATATATTGTGCAATTCCGTTTCTATGAAGTGTCCAGAACAGGCAGATCTCCAGGGACAGAAAGTTGATTAGTGGTTGCCAGGGGCTGGGAGGGGGTGAGGGATGGGGAGTGGCTGCTCCTGGGGGCGGGGTTTCTGTTCAAGGTGATAAAAAAATTCTGAAATTGATTGTGGTGGTGGTTGCACAACTCTGTGAATGTACTGGAATCCATTCATATCTACAATTTAAATGGGTGAATTTTATGGTATGTGAATCATAGTGCAATAAGGCTGTTAGCAATAAGAAAAAGGAAAGGAAAAACTGCATAGCACCATGTCTAAAGACTACGGGGCATGTCACCCAAAGGGTCGCCTTTTTAGGAAGAACTTGAACTCTTCTTAAGGTTTGAAAAATCACAAGCTGATTTTTTTTTCCTCCATAGTTCAGAAATCAAACCAGATTGAGGAAAATCTTTCTAGGGAAGAAAAAACTCACAAAAGCTGAGAAAATTAAAGTATATAGAGCTCCTGGAATCAGGAATTGTAGCTTACTTTTAATATCACCAGCACTCTAGCATAGTTCTGGTGCTTAGGTGTTGAAGAGTTGACAGGAAACAGAACCCAGGAGGGAAACGAAGAATTAATGTGTTGGGAAGAGGTTTAGAAAGGAAGAAATCACTTAGGAATTCTCTTACCCTGCTTTATTTTTCTTCAAATAATCCAACAAGCTGGGTATTTTATTATTTACGTATCTGTGTAGCATCTCACTCCCACATAGGGACAACACTCATGACAGAAGGAACCTCCTGTGGTTTGTCCACTGCTGTGTCCAGTATCAAGAACAGTGCTCAGTACAGCGTCATCAGCCATGAATATTTGTGGAATGCACAGACAGGAGATTGAAGGCTTGGATAGGAGAATACGTCCTTGGAGAGTGAAATGAAGGAGTGGCTAGGAACACACCCATGGATGGAGGAATTAACATGCTAACAGGGAATGAATAAATGGGAGGGGTAATGAATGTGCAAATCAGGGACTTAATACATAGACAGGGATGGGCATGTGGCTAGGGGATGATGGATGGAGGATAAAAGTGTGGATAGAGGATGAACGAATCATTCCACCAGAGACACGTAGGCAGCTGGCATGACTGAATTTGTTCCATTTCTTTCTATTAGGTCATTTTTTAACTGCAAAAACTGCAACTACTTTTGCACCAACCTGATACATCTATAAGCATGTCTGGGGGAAGGGTCTCTCCTGCACCCTCACATGGTGGGGTTTATCTGAACATTAGGGTATAGTCCATAGTTAGGAGCGGCCCCCGAATTTAACAGAGAAAGACCCTGAACAAGTAACGCAGGTCAGGAGACCAGGATGGGCAGAGGTCCCGTGCAGGACAATGTGCAGGAAAGGACCCAAGCCAGGCAGCCTTGCAAGATGGCGGGATCAGTGGCCAAGAGGAGAACACGCACAAGAGGTCAGACGAAGAATCCTGCCAGGATGCAGATTGCTAGCCCCAGGATGAGGAAACAGGCCCAAGAATCTTGTGTGTTTCATCAGAAAGCAATAAAAGAAAATTAAAATATAAAAATGCCGGGATGTTCCAAACAGCTCTTTATTGCTACAAAACTACCATGCCTGCGCTTCCGTCTCCAGGCAAATACTCAGAATAGTTTCCTGTTGATCCACTAACCCCATCATTCGTCCCCTTTCTGCATTAGGCCTATGGGTTAATGGATGCTGCCACCTGATCCCTGCATGATTTCCCACCAGCTCTATGAGCCTGGGTTCTGGAGAGGTGAAGGAGCATCTCCAGGTGGCTCAAAACTGTGGCTCCAGGTATTAGTCCTGCAGACGGGCTGCTCCCTGGGGCACATGTTCTCAGTCCACCAGTGGCCACGCCGTATCCACCCACCTGCTTCCTGGCACATGTGATGCACAGCCTGTGACCTTGGACCTAGCAGTAGCCAGCATGCTTTCCAGTTTTGAAGGCAAGGACAGAGGCATACAAGGCATGCCTTGAGATCCTGTCCAATTTAGCATTTTGTAGGACAGATTCATGTTGTTGAACACATTTGAGTGATGAGAAACTTGGCAAATCTTGTTGGCACATCTCCCACCATGATTCCCTTTGGCATCCTTTGTGTCTGTCTGATTCTTCCAGCCCGGCCTTTGGATACCTGACAGGTGCCCACTTCTTAGGATGTGCCAGACACCATGCTAAGAGTTTGATCTGCGCTCATTCATTTATTCATCAGAATCACCTATGGAGTTAGCAAGGACCGTATCCCCATTTTACAGATAAGGAAGTGCTGAGGCTTACAGAGGTGAAGTTGTTTGTGTCAGGGCACCCAGCTGATGAGTGACAAAGCCAGACCCTCTGAGGTGGAGCACTGAGCAGAGGCCCGAATGGCAGAACGGTGCCAGCACATGAAGACCAGAGTCTGTCAGAGAGAACGACACAGGTAGAGTCCTGCAGCTTGAGCAACTGCATGCAAACCCATGGCAGAGCCCATGTGAATGAGGGAGAGAAGGCAGAGATGGACAGATCCCAGAAGGCCTGGGAACCCGTGGGAAAGACTCTGGATTTTGTAAAGTAGAAGCTGTTGCAGGGCTGCGAAGAGAGAGGCATGTCAGCTCCATGAGGGCAGGAATGTGTGTCTTCTTTGTTCAGTGAAGACTCCCTAACACCCAGAATCGAGCCTGGCATGTGGCAGGTGTTCAATGGCTTCACTGAATCAATGAATCATGTTTAAATTTGTAACAAGATAACTCTGACTGTGACTATGCAGAGGACAGGTTGTAGAGAGAAACTGGCAGGGGTGAAAATAGAGGAGAAGTCAAACACCTGGGTAGGAGATGATGAAATTGCCTGAGCACAGCTTCTGATGGCTCCACCAAGGTTGGTAGGGGTGGAGACGCAGAGAAATAGGCCCATTCAGCACATATTCTGCATGCATGCAGCCATCACCACTATCTAGGGCTAGAACTTTTTCATCACCCAAGGGGAAACTTTACACCCATTAAGTGGTCATTCTCCATTCCTACCTCTCACACCCAGCCCCTGGCAACCACAAGTCGGTTTTCTGTCTCTCTGAATTTGCCTGCACAGACATTTCACAGAAATGGAATCATATAGTTTTTAAGAGTTGTTGCTGATGGACTGGATGTGAGAAATGAGAAAAGAGAGGAATCAGAAGATGACTCCTGGGCTTATCAGCCTACACAACATGAATAAATGGTGGTGCTCTTTGCCAAGGAAAGGGAGAAGGGGGAAAGATGAAATTTGTTTTGGTGGAGCCGGAAGGTGGAATCACGTTAAGTTCAAGGTGCCCGTTAGACACCCAGAGGCAGATGCTGGCTGTGACTTGGCATTTGCAATCCTGGATACAGGGCAGAGGCCAGGGTTGGAGGCGTGAGTGTGTGATTCCTCTCTCTTCACAGCCCTGCAGCCGCTTCTACTTTACAAAATCCAGAGTGATGAAATTGCCTTCCAGGCAGTGTCTGGAAGTTCTCATCCAGGTGGTGAAGGATGAAGACCTGCCATTGGCACCAGACCTCCTGAGCCATGTTAAGAAAAAGTCAACCAGATCCAGGCATTCTTACCCTTGAATGGTAAAGGTGATTCAGTAGCATCTTGATCAGGACTCCTGAGCCATTTCCTGTGGGAAAGTAAGCGTCTTTGAATGACTGCACCGAGAATCTTGGTCTTTGCCACCCTCCCCTACAGTTTGGGCAATAGCAGAGCCAATTTTGGGCACAAACACAAACCATTCCCAGTTATCCTTTGCCTGTAATAGGAATAAGACAGCATGGTGTAAAGAATTGCTTGATTTAAGGAGGCATTTCATGTCTCCAAGTCATTCTTTAGAGATTGACACTACTGGTGGCTTATGAATTTCAGATGTGGTACATTCTGGGAATGCCAGCTCCTGGGCTCCAGGAGAGGTGATTAAAGGACAGGCTGATGCCAACGTTTTTGGAGAATAAAACTTGCACTTCAGGTACAGTAAACTCAGGGCACTCAATTGGGCTTTATTCTTCCATATTCTTAGGAAAGACTGAAGTCACATGAACTGAATAAGATCTCAGCCCTCCATATGTAATGGCAAAATGAAAGAAATAGTCTCTTCCTTTGACAGAGTAACAGACTGTGGATCCAGCTCATTGTAAAGAAACAGCCATATGAGTGACGTAAAGGGTGTTCATCCCTCAACACAGGACCGTTTATCTGTAGTGCCACTCTATTGCTGCATTGTTCCTGAGCCAAGTGTCCTGGCCACCGTGTCTCTGGGACAATGAGTGGCATTATGAAGTCAAACAAGGTGTCCCCCATAGACCGTCAAGAAGGCAGGCTGCTGCTTTTCAGGGGTCTCTACTCTGATCCCCTCGGGATAGCTTCTGGGTTCATGAGTAGGCAGAAGCTCACTTAATTTCTGGATCTTCTTTGACCCCCAAAGTAGCACTTTAGACATAAAGTTCGTCTATGCTCAGGATGGCAGCCAACCAGTAGCTCCAAAGTGTCCCTTGACAATCAGTTACTACTTTACCAAACAGCCAACCTTCCTCTGCAGTAGACCCCTCCTTTGCTGGAGAGGCTGTGGGCTGGGGATATGGAAAACAAACTGATGAGTGAAGGATGTGTCTGCAGAAATCAAACAGTCAGTGGAAGAGATGACCTCCACGAGACAGACCTGTGATTTGCTTGGCAAAGATACTGCATTCGCTTGCTTAGCAATGTCTGTGTACTCCTTGCACACAGAACAGCAAGAATTCACAACATTCCCCACCAGTGGCATCCTTCAGCACTGCCAGCCCCATGTCCTCACCAGCAAGGTCCCAACACAAGTTAGAATGTGCCACCGATTCTTTCATCATTTGATCGTAGAACTAAAAGGGACCTCAGTGGTTACCGCAAGCTGTTGTTCTCAGCACTTGGCTGTTCATTAGAATCACAGGAGGGGTGTTTTCAGAAATACAAATGCCTCGGCCCCATCCAGGAACCATCTCTGAAAGCAGTACCCCATATCATTAGTGGGTTTGTTTTAAGGCTTTCAGATGTTTTAATGTGTAGTCAGGGTTAAGAATGACAGCTTTAGTCTGATACCCGTTTCTCAGATAAGTGAACTGGGTCTCAGAGAACTTGCACGATTTGCCAGAAATGTACCCATGAATCAGAGCAGCAGTCCACAACTTTTTTTTTTTTTTTTTTTTTTGAGATGGAGTCTCACTCTGTCACCCAGGCTGGAGTGCAGTGGCACGATCTTGGCTCACTGCAACCTCCACCTCCCAGGTTCAAGCAATTCTCCTTTCTCAGCCTCCCAAGTATCTTGGACTACAGATGCCTGCCACCATGCCCAGCTGATTTTTGTATTTTTTGTAGAGATGGGATTTCACCATATTGGTCAGGCTGGCCTCGAACTCCTGACCTCAGGTGATCTTCCTGCCTCGGCCTCCCAAAGTGCTGGGATTACAGGCAGAAGCCACCACACCCAGCCAATCCACAACCTTTTTGGCACCAGGAACTGGTTTTGTGGAAGACAGTTTTTCCATGGATCAGGGTTGTGGGGATGGTATTAGGAGGATTCAAGCACATTACATTTATTGTGCATTTCATTTCTATTATTATTACATTGTAATATATAATGAAATAATTAGACAACTACCATAAGGTAGAACCAGTGGGATCCCTGAGCTTGTTTTCCTGCAGCTAGATGGTTCCATCTGGGAGTGATAGTAGACAATGATAGATCATCAAGTATTAGATTCTCACGAGGAATGCGTAACCTAGATCCCTTGTGTGTGCAGTTCACGATAGGGTTTGTGCTCCTATGAGAATCTAATGCCACCACTGATCTGACAGGAGGTGGAGCTCAGGTGGTAATATTAGCGAGCAATGGGGAGCAGCCCATTGCTTGCTCTCCCATATGAAGTTTCACTTGCTCTCCCATAGCTCACCTCCTTCTGTGTAGCCCAGTTCCTAACAGGTTACAGACCAGTAGTGGGAATTGGGAACCACTAAGTTAGAGGCCAACTAGAATTTGCCCCACTTCATTGAATTTCCTACTCCTTTAAATCTGCAGAATTGCATAAGCCAAACTCCAGTCAGTGTCTTTAGAAAGCAGACTATGTTATTGTTTCTTGAAAAGCCATTCTTCATCCAGATTCAGATATTTGTGGTCAAATGAGTATCTCTACAGAAAATCTCTCTGCTTCTCAGAATTAAACTATTTTCAATTATCTTGTCAGATGAACAAATGTGTTTTGCATTTTCTTAAGAGAGAAACTCAAGTGAAGGAGAGCTACTAACATCCAATGAAATGAAGTATCCAAGCCTGAAATTCAGAAAGAAAAAGAATGTAGGCATATTTGTCTTTGGTTTTTATTTTTCTGTCACCATCTAATGTAATATTTATTTCATCATTCCCCTAAGGCAATGATTTTCGAACTCTCTTTAGCAACATAACTTTTTTTTTCAATCAAAATCCTAGGCAGGAATTCTAATATACAAAACAGATAAAATATAATTAACAGATTGCTCAGGCAGTTTAAATTCTTATTGTTTGAAGGAAAATGTTTGATGCCTTGGTAGGACTCCTGTACCATCTCAAACATTCTTGCTGGACTCAGTGGCTCACACCTATAATTGCAGTACTTTGCAGGGCCAAGACGTGAGGATCACTTGAGCCCAGGAGTTTGAGGCCAGCCTGGGCAGTATAGTGAAACCCCATCTCTACACAAAATTTAAAAGTTAGCTGGGTGTGATGGCACACACACCCAGCTACTGGGGAGGCTGAGGCATGAGGATCATTTGCGCTTAGGAGGTCAAAGCTGCAATGAGCCACAGTCACACCACTGCAGTCCAGCCTGGGTGACAGAACAAGACCCTGTCTCAAAAAAAATAAATAAAATAAAAAATCTTGGTTCTCAGGAACACAGTTTACCATTTGACCCAGCCATCCCATTACTGGGCATATGCCCAAAGGATTATAAATCATGCTGCTATAAAGACACATGCACACATATGTTTATTGCAGCACTATTCACAATAGCAAAGACTTGGAATCAACCCAAATTTCCATCAGTGACAGACTGGATTAAGAAAATGTGGCACATACACACCATGGAATACTATGCAGCCATAAAAAAGGATGAGTTCATGTCCTTTGTAGGGACATGGATGCAGCTGGAAACTATCATTCTCAGCAAACTATCACAAGAACAGAAAACCAAACACCGCATCTTCTCACTCATAGGTGGGAATTGAACATTGAGATCACTTGGACACAGGAAGGGGGACATCACACACCGGGGCCTATTGGGGGGAGGGATCGCATTAGGAGATATACCTAATGTAAATGACGAGTTAATGGGTGCAGCACACCAACATGGCACATGTATACATATGTAACAAACCTGCACATTGTGCACATGTACTCTAGAACTTAAAGTATAAAAATAAAAATAAAAATAAAAAAGAACCACCATTCCACTGCATCATTTTCCTGTCAGTCTTCAGTGGCCTTGTCTTTTCATTTTGTTTTGTAGGGCAAAGACCTGCTTTGTTACACAAGCCTCTTCTCCCTGAAAATGCATTTCATTTTAAGTTTTGCAAATGTGCAGGTCTGTATTTGGTGTAGACAGGGCCATGTAGAGGAAGAATACAGTCATTGGAAAGTGGACTGTACCAGCTGGGCATCTTCCTCAAAAGCCATGGACTCTGCACTTTCTGTGTGTCTGCAGCCAACACAAGAAAACATCTCACAGGAAATGAATCAGAGAAGTGTGCCCTAAGGGGAAGAGGGAGCGATTCCTGCCAGGGCATGCAGTGAATGTTTCCCTCTCTTGCCCTTTGGTTCATTCCCCAGCACCTGTAGAGCCAGGGGGTTTAGGGATGCTTCATTTTCTCTCTCAGTGTTACGGGCCTCACAGATAAGTGCTGTCTAGGAACATCATTTTCCTTTCAACCCAGGATCACCCTGGGTGAGTGGGTCACATGGGGGCAGGACATCAGTGAGGCGGACATTAGTATCAGTCCAGGATCGAGAACCACACTACCTGGGATGCCAATGAATTTTGGAGAGGACTCTTCACTCAGGGCACGTTTCTTTCTTGTTAAGATGCTATTCCTTGTTATTTTTGAACTGTTTCCACATTCTAGTTTTGCATTTTCTCACCTGTTTAGTAACGGTGGATGGCTTCAGACATTTAACGGGGAAATCTCTGGATGTCTAATAGACCTTTCTGTAACTGTCCGTTACCATAACTAGTAGGTACTCTCACTTTGCATGATGGAGATAACATGCAAATACTTTTAGCAAAGCATCTGGCACAAAAGGGAAACACAAAATTGTCCGTAGAAGAAATTAATGTTAGTTGGATCAAGAAAGGACTTTGATCATGTTTTCTTAAAAAGAATCCCTGTGTTTTAGACTGAAATCTTTACAGATGTAATGGCATGTCTGGGATTTGCTCCAAACAGTGCAGGATCGGGGAGGGGTGGCTGTGGAGATGAAGCACCAGAAGCTGGGAGTTGAGGATCTCTAAAGCCTGAAGACAGGCATGTGGGGGGTTATTATCCTATTCTACCTGCTTTTATACATGTTTAATATTTTTCACAACAAGATGTGAAAAAGAAAAAATACTTGAGAAAACGTCTATGAAACCCAAAGCACCATCAAAGGGACCACTCACCTAATGATTTCAGCAGATACCTTCAGAGTTGTTTTCCCCAGGGCGCCATTGTTGCAAGGAATGGAAACCTGCTCAAGGTGCTGGAGTGAAAATGAGGTTGTTGATGGGAACAGAGGTTCCCACAGACAAGAGCACAGGGAACCTCGTGGGGTTGAGAGCAGGACTGGGAAACCAGTCAGCGACTGAGAAAACTTCCTATCTGTCTTTTGTCTTTGAGTCACAGAAAAAAAAAATCTCTTTTGTAAATTTTTCTCTCAATTTCTCCATTCTTTTGCTTCTCCATGCATATTGGATTTCTCTGAGAATTTATCCATATCCAAATGACAAAAAAATGGCCACCTCTTGCACAAATGCTGATAAACCTCTATTTCTCAGTTCAAATTTATAAAAGAAATAATCCCATTTTTCAAGAATCAACCAATGGATTGGTTACCTCTGAGTCAGGTGATCATCTCTGGGTCCAATCAGCTATGGCCAAGGAAGCTAGGATCACATGTTACAAAATGACTCCCTAGTGCCACTCTTTTCAGCAGGGACTGGGGGTGGATTTAGTTCCCTCAAATGGTTTATGGATTATGCAGGCGCCCTGACCTATATCTACTCAAAACCGCTAAGATTTTCGGGAAAGAAATACTCTAATTTGCCATTTAGAAATTGTATAATCTCTGTCATTTGAACTACAGTTGAGTCCACTTTCTTTTCTCTCAGGAGAAATAGAGAAGATCTGTTTACTATTCTCATTGGGAGACTCTCAAACACATGTGCATTGTTATCTTTCCACCTTGGGTTTTTATTCTTGAGACAAAATAATTCCAAAAGTTAGTGTCTACTTACAGCGCTGTTACTTTATGAAAGATGTGGCATTGAGCATTTTGGGGAATCAGAGATATGACTCCGACTCTCAAGCATCTCAACATTGGGAGGAGCATGCCCCAGGTTGTCTCTGCTTGAGAGGCAGAGAAGTCTCTGCCAAGTTCTTTCTGTTCATGGTAACTGGAATTCTCACCTCTAGCATCTGATTTATTTCTTTCCTGTGTGAGTTATCTCCCATGGGCATTAAAAATCAGGTCTCTGACACCACTCTGTATCTTCAAAGAAAACAAATCATTTATAGAATTTTAATGAGATAAAGAGAGGAGAAGGCTGGGCACAGTGACTCATGCCTGTAATGCCAGCAATTAGGTAGGCCAAGGCAGGAAGGCCACTTGAGCCTAAGAGTGTGAGACCAGCCTGGGCAACTTAGTAGGACCCCATCTCATCAAAAAAATGTATATATATTTAAATTAGCCAGTCATGGTGGTTTATGCCTGTGGTCCCAGCTAAGGCAGAAGGATCATTTGAGCCTAAGAAGTCAAGGCTGCAGTGAGCCGTGATCACAACACTGCATTCCAGCCTGGGCAACAGAGCAAGACCTGCTTCAAAAAAAAGGAGAAGGAAAAGATCCTCACCAACGACTGGGACTATGATGATCTAGTGGGTTCCTGAATATTCTTTCGTCTTGCTCCTGTAGTCACTTTAAGGCCTGGCTATGCCTATTCTACTGTGACCTAGCTAGGGAAGGACTTAGTAGGTTCCAGTCATCTTGAGGACTTGCCAATGAACATACTATGGTTCTTAGTCAAGCAACCACAGGCCCTTGTGTGGCTCTGTTATTAATCGTTTCTGAGACATAGGGCTTTCTTAAGATATTGAATGAACTTTATTTAGATCTCTGTACTGTATACTCTTCAAAATTTTTATGTAAACATATATCTTATGTATATTTTATATAATTATAGTTTTAATATTTTATATTACATATTATATGTGTGTGCACATAAACATGATGTGGAGGCTGAAAATGTTCTCATATGTTTTCTTCTAAGAACTTTACTGTTTGCCTTTCACATTTTGTGTATGGTGTGAGGTAGGAGTCAGGATTCATTGTTTTCTCCAGATGAATATCCAATTGATCCAGCACCATTTACGGAAAGACCGCTACCTGGAAACTAAATCATGTCAAAACATAAAAACATTCATAATTGGCCACAGGTACAGCCTTGGATGTGTGACAGTGAGAAATGGTTTGAGAAGTGGTAGAAAATAAATTGTCAGGATATGTTATAGATGTACAATACCTACAAAGAAAGGGGACACTGGAGAGAATACTAGCCCTCTCATTTACTTATGTATTTTTGTGCCTAGTGGAGTCTCCAGCATGCAACAGATACAACAAGTATCTATTAAAATGAATTGTTGTATCTTTCCATTCTGATATAAATTCTAATCATAGAAGAAAACCAGATATCTAATGCAGCTTTCCCTTCCAAATGTGGAGATGATAGGATTGACATCATTTGCCTCGTGTCTGTTGTTGGAGCATAACAAGAATGAGCAAGTGTGTGAATGCCAGGCATACATAACTGAAATAAAAAAGCTTCTTCCACAGCACTCGAGGAAAATAAAATACATATATACATAACTACATTGTAAGGCAGACTGTGTTAAGAGCAGAGTCACAGGGGTTTAAACCAAATTCTCCAATTTCTTAGTAAGAATTTCATATGATACAGGGCAAAATCCATCATCATTATCCTTGCTAACAAATACTGACTCCTTGTTATACATACGCCAGGCAATTTGCCAAACTCCTTAAATGCATTATCTTATTTATATCAGTAACAGTTGCTACCCATTAGACTATTAGGAAGAGTCTTCCAGTAGGCTGTATCTTTTTTGTAAACGTAGACTCAAAAATGTTTGCAAGTTACATTTCTGATGGTCTCTCCCCTACCCTTTTATCATCACAAATAGAAATTAGTGACACCCTGTCTTTTAATTTTTTAAATCAAGGCCCAGATGACTACATCCCAGCTTTTCAAGTTCCTTATTAGTTCTCTGTGAAACTTTAGGGTTAATGGCTCATGAACTTGGACTAGTATTCAGGTCAAACATGCAAGTGGTCAAGCATGCAAGCTTGCATATATCCAGTCCTTTAAAATTGTCCTCTGTCACTTCTTTCCCATCTGTGTCTTTCCAACCTTCTGATCATTATTTCCATCTTCCATGTTAATCTAAAGGTCAACTTTCCGCTCTTGGAGGAAGAACATGCATTCTTGGTGCATAATAAAATTCAAATCCCTCTTCCCGCTAGTGATGGCCTTTGTGGCTC
Organism: Papio anubis; assembly: GCF_008728515.1. Taxonomy (NCBI): domain Eukaryota; kingdom Metazoa; phylum Chordata; class Mammalia; order Primates; family Cercopithecidae; genus Papio; species Papio anubis. Next base: position 6,337,102 of record NC_044993.1, on the reverse strand, counting down.
ATCCAGGCAGCCTCATCCTAAATGTCTATGATGTAACTCAAAGAAAATAAAATACTCAGTTCTGAATTTGGAGGGAAGAGCAAATAAGCCCAGTACATAGTCCCAACAAGCCACGGTGATTGTGTAAAAATACGTTTTATATCTGGCATTTGATTTGCCACACAGTTTAACAGAAAAGTAACTTTATCTATTTTTTCCAGTTAAAGGTAGTAATAGTACAATCAATAATTCCTCCTGCTCTAGTGTGGTAAATTAATGTCTGTCTATTGTTTTTAAATCACAAAGTGAGCATTGCTATAGAAATGTAAAATGGTACCATTTCATTTTAATCTATTTAATTTTCCTTTCTTGAATTATATAATGGGGTTAAAACGTTGAATAGAATTAATAGAATGAGTATTTAATTAAGCAATAATGAGCTTCTAAATGGATGCTCAAAGAAACTGCTTCATAGTTTATGCAGAAATCAGATAATGGTCTTAATAAAGACTATAATAATTGTGTTGAACATTTTCCATATTTAATTTTTTTTTTTTTGTATTCTCTCAGGAGTAAATTTAAACATAACCCAGTTCCTTGATTAGGCTACACTTTGCTTTCAAAGTAATTCCCAAATGCCTTTCCATGGCCAACAGGGCCCTGCATAAACTGACTCTACCACCTCTGGAGTCTGATGTCAAAGAGTTCTCTCTGGCTCTCCCCTTCATTCCAGCCACACCCAGCTTGCCTTTGCTCTGCAAAGGCACCTGTGGCTCTTCCTGCCACCTGGCCTTTGTTCCTGCTCTTTCAGATGCCAGGTGTGTTCTTACCCCCTTCACCTCTCTAAGGCCTCCTCTTCTTTCAGTTCTCAGGGAATTTTTCCCTGATGATCCTCTCCAGACTGGATCAGATACCCGCCTACACACACACAGAGAGAGACTCCCCGAGAACTGTGATTTTATTCCTTGACAATTAACACATTGTTATACATTTCTTTCCTATCTGTCTCTCGTTTCAGCCTGCAATTTCCATGGGGAAATATCATGTCTGTTTTGTTTAGTGGTGTATCCCTGGATGGATGGATGGATGGATGGATGGATGGATGGATGGATGGATGATAGATGGATGGATGGATGGATGGATGGATGGATGGATGGATGGATGATGAATGGAATGATAGATAAAGAGATGGATGATGGATGGATGCATGGATAGATGGATGGATAAATAGATGGATGGAAGGTAAATATCGTTGTGGACCCATCCAAGGACACATGAGGGCCACAGTGCACATCTCTGAGAATTCCTAGCACATCAGCACCTTTCCATTCTACTTGAATTCATTTGCTCACACACTAACAAGGAATTCTATACCAGCCCCTTCAGCAGGTGCTGCAGATATAAAACTATCAGTGTCGTGAAAGAAGCTGCACAGGTTTGTCTCACTTATACGTGGCCTAAATATTAATTTTATTAATTCATTCATCTACCCATCCAGCCACTTACCCATCCATCCATCCACCACCCATCCATCCATCCACCCATCTGTCTATCCATCTATCCATCCACCCACCCATCCACCCATCCATCCATTCATCCATCCCATCTTCAGACCTGCTCGTGTGTTGGATCAGGGCTGACTCATCCATCAGGCACGGTTATCATGTGCTAGGACCCTAAAATCAGAAAGAAATAAAAATAACTTTTAGGGTAAAATAAATTTTTAATTCTTTTCTTCACATCATAAAAATAATTTTTTCTGAGACAGGTTCTTGCTCTGTCACCAAGGCTGGAGTGCAGTGGTGTAATCATAACTCACTGCGGCCTCAAACTTCTACACTCAAAGATCGTCCCACCTCAGCCTCCTGAGTGTGTGGGACCACAGGCACGTGCCACCACACCTGGCTAATTTTTTACAATTTTTTTTTTTATAGAGGGTATCTCACTATGTTGCCCAGGCTCATCTTGAGTTCCTGGGCTCAAGTGATCCTCCCACCTCAGCCTCCCAAAGAGCTAGGATTACAGTGTTAGAATACCATGCCCAGCCCCCAAAATAAATTTTTTAAGGCACATTACTCTATTATGGTAGGAGGAGTTGATGAAGGCAAAGGTGCCTGGGGTCCACCAGTCATGGCACAGCTCTGCTGGAACACAGGGGAGATCAGTCCATCCCTGGTCTTCTGGAACACTCAGGCTAGTGGCAGAATCAGGCGTCAGTCAACAAGTCAGTCCCTCTTAGTCTTCCTTCTGTATGGCTTTGTCCCTTCACATTCCCTCAGCCCTCGCCTCTGCTGCCAGATCCCACTTCCTATACTTAAGATCGTTCATTCATTCAACAAATATCTACTGAGTTTCTTCTGTGCACCTAGCACCATGCAAGAGACTAGAGATAAACCCATGAAGAGACAGGTGCACATAGAGCCTCCAGCCTCCTCAAATCATGGTTTGTCACAGCGTTTTCATCTTGGCAATGACACCCGCTTTGACAGAGCAACTTCTCACTTATGCACTGGACATGACAGCATTTCTACCTGACTGGTGGTTCCCAGCATCCTCTAGCCTTAGCCCATTTCATGCCCACATGATTGACACCTGGTTTCCTAAGGTACAGGTGTCGGAAGAGCCACAAGGACAGGTTATAAGCTGACATCTGCTGTGATCTTCAGGGACAACCAGTCCTCTGGCTCTGGACTGCAGCAAGCAGGTGAAGGAAGGACTGGCCTAAGCCCTGGGGATCTGAGGTGGGCACGAATGACAGAACTGGTTGGGAGCAAAGATTACCGGAAACCAGGAGACTTAGGTCTGATCTTTGGGTCACTAAATGACTTTGGGGAGCACTCTTCCTTCTTCCTTCCTTCCTTCTCTGTGCTATCATCTTCATCTGTAATATGAAGGGATTAGATCACTCATGTGTCACCAAGCCCCCTCCTGGCTACATGGCAGATAGCATTAATTGATCACAGCACTCTTTCCTGCTGAACCCAGATGTACTGCAGGCCTGTCCACACCAGACTCAGGCAGCTTCACCCATTCACAAGGGTAGGTCCTGTCATTGACACCTGCCTGCCATCCTTAGGCTTGGACTCCGTCCTGCTTCTTGCCCCTACTACATATTAGATTTGTCTAGTCAGATGAAGAAAATACTGAGTCCCAGGCTTTACCCCAGAGCCTGGGGAATCTGAATTAGTCTGGGGATTCTGAATCTGAATTGATTCCCTGACTGATGCCTGATTCTGCCACTTGCCTGCATGTTCCAGAAGACCAGAGATGGACTGATCTCCCTTGTGCTCCAACCTGGCTAGAGGACCCCAGGCACTTTCTCCTTCATCAATCCCTCCTACCATAATAGATTTTCATGCACTTTAACCTTGGGGAATCCTGAATTGGAATAGGACTCAGGAAGCTTTTTCAAAGCCTCTGGGAGGTTCTAATGTGCAGACAGGGCTGAGAACCATTAGTATAGTTTTCCAGCTCAAGAATGCTATGATTTTTTGAGAAGAGGAGAAGATAGAAGATAGGTAGACATTAAACAAGAATCATATGAATCAGGTCAAAATAATTGCCCCCTGGAGCTGTTTCTGTGTGACAGCAGCCTCAGTATCCCTCCTCATTCCCACTATTTTCTAGCCTGCATGCATGTTCTAAGAGTTTTCCAGCTCTCCTTTTATGGAAGACAACTCGTCTGGGTTTGCCGAGGTGCAATAAACAAATTAGTTCCAATCCCCGCCCCATCTCCTGAGAGGCCTCAGGATTAAGGTTTATGATTAATGATTTGCAAGTCAATTAATCAGTCACTGCTTTTGAAACCTCATTTCTCAAATTACTTTTCTTTGAACACAAGGGCTTTTTGACATCATCTTACTGTCTCTAGATTCACTTTCCTACTAATCGAAATTCCAAGATATTTCTTCTTCTTGTCAGCTTATTGGTGTTACTTGTTTATAAAATATTTGCAAACAGATTACTATTTACCTGTAGTGTGTCAGAGGTAAGCACCAAAACAATACTTTGTGCTTCCAGCTCAAAGGAATGTGCTAATGATAGCTCATTAAATTCTCTATCTATGAGAAAGTTGATTTTTCATTTATTGATTTATTTTCACCACACCTACTTGCAACAAGTATTTGAGATGTATTACAATAGAAACACAGGTACAACAAGGCTCCAAACAATTGATGTAGATGATTTCTTAGAAAATGGTTTCTAAGGTCCTATTAAGAGTGGATATGGAGTGGAAAGAATGGGACTGGTTTTCTTCATTCGAGAAAATAGCAGGGTCTAGCAGAGGATCTGGGGTCAAACCCCAGTCTCTTCCTTTACAAGTCTTAGCGCTTTACTCATTTGATTATGTTGTTGTTTTGGGGAGGCAAGGCTGCGAGAACAAATGCAAACAAAAATGGCTTGAACTCAATCGAAAATTGTTTCTCATTCAATGATAGTTCAGGACAGGTGTTCTTGGCCTCCAGGTTTCTCCCCTCCATGTGGTGACTCAGGGACCCAAGCTCCTCCTCCCCTGTGGCTCCCTGCTCCCTTGGGGTTTTGTGGTCCTCTGCATTCAGGTAGGCGGAGGGTGAAAAAGCCCAGAAAGGAGGCACAGCTGTTCTTTTCACCCTTCCACCACAGAGCAGCACAGCACAGCCATGGTCAGTATCATTCCTGCCTACATTCTGCAGAAGAGAAGTTAGTCTCATGGCCTCACCTAAGTTCAAGAAAAGCTGAGAAGAGGAGCATAGTATCTTCCAATCATAATCCTCCTATGTTATTTATGTTTATGTGAGATGATGTGTGTAACATACCCAATGCAAAGCATGTAATTGACTATATGTGTTCAAAATAGTGACCATTACCATCTGCTTTTTTTTTTTGCAGTTTCAAGCCACAGTCGAGGAAGGAGCTGTGGGAGTTATTGTCAATTTGACAGTTGAAGATAAGGATGACCCCACCACAGGTGCATGGAGGGCTGCCTACACCATCATCAACGGAAACCCAGGGCAGAGCTTCGAAATCCACACCAACCCCCAAACCAATGAAGGGATGCTTTCTGTCGTCAAAGTAAGGGTGCTTCCAACTGCCCCTTTCTCCTCTTGCAAGTGTGGAGGGCCCTATGAGGGGACTCATAGAATCACCGAGTTTAGAAGGCCACAGATAAATTCTCCCAGTCTCCTCCTTCTGGGAATTAACAAAGGAAAATGCTTATGGCTTAAGGGTGCCCTCCTGTCCTCAGCAGCATAAACAAGCAGCCATCAAACAAACCTGTTTTATAGGTTCTAAAATACCCAAACTTACGTGTAACTTTAAGAAAACCAATCTTAAGTGGATTATTTTTGTTTTCGTTTTTGTTTTTTGAGACAGTCTCACTCTGTCGCCTAGGCTGGGGTGCAGTAGTGTAATCTCAGCTCACTACAGTCTCCATCTCCTAGGTTCAAGTGATTCTCGTGCCTCAGCCTCCTGAGTAGCTGGGATTACAGCTGCCTGCCACCATGCCTGGCTAGTTTTTGTATTTTTAGTATAAATCGGGTCTCACCATGTTGCCCAGGCTGGTCTCAAACTCCTGGCCTCAAGTGATCCGCCTGCCTTGGCCTCCCAAAGTGCTGGGGTTACAAGTGTGAGCCACCATGCCTGGCCCAAACTTAAGTTTTAAATGAAATTCTTTATACATTTGCTAAGGAATTATTAACAGATATGCCAAAATGAGACATGTGAAGGTGTTTTTAGAGATCTGTGCTCAAAATGTGGCTATGACATGTCTTCTTAATCTTTCTTGGCAGAACTCAATTATTCCTTAAAAACACACACACAACATAATTATTGGTGTAAACCCTCTGTGAGCCTTGCTGACTCACACACTGACCCTCTCGCTGGCAACGAGTAGAACAAGGAGGAAATGTAATTATAAATGTAAAACCTCTGGCTCATGCTGATAATCCAGAAATATTACTGGGGATGGTGGCACAGAAGGCTTGCTACAGGTGGCCTTGGCATTCCGAAAGGAGGCATTTCTACACAGTTTCACTCTTAATGGGAAGTTCTGGGGAAAGTTTCTGCCAGAGACCAGGACCTTCATGGGAACACATTTTCTTTTCTAGTGGATGAAGCCATTTTCCTGAGCAGCAGGGATCAATCATATTTATAGTCATAGTAGCAGTGGGCAGAGGAGGGACGTGGCTGCCCACTCCCTGTGTGCCCTAGGCCAAGATACCCATGTTTTCTGTGCCTCAGTTTCCCCATCCATAAAATGAGAATGATAATAGAACCTACCTCTTAGGGTTGTTGTTGCAATCCATTGAGTTGCTATAATGAAGGCTGGGTGGCTTATAAACCACAGACATTCATTTCTCACAGTTCTGGAGGTTGAAAAGTCCAAGATCAACCTTCTAGCAGATTCTGTGTCTGGTGAGGACCCACTTTTGACAGATGTCCATCTTTTCTTTCTATCTTCACATGGTAGATAGAGTAAGGCAGCTCTCTGGAATCTCTTTTTTTTTTTTTTTTTTTTTGAGATGGAGTCTTGCTCTGTCACCAGGCTGGAGTGCAATGGCATGATCTCAGCTCACTGCAACCTCCACTTCCTGAGTTCAAGTGATTCTCCTGTCTCAGTTTCCTGAGTAACTGGGATTACAGGTACATGCCACCACACCCAGCTGATTTTTGTATTTTTAATAGAGATGGGTCTCACCATGTTGGCCAGGCTGGTCTTGAACTCCTGACTTCAAGTGATCTGCCTGCCTCAGCCTCCCAAAGTGCTGGGATTCCAGACATGAGCCACTGCACCCTGCCAAATCCTGTTTTGCTCATATATATTTTCTTTGAGCTGTAGCAAACACATTCTGGGGAAGACTGAGCTCCAGGATGTGTGATAGAGATGTCTATTTACCCAAGTTTTATCTTCAAGTTGCAGGTTTGGAAAATTGCCTGACAGCTTTTATAGACTCAGGATTAGCCACAGAGAACAGCCAGTGGCTATGTCATTCTATGACTTTTACAGCTTCGAAAGTGCAGCAGCCACGGACACAGAGGGCCAGTGCCAGGGTTTCCTGATAACTTTGCCATTGCCTAATACATTAGTGGTTTATGTACTTCGTGCATCACTGCTAGTCCCCATGAATAATATGCAGTACTGTAATTGCTTATTCGTACATAGTACATTCATATATAAGAGTACATTACAAACCTAGTCTACATACATATAAGCACGTATTAACAATTCCTTAATTAACTACCACACATCTACTGTTGTCAAGTACACAATAAAACCTAACCCATACGAATATTGACCTGTACTAGAAATCCTTAATATTATGTAGTACATGCATTCATTCATTGGACATAGCACATCTCAGTCAAGAAGTCCCTCACCAACAAGGATATCCCCTACCACATTTTGGCCTCTGAATATACCAGCCTCTGAGAAATCATCATCCCGCTCAGCAGTACTACCCTCCTCGCTCCAGGCCCGTAACACTTGGGGGTGACTATCCTGAAACTATACCTGGCATCTGGTTCTTACTTCAGGGCCATAAAACTAAGTAAGATCACCCACATGTTCCTCTTAAATAAGACATCTCGATGGACTAATGACTACCACCCTATTAACCAGCCTTGGCAACAAAGTGAGACTCTGTCTCAAAATAACAAAAAAAAAAAAAAAAACAGGACTTGTAGGAAGGAGCCATTCTCCTCTCCCTATATTCCTGCGCTGGTCCATGATGCAATGGCTCTCAAATGCTAGCATATATAAGAATCATCTGCATTGCTAGTTAAAATGCAGATTTCTGGGCTTGCCCCAGACCCACTGTGTCAGAAAATGAGGGAGAGATGTGCCAGGTGGTTCTGTTGTTCACAGGGCACACCTCTTGTCAAGGGGCATGGCCTTTGGGGAAGGGGTTTCCATAAGCTTGTCCACCCTCCCTGCAAATTCCAGGGGAAGAGGTGCCCACAGAGGCTGAGGCTCTTGCTGACTTCAGCTTTGCTAGTGAGTGAACTTCCTTTGCTTTGGAATTGGGATGCAGACTCTCCCTCACCCCACACTGGCTGTCTCCCTGGTCAGTAGGAAGGGCCTTGAGCTCTATCTATCTCTCAGCACATGTGAAGCAGAGCCCCAGACCACCTTCTAGAAGCCAGTTAGGCCATGCTCTCTGCTGCTGTCCACTGTGCCAGCCACTGGGGCAACCATTAGGAATGCATTCTGCTGCAAGTAACAGAATGTTAGACTAATAGTGGCTTAACTAATGAAGGGAATTTAAGAATTTTTATAACTAGATGAAGGTAGGCCAGTCCAGGATTGGCCAACAGTTCCAGGTGGCAGAGAGCCAGCAGTGGGGTGCCTCAGATGCTTTTGACTTTTTCCTCTTGGACATAAAGTGGCTGCCAAAGCCCCAGGCATCATGTCTTCCTATTGCTGTGTCCTAATGCAGGACATAAGGGGGCAGGCAGGCAAATGAGAGAAGGTGCTCTCATGTGACCCTCTCCTCTTATCGGGGCAGAAAACATCCTTTCTAAGGGTACCCTGGGCAATTTCCCATGATGTTTCGTTGGCGGATGACAGATTTTCCTTAACTTCAAGGAAAGCTGAGAAAGTCCACATCTGGCCTTTGGACTTTTACAGTGGATAAGGAAGAGGGTGGGCTGGTGATTGCTGTTGGGCAGCCAAGCACGAGCAGGTCTGCCCTAACCAGTTAGCAATCCAACATACGGAACAACTATTTGGAGCCTCAGGATGCTGCTGGTTTCCAGTACAGTCCTGCCTCTCAAAATGACGAAATCCCAGTGGCTCTGACAAATGAGTTCCTGCTTCGTATTTAAAACCTTCAGATCAGAAACACCCTTAGTTGCTTTCTAAACTGATTCTAAAACCACCAGACAGTTATTCTTTCAGCCGAATATAATCAATCCTGCATTTTAAGTTTATTTTCTATTTTGTCCTCAAAGAAAGTAGCATCCAGAAAGCATCCCTGGTTCCCCAAACCTTTCACAGACCTAAACATAGCTATCCAGTCAGTTCTGGATCCTCCCTCTTCCAGCTAACAAACCCAGGTCCTCCATCCTTCCCATGTGAGTCAGCTTTTCCAAGCTTTAAATTTCCCAGGACAGTGGTTTACACCCTCTCTTGACACTTGAAAAAATATTAATTGAATTGCCTCTCTGTAGCTTCCATCAGGAGTATTTTCAATTTCCTCCCATCCCTGACACAAAGGCCCGGCAACAGACAAAGCACATTAATAAGATTGTGTACTTTGTGAGATCATAGAGGGCTTCTTAATCCAATTACAGCCCTCAGAGGGGATTAGGAAGAGAGACCCATGTGTCACCAGCTCTAGGTGTTCTGGCCCTGGGCATCGTAGAGCTGGAGTTAGTAGATCCCACCTTGGGCGAATGGAAATAAACGTTAGCGTGGCCCTGCTCCCTTCCTAAGGCCAGCCTCTCACTGCGTGGCTCCCTCCCTCGCTGCTCCCCTTCCTCTGTGGCATCCTCCACGGCATACTTCCTCCGAAGCCAGCATTCCGTTCAGGGCGTTCTGTTCAGGGAGTGTCAGCCTGGGAACGTAGGAGAAAAACTGGGGCTGGGGAAATGACTCTTGCAGCTCTTGCTTCCCCGCTCTTCTTCCTCACCATCTTCACAGCTTCTTGTTATTGATATCAGTGCTAGGCCTAGCTCCATGGGAAATATTCAGCATTCATCTTGTCCCCTGATCTTTACAACAATCCTCTGTACTAGGATTTTATTGAAGAGAAAGCTGAGACTTCAGGGGCGGCAGTGACTTGCTGGTGGTCCCAGCGTTATGATGCATCAGGGCCAGGACTTGACCCCCACCCATCTTTCTATTTAATCAAAAAAATAGGGAATTTAAAAGGTAGAAATATCCAAGAATGTTATATTTTTGCATGATCAAAATGATATATAATTGTGTTGCAAAAGACTAGTGCTAGAGAAAAGCACAAGAATTACTGTCATTCATTCATTGATTCATGCAATGATATTTATTTAGAGCTCACTATGGTCCTGACACTGTGCTAGGTGCGCTGTATTCATGGGTGAAAGAAAGGGTCTCTGTCTACAGCCTCCAAGGCAGCTTATAGTTATAAGAGCAAGAACTTTTCCTACAAATAATGATGTCCCCAGGAGAGAAGGAGAGAAGGAGGGAGGGAGGGAATTGTCTCCTTGGGAAAAAACAACCAGCGGTCCCCAGCCGAGGAGAAGGAGCTGAGCGGCACAAATTGGTTATTTCCAAGCATCTTGACTGTCTCACTTGTCAGCAGATGGCTGGATTCCCCAGAAACCCCACTATCCTTCTGCTTGTGCGTAGGTCTCTGGCTCTGGGGAATGAGATGTCAGACCAAACGAGTCCAAGATTGTGATTAGTGCTGGTGTGGGTGGAGATGGCCCTTGGGAGACTGAGGTGCTCGGCATCTCACTGCTGTTCAGAGGACCCACCCTCAGCATTCTCGTGACCCAACAAGCCAAAGGCTCTGTCCCCTCCAGGATCCTAATTGAGATGAATGGCTGTATTTTCCAAGCATGGCAGCTCCCTGGCCCTGGTTTGAAGTTTACTTTACTGAGGTTGCACATTCTGGCATCACTTGGGATGGACAGAGATCCATTATTAGGATCCATAGAAAGAAGGATAGAATGGTAAATTACTGCTGTGTTACAGGGATCGAACCGAAACACCACTGTGCAGCCACTCAGCACTAAGAGCTTTGCATCTGTTAACTTAAAATCCTATTACTAACCCTGCTGGAAGTTGTTCTAGGTGAAGAGAGGAAGTCCAGTTACAACCAGGAAGCATCTCCAGTGTGTGTATGTGTGCACACACTCTCCCATGTGTGGAGTGCTTAGCCATGAATACATGTCAGCTGTAATTATTATGAAAGTGACTTTATTTGCCTAAAGACACTCTGATCCAACCTGCCAGATTCCACTCCCACTTTGGTGCCAGCTCTTTCCTCAGCATCAGTGGTCCTCATCTCTGCTTTCATTTTCCCACATCCACGGCAACCTCTACAACTGTGGTTGCTTACTTTTAGTTGAGTGTAAATCAAATCTCTTGACTCATTTAGTCTTGTCCTTCTTGCAAGAATACCCATTATGGCATGGGTCTGATGGGTTAGCTACTTGTGCCAGTAAGCATTAGGAAAATAACTTGACAGAAGCAGTATGCCCTCATCTTACCTAAGTGTCTCCCCATGCACCCCTGACAGAGCCCCACTCTGGGAAATGCCTGCAGCCACCACATCATGTGCTCTCGTGGTTGGGAAAGAGAGTGACAGACACTCAGTTGGCAGCACCATTGTATTCCTAATGTTTATCATGGAGTTTCTTTGACATCCTCTGGTTTAGTCCACACAGTGGCTGGGGGAGGTGGGTACTATCGGCCCCTTTTGCAAAATCAGCTAGAGTGGTCCTCATCAAGGCTGCCCATTGACACTGGGGTAGGACAATCCACCATTGTGTGGGACTGTCCTGGGCACGGCTTTGAGTCTAGTATTGCTGTCCCCTGCCCAGCAAATGGCTGTAGAGTCCTTGAGTCAGTTGAAAATGCTCCCATACATTTTCACATGCCCTCAGATGGGCAGGGCCCAGCGGCTTAACTCCATATGGCTCAGACTCTCAAATCCTTTTCCCCACATTGTACTCTACTAGAAACCATGTGCCCAGGCTATACTTGAAGGGACATAGAGACCTTTTGACTTTGTGGCAAGTGAGAGAGAAACATTAAATATAAAACTTTGGTTTTCCTGTTCCATTTGATCCACTGTGATCACAGAGGCAGGGTTATCTTGCTGTAAAGCGACTGAGGCTTGGGCTTTGTGGTCTTGTTTACCAGAGCCCCCATGGGTGTCGGGGGTGTGGAGTTACAGGTTCCAGGCAGGGAGGCTTTAAGCCTCACCGTTGCCAGGGAGTTGCCTAACAAGATCTCAGAGGGAGGCTCACTAAGGTTCAAGTCACTCACTGCCCAGATCACTAAGGCTCAAGTCATCTGTTGTCATTCATTTCTTAATAAAAAACAAACAAACAAAAAAAAACCCAACATCCATACCTAATCTCACATTTTCATGTTTCATATTCTTTGTCTTAAAGATAGCCCCCCAATTACACAGGCTGCCTCCAAAGCCCAGCTCCATCCCTGAAGGCCCACTGTTGCTCGTGGAATTTCAGAGGGAGTTTGTGCAAACCACCTGCCCTTCGTGGCTGGTGCGCATCCTGAGACCCTTCTGTCTGCTTTCCAGCCATTGGACTATGAGATTTCCGCCTTTCACACCCTGCTGATCAAAGTGGAAAATGAGGACCCACTCGTACCTGATGTCTCCTATGGCCCCAGCTCCACAGCCACTGTCCACATCACTGTCCTGGATGTCAATGAGGGCCCAGTCTTCTACCCAGACCCCATGATGGTGACCAGGCAGGAGAACATCTCTGTGGGCAGTGTGCTACTGACAGTGAATGCCACGGACCCCGACTCCCTGCAGCATCAAACCATCAGGTGGGTGAGTGGCTCCGGAACCACAGACGGGAGGTGGGCAGGAATTGCTTTTCCTTTCCAGTCACAGAAGCTGGTTGTCAGGAGCAGATACCATTAAATTAAACTTGTTAACAATCCGGGCAAGTGGGAGGAAAGCGTCATAGCGAGGAGGTTGTGGCTGACGGCTGCAGGGGGCCAGGCTCTCTGGTGAGGGCGGTGCTCCCACCTGATTCCGACCTGGGAGGAGAGTAGCTTCAGGGCTGTTTTCCCAAATGACCAGCCAGGTCTGCTGGCCCTGAGCACAGTCCTTGAAGGGAGAGAGGAGGGAGCCACTCCGGGTAGCCTCCTGCATCTCAGAAACTTGCCTACTTTGTCATTAGCACTGCTTCATGACAAATGTTTTAGCTAACTCCATTTACAGATACAGGTATTGCAGATTCATAGAGGTTCAGTACTTGCTCAAGCAGCCCAGCCTGGTGGCAGAGGAATCAGGATGGAAACAGGACACTCTGCAAAGTTCATGCTCCTTCTAGCTGCTAAATGCTCACTGACTCTGAGCTGTCAGGAGGGGAAGGAGCAAAGGCACTTCCTGGCGCTTGGAAATAGATCATTGGGATTGGTGTTCTGCCTGATGAGGGGCAGGCAAAAATTAATAATAATAATAATAGTGTCTTCAGAAATCTCTGTCTTCCTTTCTTAAGCTCTGCCTGATGTTTAGATAAAAGGCATTTTCATAATGAGATTTAATTAAATGGTCGCTCTCTACCCGTGGTGCATCTAATGCTCACAAATAAAAGACACCCTCGTTGGTGCATTGTTTCACAATAAACTTAAATCAGCGTGCAGATCCAAATGCACGCCTGTCTCTGCAGAAGAAAGTTATTAATCTTCCTCCTCCAAAATCTAATCTTCTTCTCATACGAGATACAAATAATCAAGTACTGGACACACTTACAATAAACACATGTCTGATTTTCCTGATTTGAAACACCTGAAAATGTGCAACAGGGACTGAGTCAACCACTTTACTTTGGAGCAAGCTGGCGGAGAAGAAGCAAAAGTTATTTTCCAACCCCAAAAGTGGATTTATTTTTATGGCTAAGCTTTCCGAATGCCAGATGAACTAGACAAGCGTGTGAAATAATACCAAATCCTATAATAATGTGAATCTGAAATAGCCATTCTTTTTTTCCCTTTTTTTTCTTGTTGCTATCTGACAATGGAAACACGCAATTTAAACATCAAAGAGAAAGTCTCTCTTAAGTACTTAGATGGGAAAACTGGTAGTTTAATAGACTACAAGGTAGTTGGACAAAGGTAGGATGTCTACAGGTGAGCTTATCTGTCATCTTGTATTTCTGCAATTGCAGGTGAAAGCAGGGACACTGAGGGTGATAAAATGAGTTAAATCAGGTTGATGTTTTGGACCCTGTGTCTCTGCCATTGCTGGAACAACATGGGATGCTGCCAGTCATAAAAGAGTTAATGCAATGAGGAGGGACGGATGGAGGTGTCTAGGACCGAGGACTAGATGTCCCACAAAGATGGGACAGACAGTGGGAGAGGAAGGTCAGGCTGGGTTGTTTGATTAAGACCAGCTCTGCTGACTTGGGCAAAGAGAAAATGTGCTGGAAGACCCTATGGATACTACATATGATGGAGGAATATCTGAAGAACCCACTTGAGATAGCACAGGAGCTAGGGCATCCTTCAGGCTCTAAGTCACAGGAACAGGCAGGCTTGCAGTTCAGGATCTCACAGCGAGAATAAACCAGCTCCAGCTGTTTTCCGTTCTAGTGTCATTCGGCCCATGGTCACATTCCCAGGGCTGCTCTGCCTTGCTGGAGCTGGGGTCATGCACCTCCCTGCTCCGGGCACCTTGACTAGTGATCAATCGGGATGATGTTTCCAGATACCCAGCACAGAGGGCGGCTGACTGAGAAGGAGGGATGAACATCCTGTCTGGCAAATGAAGCTTGCTACTGGGAGTATGGGGGCAGGCCACAGGTGCAGTCCCAGCAAACTGAGTTAGGAACAGGATTCCAGCCTGGGGAGGGAAGGGGCGCCTCGGAGGGCCGAGACATTAAGGAGCATCCGGGCCAAACGAGCCGTGGGGAGCAAAGGTCACGTTACTATTAAACAGCACTGGCAGACAAGGGACTTGATCCCACCGCTGTGCAAGAGAAGGAGGTCAGAGAAAGCAACCTAGAAATGACTGAAGGTAGCACCCATGGGGAGAAGCTGGAATGCAGAAAGTTCTGAGGATCTTCCTGTTTCTCTAGTGAGTGTGAAAATCACAGCTGTGGCCACAAGTAACCAGGAACCAACTCACAGTGACATAGGCCAAAGGGGGGTCCTGCTTACTCGCATGGGTCACCACACCTAATGGAAAAGTCCATGGGAACGAAGGCCTCCAGCATGATGGAATTCAGGTGCTCAGACCATATTCCTTCTCCATATCTGGCTCTCCTTTCCCCTGGGTTGTCTCCATGCTCAGCCGTATTTGCACATCTGTAGAGGGAAGAGGGAAGAGGCACCAGCAACATCTGTCCTTGATCCTACCAGAGGAAAGCAACATCTTCCTTCCTAATCGGTAGCCCAGCCCAAGGCCCAGGTTGAGTCACGAGCACAACTCTCTGAACCAAGCAGAAGATTAGCAGGACGGATTGTGCCAGGAGTCCCGATGCCTGAGCCTGCCACGGACCCCAGCACCCAGCTCTGAGGGCCTGCAGGGGCGGCTACCCGAGGAAGTGCAGGAGGCTCGTCCCAGAGGATGGGAAAAATGCTGAGTAATCAGGAACCACGGAGAGCCACTGGCACCAAGGTCAACCTTGTGAACCCCACAGAAAATAGAGCTGCAATATGTCTCTGCAGCTGCCTGAGACAGGATTCCAGCCTGGGGAGGGAGGGACAATGTGACTCTTAGGTCTGCGTAAGAGTTCTAGCATTTACAAATTGGCCTGGCTAAGTGATGGCTGGACTAATCCCTTTCCTGGCCTTGGAGCAAAGTAAATATGTCCGTGCATATGCATATGTGTGTATTGCATATATTTCTCTAGCCTCACTCCTCACACATATTCCTTCCTGCTGGCAGCCACAGCTGCCCACACGTGACCCTTTCTCAGCCTGGCACTGGCTGGACCCCCCCGTTTTCCTTCCTCCCTTCCCCCCTAGCCCTTCCCTCCCTTCCCGCCCCGCAACCCCGCCAGCCCACCTTTCCCCCCTTTCCCTTTCTTCCCCTCCTCTCCTGGAGTAAAGCCGGGATAACATCTCAGCTATTGTCACAGGAGCTCTTTGGGAAAAAGAGGCTCATTAATTATTTGCAGCCTTTGATCCTGCACACTGAGAAGTGCTGTCCCTGGGGGCCTGTGTGTGCAGCGGAGGAATGGGGCTGCAGAGAGGGACCAGGGAGGGAGACAGTTTTCTAATCTAATTGTCTATGCTGAGTTACCCAGTCTTCTCAGATAGATGCAACGGCCTTGCACATCGTAGTGTTACTGCTGTTGTAGTAATGATTCTTCAGGGAGCAGGCATTGGAAGAAGAAACTTATCTCAAAGAGAACTCTTCCTTCTTCTCCTCCTCCTCCTCCACAAAACAGGAGTCAGGCATCTCCTAATAACATTTTAGTATCTCTAATATCTCTTTCTTCTTCTTCCTTCTGTTGACTGCTGATGTGATACCTCTGTTCTTGTCTTCTTAGTTTAAAAGAATTTAAACAAGAGACACACAGCAAAAGAAGTGCAGCGTAGAGTAATTTACTGCAACAGAAAAAGAATAGATTGAAAGTTAGGTGCAGAATCGCCAGTGCACTCTGAGAGGATTCGGGGTGGGCTGATCGCAAGAATGAGACAGCGAAGACCCACACCAGGGAGGCTCCCTTCTGGGAGTCGTCCATGATTATTCGTAAGGAGGTGGGAAGAGGCGTTACTAGGAAGCTGTTCCGGGTGGTCTTTCGGGTGCACCTGTGCAGTAGCTGCACATGCTCATTCATGTGTCACGTGTCTCTTTAGCATCTAAAATCTCCACCCAGGGCTGTGTTTTTCACGATTATGATGAGCAAAGAGTCAGTTTAAGGACAGGTAAAATTAAAATGTGTGTGTTCTCTGAAGGGGAAAGTCTCCACTGAAGACAGCTTCGCTTGAATGAGCTCAGTTACCGTGCAAATCCTGAGATTGACTGTGTTGGCTGTGCGGTCACCACAGTTGCTGCTGCGTCCCGAGAACACGGTCACTTCCTTGACTACCTATCCACCCTCACTCCTCCTCCTTCCTCTGTCTCTCTGCCTGACTGTCTCTCTGTCTCTGTCTCCCCACCCCACCATCTCTGTCTTTTCTGACATTCCCTGTGATTCAGCTCCAACAACCCCATCTCATCTCACCTTATTTATCAGGCCCTCGAAACTAAAAGCCCCCATGACAGACCGGGATCCTGAGATCCTGAGATCCTGTGGCGGGGCCTGCCCATCCTAATGGCCACTGTCACCTCCTCCCTGAGGGGGCTCCTTCCATGGTCAAAATGGGAAGCCGCCTCCCCAACCCCAACCCCACCGAAACTTAGGAACACACTTCCAGCTAAGTGCAGCTCCTGGGCCACGTCCTGCCTCGCATGAGGAAATGCATGCCTCAGGCACCACCGCTCCTCTGCTGACCACAGCCAGATACCCTCTCATCTCCCTAGGGAATGCTCAAGTCAGCAAAAGGTGCCTTGATCTCCAAGGAAGCTGGGACTCCAAAGACAAGGGGTGTCCAAACATCAGAGGGAATCTTCTCACTAAAAAGCCTGGGTTATTAAGACTCGCTAAAAAGCCCTTCACATTGTGTTATTAGCCAAACCAAAATGAACAGCAGTGGTCTAGTGACAGATGAAATTCTTCTTTTTAATGACACTATCTTCTTATCCTTATTATAAAGTTAAGACAGTTTCTGGAAGAAACTTTTGAAAAGACAGGTAAGAATCAGGAAGATAATAAAGTATCTGTCATCATCTCAGACAAGGAAATCCCTTTTTCACCACTTGGGTCTATCTGCCTCAGTCACGTATGTGAGTATTCTGTTCTTCATTACCAAAATTGGCTTGCATTATCCACCCTCAAAACTCACCATGTTTATTTCCCAGTATATGCTGAACAGCTTTCTGTCCCAAGAAATAGCCATTATTTTTCATTACTGAATAGTGTGCTATTATTCCATTATAGGGATATACTCATCTGTTTATAACCTTGTTGTTGACTATTTACATTGTTTACACTTGTTTGCAGTTTTTTAAAACATTAGCAGGCATGCTTGTAGTGAAATTGTTTAATGCATCATTAATATCCTGAAGACAAGTCCCTGAAAATACTTTGGTTGAGCAAAAGTATTACTCTCTATTGTTAACGTTTTTTGGCATATACAGAATTCTTTGTTTTTAAGTCTAAGCAGTCAAATTTATATTTACCGTTATTTCTAAATTGATGTCACAGTTTAGAAAGTCCTTCTCCTCTCCAAGATCATGTACATCAGGTCCTAAAACAGAGCAGGTTCCCACTCTGTCCTCTCCACATGTGATGATGATAAGACTTGCTTGTGCTTTCAGGGTAGCAACTGTCCCGTAGGTGCACCAGGTAAAATATGCTGATGATATTGGAGTATCTCTAATGAGAAGTGGACTCATATAACTGAACTGGTTTGCTCATTATTGTTAGAAAGAGTAGCGCAGGCTGGGCATGGTGGCTCACGCCT
Organism: Papio anubis; assembly: GCF_008728515.1. Lineage (NCBI taxonomy): Eukaryota > Metazoa > Chordata > Mammalia > Primates > Cercopithecidae > Papio > Papio anubis. Next base: position 6,318,942 of record NC_044993.1, on the reverse strand, counting down.
GTGATCCCAATACTTTGGGAGGCTGAGGCAGGTGGATCACTTGAGATCAGGAGTTCAAGACCAGCCTGGCCGGGTGTAGTGGTATATCCCTGTAATCCCAGGTACTTGGGAGGCTGAGGCAGGAGAATTGCTTGAACCTGTTAAACCTGGGAGGCAGAGGTTGCAGTGAGCAGAGATCCTGCCACTGCACTCAGCCTGGGCAATAAAATGTGACTCCATCACAAAAAAAAAAAAAGAAAAGAAAAGAAAAAAAGAAAAAAAAAGTACCTCAAAGATAATTATGCAAAATGGAAGTAACTACATTTGCTAAACCTTCTCCAACAGTGAAATGAAACATGGGAACTAACCCTCCATCAGATTCCCGATTTGGTTACGTTAGGGAGGCAGCCAGCAGTTAAATCCTTCTGAATAGTGGGGAGGACCCACTTCTTTCTCTCTACAATCAAGGGCAACCAAGTAACAATTCCTATTCCAGACATTTTTCAGACAGAACTCATCTTGCCCAGGATCTATAGTAAACAATTCCACAGCAGAGACTCCTGCCTACACTTTGAGTATAGAAGATATGTGTTGAAGAAAAATATTGTTCCTACCCATGTAAAATTTCATATCACTGCTCAACACGTTTTGTGGAAAGGGTCATTCATCCAGGGAGACCTGCAAGTATGTGTCAAGCATTTTATCTGTGGGGACTAAGTTTGGCTGAACATAACAGGAAAATTCAAAATGACAGTGGCTCAGAGCAGATAGAAGTTGACTTTTTTTTTTTCTCACATAAAGTAGGTCTAGAGCAGGCATGGCAGTCCAGGAACAGTGGCAGCCCCACACGGCCCCACACAGGGTTCTACTCGCTCACTATTTTACCATGTCTAGACTGGCACCCTCTTCTTCATGGTCTGTTATGGTTGCTAGTGTTCCAGCCTTCATATCTGCATTCCAGACAGCAGGATGGGAAATGGGGAAAGAAGAGGGATACTCCCTCTCTTTTAAGGAGACTTTCTGGAATCAACCACATTTTTATTTAAATATTGTTGGCCAAAATTGGTCACATGGCCACACCTAGCTGCAAGGGATTATGGGAAGTATGGTCATTTGACTGGGAAGCAATGTGTCTTGCTTTTTAAACCAAGGTTCTTTGCTAAGGAAGAAAGGAAGAATGGATATTGTAAGGTAGATAGCACTTTCTGCCATGAACGCCTTTTTAGACGGAAACTTTCTACTTAATAAATAACTTCAGGGTACATTTTAAAAGGGAAAAATATCCCATGATATTAGATATTTGCATAATCAAAATAATAGATGATGTTGCTAAAGACTAGTGCTAGAGAACAGCGTATGGATTGCAATGATGCATTCATTCATGCCATGGTATTTATGGAGAGCCCACTGTGGGCCTGACACTGTGCTAGGTGCGGTGAATTCACTGGTGAAAGGAATAGACTCTTGTCTACAGCCTCCCAGGGAGCTTATCATCATAACAGCAAGAACTTTTGCTGCAAATGATGGTGTCCCTATAAAGGAAGAAAGGAAGGGAGGGAGGAAGAAGGAAGTAAGTAAATTGCTTCCTTGGGAACTAAGAACCAATGATCTCCAGCCAAGGAGACAGAGCAGAGTGGCACAAACTGCTTTTTCCCCTACACCATGCCTGGCTCACTTTCAGCAGATGGCTGGATTCCCCAGAAACCCTGCTGTCCTCCCGCCTGTGCACAGGTCTCTGCCTCTAGGGAATTGGGTGCCAGACCAAACTCGGTTAAGATTTTCACAACCCCCTGCAGACATGGGTTTTGAGAATGATGGTAATAATATTGCTGCTGGGATGATTAAAATACCTAACATTTTTATATAGAACTTTACCAAAAGCACTGTTACCAGTCTTCTTGTAACCACCCTGTAAATGAGAACATCTTGGTCTCCCTTTTTACTGGTGAGAGCAGAACCTCCCTGAGCCATGGTTAAAGGAGGAAAGCACATAAGCATGGTTTACAGAGGCTGAGTTAATGTGGTGAATGAGAACACCGGAGCTTCATCCACACCACTGCGCCTACTGCTGATGTTGGCTTAAAGCTTTTTGAGCATCTCTTAGTGTAACTTCACCAAGCTTCACACTTCCCCAATCCTTGGCATAATTGTCCATCTTCCCACTAGACTTTAACAGTCATCTTTTTATCTCCTTCCCTGATGAACCACCAGAGCTTCCTCAGTACCACTGAGTTAATTAAGCACTTTAGGCACAGGACTAAGACCTTCAGACTTTCCGTGGGCCTACAAAAATGTCAGGTACCTGAATACATAGTCTATTGCCTCCAAAATTCAAAAAGAAAGCAGGAAAATTGAAATTAATAAATATCAACTGTCCACGGAATGATGACAACTTTAGGTTAAATATAATACTTGCAAGTGTCTTTACATTTGCAAACTATTTGTAGCTCTCACCTTGCAAGAATGGCAGATAAATTTCAGGTGATTATTAGTAGAATATTTCTTATAGCACAGTAATTCCTAAAGTAAAAGTATAAAAATAATTTCAAACATGTTATAGGAAACAAATGTGTTTTTAGTGTGGGTACATTTTAGTACATTTGATACAGTTTGGGGTGAAGCCACCATAGACAGAGAAAAATTCTTAAGGGCTCAAATGTCTGGAAACAGCCCACTCCCAGCATTAGGGCTGGAGCATGACCAGTACTCAATAACCAGGTAGAATAGATTAATGGCGGCTGGGTTGGGGGTGACTGCATGCACACATTTTTCAGCATAAGTAGACATAGGTGACCGAATGTGATGGCTCATGCTTGTAATCCCAGCACTTTGGGAGGTCAAGGTGGGTGGATCATTTGAGGTTAGGAATTCAAGAACAGCCTGACCAACATGGTGAAACCCCATTTCAACTAAAAATACAAAAAAAGTTAGCTAGGCGTGGTGGTGCTTGCCTGTAGTCCCAGCTACTTGGGAGGCTGAGGCAGGAGAATCGCTTGAACCTGGGAGGTGGAGGTTGCGGTGAGCCAAGATCATGCCACTGCCCTCCAACCTGGGTGACAGAGCGAGACCCCATCTAGAAAAAAAAAAAAAAATGTAGACATAGCTTGTATTAGTCCATTCTCAAATTGCTAAGCAGAAATGCCTGAGACTGGGTAACTTACAAAGAAAGTGATTTAATTGTCTCATGGCTCTGCAGGCTGTACGGGAAGCATGGCAGCATCCGCTCAGCTTTTGGGGAAGCCTCAGGAAACTTAAAATCATGGCAGAAGGCAAACAGGGAGCCGGCACTTCACATGTCCGGAGCAGGTGGGCCGAAGGGCTACACACTTTTAAACAACCAGATCTCACAAGAACTCACTATCCTGAAGACACTACCAAGGAGGGATGGTGTTAACTCCCCTGATTCCATCACCTCCCACCAGGCTCCAACATTGGGGATTATATTTCAACATGAGATTTGGGTGAGGACACAGATCCAAACCACATCATAGGTTTTGTTTTCTTTTAATCTTCGAACATTGACTAATGTCTACCAACCATGAAAACATTTGCATTTGGCCTTGTTTTAAACCAATCCCAGGAAGGGTAACCAATCCTAGTAGGGAGACTTTAGAAGGATGTACAGGTCTCTCACAGAACTTTCCAAGTCCATGAAAGTTACATTAAAGAGCCATTTCCGTCAGCCAACCCTTTTTCTGAAGCCTTGATCCAAATTGAGCCTATTCTTTGAACACAGAATATCTGAATCAGATCCAAATTAAATACTCGTCTCTTTGAAAAATTACAACTGCTTTGTCCTGATTTCTTTGGGGCTCAGTCTTTTTTAAGTCATTTCCTTCCTCCTAGTCTTTCGGACCTGGATGCTTTTTAACTTTACAGTAGAATTCATTCATGCATTCAAACTGGTAAAGAATACAACATAGAATAATGACATTTCAGCCCCAAAAGATTTGTTAAAATGCCCAATTTCCATTTTTACTGGTCTTCTCATGATTCATCAAGTCCTTTTCTTTAACACATTGTTTAATCTAATATTGGAGCTCATTCAAAGGAAATCATGAAAAATGATGGGAAATTAAGCAAAAGCCATCATTGACTGGCTATGGGACATTTTATTCTGTATCTTCTAAGACCTTTGGAAGTAAAGGCAAAAATCAGCTCTCTTGAAAATGTGAATTTTGTCATCACTGGCATTCTCAGAAACATAGGGGTTCAAAAATATGCAGTAGCCTACCATTTATTGGGAGGAAGGAGGATTTCTAATCCCAAAAGCAGGTTTCAAAACCAGATTTAAGAGTTTAGATTGGGGTGACTCCCACCTTTTAAATTTTAATCAGAAGTTAAAGACCAAATAATAACATTTCTACCTGGGGAAATTAAGAGAAGGCATTCATGTACTAAACTGTATTACTAACACTTCATCTTAATTAAATGTGGTTACTGACCTCAATAAAAGGATCTAGGATGAGGTCATTCTTTTGGTTCTTGTTTTTAATGAGTTAATATTTTTTTCTTTCTTAAGAAACACAGAGCTTGAAATGTAAATGGATTGTTTACAGTGGTGCCTTTGTGATTTTTAATTAAAGTGATATTCTTCCATTGTAAGTTTATGGTAGCAATACATTTTACTGCCTATTCTGCTGTGGAATTTTTAATTATTTATGCAAATATAGTAGCACAGATGACTCTTATTTTTAGTGGTCAGATTTTCTGTTATGAAGATGCTGGGGGAAACAAAGCCTCACAAATTAAACTATGGGATTTTTAAAGTTTTAAGAGCTTCACTAGCTAAAAATAGAATCCTGGCTTTTATAATGATCCAGAGACTGAAGATTTTCATTATTCATGTCAATTAAAGGTGCTCGATTTGGTTAATATGAAACATCTGGCCATTTGGGTAAACGTATGAAAGGCTATTTTAGAAATCAACCACCTTTTTAACATCCATCTACATATGTTGTTATAAATTTGCCATAGGCCAGACTTTCATTATTGAAAACATGGTTTCAAATTGGCTATATTTGAATATAATTATCAGGGTCCTTCTTGTCAGCCTTAGAAATTAATCCTCAGAACCAATATAGAAAATATTGACACATGTTAATATTGTTCCTTGACCAATATTTTCTAAGCTGTTAAATCTACTTAGCTTTTTTTTCTTAATAAACCCATTTGAAATAGATGAGGACTGCTACATAAGCTACTAACATAGCACTGATTGAAAAAGCCACACATTTCAGGATTGCAACCGAAGTCAGTTCCTTAGGGAAAATAGCTGATTTATTATCTGAGTTTGTCTGTCAATCACCAACACCCATCAGCCAGCAAGCACGAGGAGCTTATCATGGCATTAACCCTAACACGGGTAATGAAACCATAGGCGGTGACTCATGTAACTAATTCAAGAAATGCATTTCATCATCTGCTCCCAATTTGCTTTCCAAATGAATCTCAAAGCTTGTAGTTTCAAGTGATGAGGCTCTAAACTACAGTCCTCCTACAAAGGCTTAATTTGGGGATTTCCTCATGCATTCCAATAGCGTTGGCAGGAACCTCACTAGAAGATCCGACCTCCTTATATGGCTGCTTCTAAGTATTCTTGAGTCCCTGCGTGTAGTCTGCACATGTGAAAGGGGGACCTAGGGATTTGGACTAGGGCTGTGGCAGGAGAACCTATCTCTGCATTCATTCATCCCACACTTACAACATACTGGGTGTTTTTCTAGGCATTGGGGGATACAGCAGCCCCAGAAACAAAAGTATCTGTTGGCCGGAGCAGTGATTCACACCTGTAATCCCAGCACTTTGGGAGGCCAAGGCAGGTGGATCACCTGAGGTCAGGAATGTGAGACCAGCCTGACGAACATGGTGAAACCCCGTCTCTACTAAAAATACAAAATTAGCCGGGCGTGGTGGTACATGTCTATAATCTCAGCTACTCGGGAGGCTAAGGCAGAAGAATCTCTTGAAGCCGGGAGGCGGAGGTTGTGGTAAGCCAAGATCACGCCACAGCACTCCAGCCTAGGCAACAAGAGCAAAACTCCATCTCAAAAAAAGAAAAAAAAAAATCTGGATGGAAATCATATTCCTGTGGAAGAGAGAAAAAGGATGAAAGAATTAATAAATACAATAAATGGCCTAGTAGCTGGTGATTAATGCAAAGAAAGAAAGCAGAGAAGGAAGGAGGGGAGTCGTTGCTCTAGACAGGGGGTCAGCACACGCTTCACCAATGCTGTGACGCCGCAGTGAAGAACTGCAGGAAGCGGGGGTGAGCCACACAGCTGTCCGGGGTGGAGAGGTCCAGGTAGCGGAGGCAAGTACAAAGGCCCCAAGGCAGAGTGTGCAGGAGTGTGCCCAGCACACAGCGAGTTGGGGGAAGGTAGGAGATGAGGCCGATGCTCTGGAGAAGATGGAGAAAGTGTTAAGCAGGTTGGTGGGATTAGGAAAGTGGGGCAGTTAAGGGAAAGGGAGACAGAGGCAGAGCACAGGACTGGAGTGGAGGGTCCAAGCAATTGGAAGCACAGAGGGCACATCTATGAGCTTTGCAAGCTCCCTAGAGAAGTGGCGAAGTAACTTGGGGGAGGGAAGTACAGGAACTCAGTCTTGCTCTTGTTGAGTTTGAAGTAGACAAAGGGAGCACATGAGCTGGGTATCAGGTGGCGTCTGTGCTAGAGGTAAAAGCCTGGGTGTCATCAACATCCACATGGAATTTAAATCATTAAGACTATGATCCCCAAAGAGGGAAGTGAACATAGGGCTGTGGCCCAGCCCTGGGACACTCTCATGTTGGGAGGAGTGGCCCTGCCTGGCACTGTGTCGCATGAGGCACTGCTTCCTGAGAATCCCCTTAGAGCCTTGCAAAGAAAAGTATATAGCTGGCAGGGCGCGGTGGCTCACACCTGTAATCCCAGCACTTTGGGAGGCCAAAACAAGTGGATTGCTTGAGCCCAGGAGTTTGAGACCCACCTGGGCAACATGGCGAAACCCCATCTCTACACACAAATAGAAAAATTAGCTGGGCATGGTGGTGCATGCCTGTGATCCCAGCTATTCAGGAGGCTGAGGTGGGAGGATCGCTTGAGCTTGGGAGGGAGAGGTTGCAGGGAGCCAACATTGTACCACTGTGTGCCATCCTAGGTGACAGACCCAGTCTCAAAAAAAAAAAAAAAAATTCTTTGGCATAAATACAGCTGGATTTGAATTCCATCTCTTTCACTCACAAAAGGTTCGACATCCCTTCCTCATCTATAGGACAGGGATGATCACACCCATCTCACAGGGGTGTCCAAAATATTAATGAGATAATGCTCTATCAGATTTCTAGACTTTATATTTAGCTGCTCTTCACATTTGCCTTTTCTATTTAATTATGTTCTATCCTTTCTTCCTGTTCCCTGTTCTTTTCCCCAATCATTTTAAACATAACTATTTTATAGTCTAGATACTTGCCAAATTCAGAGATTTCTCTTCTTTTTCTTTGGAGCCTGGCTGTGGGTTTCTGTGGGTGAAAGGCTCACAGTTTACTCAACATTGCTAACTGTCTGTTGCAGAAAGGGCATCTGCTTTTGCCTAGTCCACCAGGTTGTAGGCACAGGCTTGGCCCAGAGCATCTGCCACGCAGGCTGAACTCATTTCTACTCTTGATCCAGGGATCCACAGAGTCACAGCATTTCTGATCCTATCTTTAAGTTTACAGAAGAAGAAATGGGCCCAAAGAGGAAAAGCAGCTTGTGCACGTCAGCGCCATGCTGCGTCATATGTGAGCTGGGCACAAAAGGAAAAATCAGTAACAATGATCCTGCTTTACTTAAAAATCTGATGTTTTGCTTATGAATTTTTGCATTTTTTTTTTTTTTGAAACAGAGTCTCAGTCTGTTGCCCAGGCTGGATTGCAGTGGCATGATTTGGCTCACTGCATTCTCCTGCCTCAGTCTTCTGAATAGCTGGGACTACAGGCATGTGCCACCACACCTGGCTAATTTTTGTATTTTTAGTAGAGACGGGGTTTCATCATGTTGGCCAGGCTGGTCTTGAACTCCTGACCTCAAGTGATCTGCCCACCTCAGTCTTCCTAAATGCTGGGGTTATAGGCGTGAGCCACCATGCCTGGCTAATTTTTGCATTAGTTTTGATTTCTAAAATACTGCATGAAAACATCTATCTGAATGATTGAGTTTTTCAGTGTCTCCTTAAAACTTGTGACCAAGATCAGGGCCTGGCTTGACTCTCCCTAGTCCAGCCCAAAGGGAGGTATTGGGGCAGAGTGCTTTCTCTTGCCCTGATGGTCTGCCCAGAGCCACACCATGCCCTCTGCAAGTCACAGCCCTGTTCTGTAGCATGCTTGGCTCTTTGTGTCCTACAGAGATTTACCTGGTTGCTGGCCCATGTCACCTGTTCCTGCTTTGTGACAGAGACACTCTTTAGTGTGGGGGCTGAATATGCAAATGTTTAACTCTTACATCATAAGCACCCATCCTCACAGAGGGCAGTTGGGGACAGTCGTAACAGCAAGTCTGCTGTGGAGGTCATCACGGGCACTGCTGGAGACTCAAATTTGTGGAAGGGATTTGGAGTGGATGTTTTTCATTCCTGGCTGCTCCCCATCCTTTATCGTCCCTCACAGCATCCTAAACCCTCTTTTGGAGAAAACCCTGTTTTGTGCAGTGTTGGTGGGAGGTAGTAACCCACTCCCATTCTCTCCCAATGCAGCAGGAGTGGATATGGGACATGAGACAACTCCAGCAAACTGGATGCTCTTTCATGAGTGATTAGGGGGTGAGCAGAGGTCATGTTCATTGCACGGGAAGCATAACATGAGAACTCAGCTGTTCTCTTTGTGGTGGTCCCTAATCCCTCCCTCTCTCCCCTTGAGTTCTATTTGGTGGCCACTCCTTTTTCCAGTCTGTCCTCTGGCTTTCTGTCCGTTCTATGATGGCTAATGTCAACCTGGTCTGTTCTTGTTTTATTCCACCTAACATAGCCCATGCTGGTTTCTGTTGCTTGCAACCATGAATCCTGACAGACAGCAGACTAGGAATGATTAGAGGTTCTGAATTGTCACGTCCTCTTTTGCTCAGGGAACAGTCTCCTCTGATTCATTTCACTTCAAACATTCAACTGGATCCTAAACTTCTTTGGGTGACAGAGTATCCACAACTCATGGTGTTATTTGCACAGTGTGATGTACTTTGCAGAGCATCTTAAAATACTGATAAATTTAATCCCAATGCCCAAACTAGGAACAGTTTTACTGGCAGAAAATATGACTATGTTATATGTGTGCTCTAGAAAAATTGCAAAATCAAGCCTACCTCCACCAAAGGGCCAAGTTGCAAATGTTCATAAATCAGTTGTTCAACTCCCACCTTTAATAGCAGCTCACCGTCCATTCATTGGCACTGTCATCTCTGAATGCTTGCTTACAGGCAAGCAAACAGCAGATGGCAAAACTTATTATTTAGAAACTTCTATCTGCCCCCTTGGATTTTACCAGGAATGAGGAAGAGACTGTTATCATGAGATTTAAGCAGTGAGGTACCCGGGGCTGGCTTGTGGAAAGTAAAAAAAAAAAAACTAAGTCCATAAGGCATGAAAACCAAAAATTTTACAAAAACACTCCTACCAGTCTCAAAGAGACACCTTTAGTAAATGACTACACATTATGCTCTTTTTGCTAAAAATGCTAATCAGTTAATTTAATGCTATGTACCACGCACAGTGTTCTAAACACTTTCCCTGAATTCTTTTCTTCTTTATCCATTGCAGTGACTCTATGACCTAGATATTATTATTTCTCCCCATGTTTCAGGTGGGGAAACTGAGGCCCAGCGAGATTAAAAATCTGCCCAAGGTTACACTTCTGGAAGATGGACACGTGGGGATTTGTGCTCAGGAAGTCTGGCACTAGTCTGGCAGTTGTGGCCACTGGGCTATGTACTTTTTTTTCTTTTTTCTTTTCTTTTCTTTTTTTTTTTTTTTTTTTTGAGATGGAGTTTCACTCTGTTGCCCAGGCTGGAGTGCAGTGGCGCAATCTCAGCCTACTGCAATCTCTGCCTTCCGGATTCAAGTGATTCTCCTGCCTCAGCCTTCTGAGTAGCTGGGATTACAGGTGCGTGCCACCAGGCCTGTCTAATTTTTGTATTTTTTAGTAGAGATGGGGTTTCACCATATTAGCCAGGGTGGTCTTGAAGTCCTGACCTCGTGATCCACCTGCCTCGGCCTCCCAAAGTGCTGGGATTACAGGTGCCAGCTACTGTGTCCGGCCAGCTATGTGCTTTTCTTTGCAAGGCTGTAAGAGACCAGAGGTCTGTCCTTTCCTGTGCAGCCACTCTGGGGTAGTTTCTAGAGACAGCCTAAATCTTGGATGGAATAAAAAGAGTCAAGGTCAGTTTCCTTTGCTTCCATAAGGAAAACACATCCTTCAAGTCCGAGAGTCTCTATTTGCCTATAGTAAGTTTGGCAAAATTAGGAAGTTTATGACAGAGCCTTGTTCTCCCTAACGCAATCACAGGAATAGAATGCACAGGGAAGTGGGCATGAAACAGTTAAATGGAAAGAAATCGTGACACACAGAGTCTGTAAAAGCATTTAGTATCATCAACCCATGCAACAGGTGGATGTCCAGCAGGCCAAGCCATCCCTGTCATCAGATGATGGCAAGAAGAGCCTCTGCTATGGAAAGAGCAAGCCAGGAAGAATGCATCCCTAGGACTTCCTGCAACCTTGACTCCAGGAAGCAACCTTGAGTCCATGGAGGTCTGGCCAGACTCCCTCCCCGTGCTCTTACAGGCATCTGGCAGCTGTGATTTTTGCTGTGGCTATCAGCAGTGAAAGCTGTCATAAATCCATCAACTAAAATCAGAAACGGAACACACAATTTTATTCTGAAAAACAGAAGTCCGAGACAGCAAGCTATTGGGTCTGGTTGTAATTGCACACACAGGGCACGGTTCTCTGGCTTCAGTTTGGTTTGGGAGGCAGAAGAGCAGAGAGGTGAGGACGGCTGTCATTGAATTAGATTTCCTGAGTGTGAATCTGAGTGTAAATTTCTCTGGGTAATTTCCTGAATCTTCCTAAGCCTTATTGTCTTCCCCTGTAAAAAGGGGGTAATCAGAGACTCACAGGGTTGTTGTGAAATGAAGGGTGATTTAATGCAGAAGGTTCAGGGAACAGTGCCTGGGACAAAGTAAATGCCAGCTACTATATTGTAACCTGGAGCAATTTGGTGTGGCTATAATAGAAAGTGGCCAACCTAGACTGGCTGTTTTAGGGAAGTGGATCAGACACGCTGGTGAAAGAAGACAGGAGATGGAAGGAGCCAGGCCGGCCCAGGTCCGTTCGACTCCTGGGGACAGTGTGCACTCTACCCTGGGGCCTGCGTGGACTCAGGATATGCTGATTTGGGGTCTGGCTGCTAAGTTAACAGCACTGTTGTACGGAACTGTGCTGGTCTTGAACTCCTGACCTCGTGATCCACCTGCCTCAAAGAACTTCTCAACAGGGAAACATTTCTTTCTTTTGTTTTGCAAGAGAAAACACTGTTTAAAAAACAAAAAATCGTGCTCAGTAGAGTACGCAGGTTCTTTCAACACCTGTGATATCTTTTTATAATTCTGTGTAAGGAGGGATCTTCATGTGCAGCGGGCCCATTTCATCTCTGTTCCCCATTCACTCGTATTCTTTGTGTCTGGGGCTTCTTTTGAAATCTGTAAAGGTGGGAGGACCAGGGGATCCAGCAGGGTGAGTACATGAGGAGACGTCCCTCGAGTCCACACTGGATCCACCTGGAACTCCCACCAGGGAGTTCACTGGGAGTGGGGACTTGGCAGCTGCCAGGGCGAATCTCTAGGCAAGTGATTACTGTTTGATGCTTCACGCTAAAGTTATAAAGATGAAACATTTTACAGCTCAAAAAGTAAATATTTCCCAAATACTTAAAACATAGATTACCTAGTCACTGGTAAAACACAGCAACTGGCCTTCATCTCCAAAATTTATCTAGAATCTCTGCAGTTCTTGCAACTGCACTGCATAAACTTTGTCTAAGCCACCACCATCGTCCACTCAGATGACAATAATTGCCCTAACTTGTCTCCCATTCTTACAAGGTACCATCCACATTGGGGTGATCCTGTTAAACTGAAGCTCAGATCCCATATCTCCGCTGATGAAGCCCTTTAGTGCCTCCCATTTCACACTAAGTAAAACCCAGACCCCCTGCCCTGGCCCAGGAAGCCCCCTGGCTGGCCTTGGCACAGAGCTTCCTCTCCTCTCACTCCTCCGGCAGTCTCTCCTCCAACCACACAGCCTTTCTTCCTCAAGCTTCTTTCCCGTTCAGGAACTGTGCACACATCATTCTCTCTGCCTTGAATTACAGTTGATCCTCATTATTCATAAATTCCATATCTGTGAACTCACCTACTCAATAAAATGTATTTGTCACCCCCAACATTAATACTTATGGTGCTTTCATGGTTATTCTTGGAGGAGTGCAGAGCAGGGAAAAATTTGAGTTCACCTGATGTGCACATTCACAGCTGAGCTCAAACAAGGCCTTCTTTTACTTTGCCTTCTTATTTCAGCTCTCATACTACAAATAAGTGCCGTTTTTGTGATCTGTTTAGTGCCGTGATTTTTGTTTTTATTTTTGTGTGTTTTGCTCGCAATTTTGCTGTTTGAAATGGCCCTGAGCACAGTGCTGAAGTACTCTCCAGCGTCTCTGGGCGCAGAAGGCTGCGCCATGCCTCACAGAAGAAACACGTGTTAGCATAACCTTCCGTCAGGCATGAGTTACAGCTCTGCTGGCCATGAGTGCAATGTTAGTGATCAACTGTATATATTAAGGAAGGTGTCTTTAAGCAGAAGTGCACATAAAACAAGGCCATGTCTTGATGAGTTGACAAACATGTGACCAGAGGCTTGCAGGAACCTAACCGTGTATTCCTCCTGAGAGCAATGGTTTGGTGTTTGCATAGTTTTTTGGGCTTTTTTGTTTGTTTGTTTGTTTTGTTTTGTTTTTGAGACAGAGTCTCACTCTGTCACCCAGGTTGGAGTGTAGTGGCACAGTCTCAGCTCACTTCAACCTCCACCTCCCGTGTTCAAGCAATTCTCCTGCCTCAACCTCCTGAGTAGCTGGGATTACAGGCATGTGCCACCATGCCTGGCTACTTTTGTGTTTTTAGTAGAGACAGAGTTTCACCATGTTGGCCAGGCTGATCTCAAACTCCTGGCCTCAAGTGGTCCGCCCCACCTCGGCCTCCCAAATTGCTGGGATTACAGGCATGAGCCACTGTAGCAGTTTTATAGGACATAGCTATGGTGAATAACAAAGATCAAGTGTACTTGCTTGCCTGCACGTTCACTACCTGTCTCCCCACACTGAACCGTAAGCTCCTTGAGGTCAGGGACCGTATTAGTCTTCAAGTGGGCCTGGCAAATAATAGGAACTCAATAAATGTATGTTTAATTAATGAATGAATTGCAAATAAATTATTTCCAAAGACAATTTTTAACCAGGCTGTAGACTGTAGTGTGTCCTGTCCAGGAGTTAATATTTAATACATCTTTGCAAAGGATAAAAAAGGATTTCCATCAGGGTCTGACTTTAATATAAACAGTGCAAATGAATGGCTAATTAAATATCTTCACTTAATTATTATTTGATGCTCTTCCTTGGTTTGGGCCTCCCCTTTGGGCTTAAAAAGATAGAAGAAACTGCTTCTGTTTCTTTACTTTCTCCCAGTGTCACTGGCTAGGCACCGTTGGCTTTGACGAACCTCCCTGAGGCCACCATGGAGAGATGGTGTTGCCTGGTTCCCAGTGCTGAGGCTCTCAAGACACTGCTTTCTTGGAAAGCTGATGAAACCAGGAGCATCTGTTTTGTGCTTCCTCCTGGGGAGAAAGGGACTACTCTTGGAAGTCCATTCTTCTTCTTGCTAGCCCACACAGGCAGTATGAGGAGGATGCTTAGCCCTAACTGATCTTTTTGTTTGTTTGTTTTTTGTTTTTTGTTTTTGTTTTTGTTTTTTAATTTACTTTTTATTATTATACTTTAAGTTCTAGGGTACATGTGCATAACGTGCAGGTTTGTTACATATGTATACTTGTGCCATGTTGCTGTGCTGCACCCATCAACTCATCAGCACCCATCAACTCGTCATTTACATCAGGTATAACTAGCCCTAACTGATCTTATGATCTAGCCTGGAACACTGAGAGCTGGGTTTGCTAACAAGCCGGGTCAGTAACTCCGACCTTCTTACTTCAGTCCAGTTTCTTGCCCTGTATTGTCTTCTGTTAGAGGGGTTTGGCAAGTTTCTTCTATAAAGGGCCAGATGATAAGCAATATAGGTCTGATGGACCACACAATCTCTGTCTCAGCGACTCAACTTGTCCATTGTAATCCAAAAGCTGCCACATCCGTGAATAGGCTGGCTGTGTTGTGTTCCAATAGAACTTTATTGACACAGGGAGGCAGAGGGCCAGATTTGGGCCATGGGCCATAGTTTGCCAACCCCCACAGTACACCCCTACCGGCATTATGGTATCTTCATTTGTGTGTGTTCGACTCTGTTCTGTGAGCTCGTTAGGGTAAAGCCTGAATCTCATCCACTGGTTTCCTCTCAACATCCGATGTAGTGCCTGCCCCGTGGCAAGCCCCTTGGTCAGTGTTTGCTAAATGCATGACTTGTAAGATATGGCCCCCAAAGCATGGGCGTTGTGAAACATACTAACCAGGTGAAAGGTGACCTGAGCCCCCGTGGCAGCCCATTCATCAACATCCTGCCTCCTGTTGCCAATATTCAAAATAGCACCAGTTGTTTTTCTGTCAACAAATCAAAATAATATTCCTGCATTCGTTCAACAAACAGCCACTGAGTGTGGGAGCAGCATCCAGATGTCAGCTGGGATCTGCCTGCCTTTGAGAACTAAATAAACATGTGATAAGTTGATAAGTCCTGACTGCATGCCCTGTAGCAGCCCAGAGGCTTCCCAAGATTTATGCAAATTCCGGAGGGTTGGAAAAGGAGGCCTTGAGTTTCCAGAGGTCACATCTGGCTTCAAGCTTCTACTTCTGCAAGCTAGTTCCATTTCTTAGCTGTCTCTCCTGCCTGTGCCAACTTGTGGCATCCCATGTCACCCTTCTCCCCAGTCCCCCCTTGGTACACATATGCACACACACATGTGTATGCACACACACACACTCACTGTCATCAGAATTGGGTGCATGTGATCTAATTCACTGAGGATGTTTAGAAGCATGGAAAGGGCAGTTACATCACATCAAACAATTTCAACCTGAGACCCTGGAAGGCCCTCGATTTTCCATCCTTCTCAGCATCCCATCCCTCTGTATTTCTCACAAGACACATCACCCCAGCATGTACCCAGCCTCAGTACATATTGGGACTCCTCTCCTCTCTCCAATTTCTCCCTCTCCTCTGCACCTTCTCTTTTTAAACAGCTCCATGGAGATATGATTGACATGCAAAAGTGCACAGGTTGATGAGTTCTGACATATGTGCACACCCTTGACGCTATCACCATGATCTAGATCGTGCATGTGTCTATCATCCTCAGAAACGTTTTGGACTCCTTTCTCATCCTCCCTTCTGCCCCTCCTTTTCCGTACCTCAGCCCCAGGCAAACACTGATCTGCCTTCTGTCGTCGTAGATTAGTGTACATTTTCTAGAGCTTCATAGAAACGGAATCATAAAGTACGCCCTCTTTTTTGTCTGGCTCCTTCCACTCAGCACAATACTTTTGGGATTCATCCATGTTGTCACCTGGGTCACCAGTTACACAGAGACAAAGACCTTCTGCAGAAAGATTCAATTCTATGCAGCCCCTACCTCAAAAGAACTTCGAATTCCCTGTTAACAGAATGGAAACATGCCAGAAGACCAAAAGGGCTCTCTGTCTTTAGAAACCCATGGTGGTTAAATAGCCATTTTTCTCCCTATTAAAAATAGCTGTTTTTCAGTTGCCTCAGCAGCTACTTAATAGGCACCTACTATGGGCCAGGCACTGTTGTTAGGGACAGAGTGGTAATCAGGAAAACATGGCCCTCCTCTTGGGGAATGGTCAGAAAATGAGTAGGTGAACTGCTAAAAAGTTGCAGTAGGTGTGCATATATTTCTTTTGTTTACAGGTTTGGGGAATGTAATCCCGTATTTCCTTTGTTTACTTATTGAACTACTTGTTATGAGCAATGCATGCTCCTCGCAAAAAAATTAACGAACATGGAGCAGCTTAAAGAAGTAAATTAAAAATCACCTTTAATCCCACTGCCCAGATATGGCCACCATTATACTTCATTTTGTTAATTCCACAGGCAAGGAGTGGAGGAGTATGTTTTGTTTCATTTTGTGTAATTAAACGGGCCACGGGAACTGCTATCAGCTTCCTGGGGAGCTGAGGTGTGTTTATTTTTTTTAAGAGCTACTAATTTTTGATTAACAAGGATGAATGTAACATTTAAGAGGAATCTAATTACACCCTCTTCCCCTTCTCAATAAAACAACATTATTCCCCACCAAGTGTGGAGTCGAGACTCTGAGGATATATGGCCCTGAGCTGGGGGATTCTAGGGACATTTTTCATGTCACTACCTAGACAGTCGTGTGAGTGCTCCAGCAGTGAGGGATCTCGGCTGCAGGTTACATGCCCCGCCGAAGCCAGGGCTGGATAATAACTCACTTTGTCATTACTTAATTCTGTGATGGCTGCAACTACTGAGCCAGAATAAAAACTCTCAGTCCCTGAAAAGATGAGAGACTCAGTGTCAGGATGTTTAGGAACAGAAAAAGCAAGAGGGCAGCCAAGTGGGGCCATCAGGTGGCTGCATAAAGAAGTTCGATGATGGATACAGCGCTCCCAATTCATTTCTTTTCTAAATGACATATTTGCATGTTTCCTTCATCAGTTCATTCAGTCCACACGTATCCATGCAGTGCACCCTGTGTGCCAGTCATAGAGGCCACATCCGGTCATAGGCCATACACCATGCACAGCTGTTCTCTCGGCACAGTTGACTGCACAGGCCTTCGCCCTGTGGGAGACTGAAGCTATATCTGTTTGAGCTACAACTAAAACCCTGAAGTCTCTGTATACCTTTGCCAACATCTGGTGGTTTCCCAAATGTGTGAAGTTCTTCTCTGCCTCTGTGCTGGGGTTTCTGACTGCCACCCCACAACCCCTGCAACCCTATCCTGGCTTCTTCCTCAGGACGTTACCACAATCCAGCCCCACTTCAGCACCACGGTCAGCACCCACCGGTTGCCCAGCGTTCCTGCTACTGGGATGCTAGGTATTTCACATATCAGTCCTCCTCTGTGTCTCTGCCCACTTTGCTACCTCTGCCCTCCCTCCCTCCAAATAACAGCTGCCTAGCTAATGTCTGCGTATTTGCTGGCAGCAGAGTAAGACTGAGGTTGATGTCCAGCTCTGCCACTGAGGGTTGTGGGACTTTGGGTAAGTTACTTAACCTCTCCAGACCTCATTCTCTCCAGGTATAAAGGGAGATAATACCTAGAGGATTAAATAGGCTAATCTAGCAAAGCTCTTAGCACAGTGTCTGGGACATAGGAAGAACCCAATAAATATTAACTATTATTGTAATCTGACAAGAATCATTCCAAATATACCTTGTGCTAAGTCTTTCCTCATCATTTCCTTGGGGTGTAATACAAAAATCTGACACATTCCAGAGGTTTGGATACCCTCCTCGGTACTCACTTGGCATAGCTTCCATCACACTGTATGTTGTAGTTGCTCATGAGTGTGCTAGTTAGAATAAGTAATATTAGCTTCTGTGATAGATAACCCCTCCAATCTCAGTGGCTTAACACAAAAGTGCATTGCTCACTCCTATTACAGTCGAACTGCAGATGGTGGGGTGGGATGGCTCTGCTCCACAACTTTCAGAGATCCTTGGCACCTTCCATTTCATGAGGCTGCCTCTTCAGGGTGTGGCCTCCAGGGTTGCCGTGGAAGGGAAAGAGACAGCAAGGAGGGTCTTGTAGGGGTTTTGTGACCAGGCCCAGAAGTGACATTATCACATCTACTCACTTTCCTCTATCCCAATCTAGCTGCATTAGAAGTTGAGAAATGCAGCCTGCCTGCCTGTATGTCCAAAAAGAAGACAAAGTTGTCTCTGACCACAGGAGTGCTTCCCATCTCCCCACCAGGCCATGAGATGCTCAAGGTCAGTAGCCATGTGCCTTGGGTCTCTTATCCAGTGTTTGCTCCCTTCTGCCTCCCCTGGTCACCTCCAGAGCTGAGCAGGTGGCACCGTGGGGAGGGGCTTTCCAAGCACAGATGATGGAAGATGCAAAGGTACAGAGGGGCTGTGAGAAACCTGGCCCCTTCAGGGAACTGCACACCACAGCAGCATTTGCTTGGGCTGCACACATATTACTGCATAAAAATAGCTCGTTACCACCTTAGCATAGGGTGCATGTAGAGGCGGGGGCAAGGATGAGCAGGGCAGCTCAGGAGAGCAGAGCATACAACCCTCTAAGTAGAGGCCAGCATTTCTGAACCTGTCTGCCTCTGCTATGGAGCCTACATTTCCTTGTTTCCAATGGCCAGGCTAATAAGAGCATTCCTCCTTGGGTCAAATATCTCTTTGAATAGAGCTGCATCCCTAAGCCAAGGAAACGCATTGTGTTGAGTAGTGCTTTAAAGAACAGGCAAGGAATGGAAATTGGCATAAACTTTCTAAAAGACATGCTGCAGTATACATTAACTTTTTTCAAACAGTCACACTCTTCCATACCCATAATTTCATTCCTAGGAATATATCTCAAAATAATCAGAAAAGGTGTCAAAAATGTATATACTCAGGAAACAGATTTATGCGCAGAGTTGTACACTGAAGCCTTATTTATGATAGCAGAAAGTTAGAAAACAGCCCCAGTGTCCAACAATAGGAGGCTGGATAAATATAGAGTTGCCACACGATGGAATAATATGCAGTGATTAAAATTTTTGAAGCCAGGAGAAATTGTGTCTGATATAAACTGAAGTGACAAAAGTGGGACATCCAAGTTGGTAAACTGTGCGATTCCAATTATACAAATCACACGTGGAGAAGACTTTGAATACAGTGTCTAAGGATAGGAGTGAGCTTTCAGGCTCCTGGAATTATTTGGTGATTTTTCATGTTTTCCTCACACTCTCTTGCATTATCAAGCTGTTAATGTTGAACACATACATTACTTTTATAAACAGAAAAATATTTTTTAAGAAACAAAGGACAAGGAAACTGTAAGAAAACCATCCTTTCTCAGCAGACTCACCCAGAAGTACCGTTTCTTTTCTGCAGTTTTCTCAGAAATCAAATGCTTGCCTAGACCAACAGGCCTCTGAGTCCATAATAGGCACGAACTCGCAATTACTGCCTGGTACACAACATTTTCAGCCACCATAACATCCATTCAGCGGCACAAAATGTATCACCCAAAATCTCATCCAGACAACCCTGCACATGGCACTTTTTATATATGGAGAAATGAAAAAGGCTCTTTGCTTTGTAAGTTCTATAAAGACGTTTCTTAGCATCTAGAAAATGACAAGAACCCTTCAACGCAGATTTCACGTCACACCCATCCCTAACCTTGGTTACAGCTCAAAAGCGTTCATGGAAATTTGAAAAGTGGTTTCCCTTTTCACCTGAAGCTGTGATTTCCAATTCGGTCTGGAGGAGAAAACTGTCTCGAAGGAAGCTAAAGGATAGATAGGTGTTTTCAGTGTTTTATCTTAGGTGGGGTTTTCATTCAGTGAGGTTAGGTTGTTAAGACAAGAGAGATAATGAACAAAAATAATAATCTTACCCTCAAAGATACAATAAAATGCACTCATTCTCATCTTGATGCCGGAATGTGAACACCGAGATTGTTCTCCAACTCCTATGCACCATGCCCCTTACAAGCTTAAACTCGGGTCCTAGGAAAGAAAGTTTAGAGTGTTCAGGGAAATATTTGCAGTGTAGCCAGTGAGTGGATTAACCAAATCTCCATCTCAGAGCGGGTGCCGCTCCAATATCCCACCAGGAAGCCATCGTGAGATACAGTCTGCCCACAACCCCGCTGCCACAGGCTCCAATGCCAGGGAAAGCTATGTCTCCCCATCAGTGCAGTTCCAAGAATTAAGTACTCCTTCTTTGCCAATTACGTGGTCACTATCCTTAGAATTGAATTTAAGCTCTGTTAGAAAATTGTTGAAAGCCTTCAGTGCTCATTTTTCACCAAATTGAACTCTATAATGGTACCATAATAGAAAAAAATCTTCCAAAGTTCAATTGGAATTTTTTCCCAGTAACTTAATAATAAGGCTCCGATTTCAGGAAAATAGTTTCAGCGTGAGTGAAATCACACTCTTGGTTATGTAGCATCAAACCTGTCCTCCAACACAGGTCAGAGGCCAGTGCTCCCTGGGGTTGAACTTTCTGAGAGGCCAACAATCATTTAAAAACTTTTGTTTTCAATCATTTAGAAACTTTTAGATTTTTCTGGCAACATCCAAGAATAAGTTATCTCACTTAGATGAGTTTTCTGTGAAACTGAAGCTCACCACTTCAAGTGCTATATCTTTCTATATATTGACTACATTTCTAAAATATGTTTCCCTGATTCTTAAATAGAGCGTGGGAAAAGAATTTCAGGTCATTTGAGGTAATCATTCTTATAGGTTAATAAGTGAACCAAGGCAATGCTTTACTTGATTTTGAGTTGTTTCTTTCTTTTGTGCTTTCATACAAAATAGCATGCTGGGATCACTAAACCTGATTCCAGAAATCCACCTGCAAAACAAATTAGACAACCAAACTTTTTGAGAATTTTGACTTTAAAAAAAAAAAAGAAAAGAAAAGAAAAAGAATGATATTAGTAGAAAAGCCTAAGGAAGAAAGAATTAAGCTTTATTGAGCAACTACTATGTGCCAGGCATTTTTCTGTGCATTTTATCATTTCATCCTTCACACAACCCTAAGGCTGACCTTATTGTTAAGTATTCACGCAACAGGCTACTGGGCCTGGAGGTGACACACATCTGTTCAAAGTTACACAGCTAAGAAGTAGCAGGTGTTAGCCAATGCTCTCCTGCTGTAGACCTCAGAACATGGGACTACTCTGAGGTCTCAGTCAACATTTTCTCCTTCTTCCAAGTTGGGGCTTGTGCCCTCAAGGAAGAAAGGTAGCCAGTGCTGACTCTTCACAGCAGTAGGGTCCATGCATATTTTCTATCCAGTCTGGGGCAGAGCTTGCCATGGGGTCTCTCCTGTTAACGCAGACTCTCAGCTACCCGCTGCTGTTTGCTACCACAGCAGCCAGACACCAGCTGTGTCTTCTTGGAAGAAGAAGAGTGACAGAGGGATGGCCCAGCCATACCTCGAGCACTGGTGGTCCCAAGTTGGTGGCATCTCAGCTGTACTGTGTGAGTCAAAATGAGAAGGGATAGGTGGTATTCTAAGTGAGTCTCTCCTGTTGCATTCAGAGGGAAAACTAAGCACATTCATTTCTGCATCCATTCAGTGGGTTGATCAATCTGTATTTATTAAGAGCCTGCCTATGCTAAGTCTGCATCTTTCTATCTGTGGTCAGGAAATCACTTTCAGTGCTTTTGATGTTTATGGTGCTATTTATCCTTGTGTAGGAGCTACAACCTGCTAAGGAAACATCTTTGTCATGCATTCACCTAACAAGCATTCACTTACTGGTTTCTAATATTCCAGACACTGGGCCAGATACATTCTCATCACTTTTCTCTCTTCATTTTCACCCACCACCATGAGATCAGCACTGCTATGCCTGTTTCCTGGGTGAGCAAACGAAGACGTTATGCCACTTAGGTAGGTTGCTATGCTCCAAACCAGACAACTGTTAAATGGGCACAGCAAAATATAAATTCATGAATCACTGAACTTGTCTCAGAACATGGCCAGAGCATCTTGTCCCAGGCTCTTGTGGTTGGCATACACATACCCAAAACTTACTCAGAAACGGAGACAAAATAATCTTGGAAATCATGTGAATCCAAACAAGACAAGAAAAAAAGATATTTAGATGTGGCAAGAATGAAAAGCATAGCATCTGATTGGAAATTCACCACAACCTCTCCCCTGAAACTGCCAAAGGAATTGAAAATTAGCTGATAGAGCCAGGTGAACAGGTTCAACCTTCTGGCACTCCTACCTCCACCAACTCCAGGATCTCAAACTGCACCTCACAGTTCACCTCTTCCATTCCTTCCGACTGCTCATTCTCTTCATGACCTCAGGCCAGTGTCCTTCTCAAGTCTTGTCCCCATTGAGTTTGACCTGTTCCTAATCCACCATGGTGTCCACACCCCACCATCCCAACACAGGCTTTAGTGTGGTTACTTTAGGTTCCCAAATGTGTGTGTCAAGCTCTGTCCTCTCTCCTATTCCTCTGTTCCATACAAACAACTTCTGCTGAACATCTCCATGTTGGAAGTTCACAGACCCATGAAACATGATATGTTCAGAACCAAATTCACCTTCTCTCCCAGTGTTCCTTGTGTTGGTGAAGGACAGGACCATCCCCCAAGCTCCAGTCAGAAGCCTTGGTGCCCCTTGGCCCTTGTCCCCAACGTCTGCTTCATCATCAAACCTTGTGAACTTTGCCTTCTCAACGTCTTCCCCAATTCGTCTGTGTGTTTCCAGCCTGCTGCTGCCACCCAAGTCCTTACCTCCTGCTGCAAGAAGATGGCAGCCTCTGGAGTACTCCTCCTCCTCTTCCTTCAAGTCCCAGCTCAAACATCACTTCCTCAGAGCAACCTCTCCCGACCCCACTGATGATATTCCTATAGCCTGTTTCACTTACCCTTTCATAACCCAAATCTCATTTGCAAATCTTTGTTTCACATCTATTTTCCCCTCTGGACCATGAACTCAGTGAGGGAAGGAATTATTTCTATTTTCAACCATTGCATCTCCTGTGCCCTCCATGTACTAAGGCTCAATACGTAATTCTTTATTAAACTGGTGCCATGATCATCCCCACGTCCTCATCCCCGTGGTCAGATACTGGTCTTGCTTTTGATGTTTATGGAGCTGTTTATCTTTGTGTTGGAGCTACTACTTGTTAAGAACATGTCTTCATCATGCATTCACTTCAGTGTTTATTTAGCAGCTTTGAAAATTTCCATTGTCTTTTATATGCCCCCTGCACCTTGGCTATGTCTTTTGGTAACTCCACTTTCCATGCTATGGACCATCTGTTCCTAGACATTCCTACTCCCACCTGCCCTTTCGTCTTAGTGCTAGAAACATCTTCCTCATTCTGAATTCGATCATCCCTCTGCTAGGCTATTTATTGGTAATGACCTCTTAACCGTGTTCTTTCTGTAGTCTATTCCTGGTACCTCCTCTGATGATGGGCTCCCCGACACCTGTTCGGATCGTGTCGCTTCCTCCTGGAAGTCTCTTTCGCAGACTGAGCTCAGCTACACACCTCAGGCCACTGGAGATTCTGCATAGTGTGATCCCAAGAGGTGATTCTGCACTTGCACCACTCATTCTACACCTGACTCTTAGGAGAAGAGGAGGGAATGTTGGGTCAAGTGATCCCCAGGGTTCCTTCAAGCACCAACAATCTCCATGTCTCGCATCCTAACTTAAATTTTATAAAACAATGGATTTGTTTAGATGGGAGAGTAGATAAGTCTGCCTTAGGGATGGGTGCTTCTTTCAGCCCCCATTCACGCATAACAAATCACACACAAAATTAGTAACTGGAAACGACATCATTTCCTTTTGTATCTCTTGTGGTTTTAATGGCTCAGGGATGTGAGCAGGGCACACTGGGAACAGCCTATCTCTGTGCCTCAATGTCTGAGGCCTTGGCTAGAATCCCCAAGGGCTGGGAGCTGATGTCATCTGAATGCTTATTTGGTTGTTTATCTGGCAACTGTTGCTTGCTGTCAGCCAGAACATCTACTTGTGGCCTCTCCACATGGCCTGGGCTCCCTCACAACATGGCGGTCAGGTTCCAAAGTTGAGCATCCCAAAAGCCAGTGTGCAGTGGTTTCCTTTTCACCTTTTATGATCCAGCCTCAGAAATCATGCAGTGTCACTTCTGCAGTCTATTCATGAAGGCAGTCATAAACACTAACCCACATTCTAGGGGACAGGAACTAGACTCCACCTGTGAATGAGAGGAGCATCAGAAATATTATCACCGCCATTTTTGGAAAATGCTATAGAGCCAAAGTCTGCATGAACAACGGACAGATTGGGAGTCAGAGGTACCTGAGTTCAGATTCCAGCTTCGTTGCTCGTTAGCTCTGTGGCGTGGGGAAATCAGGGAACCCTTTAATGCTCTGTTACTTGTAAAATGACTGTGATTGCTAACTGATTATGTCAGGCTATACAATCATTTCTTTGGTTGCAAGCCATGGAAACCAAACCTTATGAAAAGAAGAAAACACATATGTAGGCATGTGTGCACACACACACACAAGACATAGAGAAGCAAAGAAAAATAGGACGAAGCAAGCTTCAGGAATGCCAGAAAAAGCTGCTTCAGGGATCTAGGTTCCTGGGTTGAATGGATGATATTTTTAGGCCCTCACGATCAGGACAAAGCAGTTCCAAGTATTTTCCATTCTTATGTCTCTCTGACAATATTGTACACTCCCAGGATATTAAGTCCTGGTGGCCTGTCTTGAGTCAGACTCACTTCATCCCTTCACCATAGGAGAGAGAGGCATCGTAATGGAAAGTCTCAGCAAGGCTGCATGAAGAATGGGGTGAACTCATGGGAAAATGCAGGTGTCCCCAAAAAGAAGGAGAAATGGACAAACAGCATATCTACTCTGGTCATTTACAGGGCTAAGAAGGATCCGGGATGGAAAGCATAATATGGGGGTACTGTTCCCACTTCCCAATATGCCATGCATGTTCATGCTCTAGAACTTGACTATCAGTCACTCTTCCTAAAATATTTCCCTTCCTACCTCCACCCATCACAATCCTGTTGGTCTTTCTAGGTCAATTTCAAATACTGCATGGTCCCTAATACTTGGTGAGTAGGAAGTAACCTCTTTCTCCTTGAATTCCTCCATTCTGTTTTATAACTTTCTTAGGCCATTATTACCTCCTTCCTTGTTTTAGCCATTTCCACTTTGCTTTATCCAAATATTTCCAAACACCAGGCATCTTCATCTCCTGTAACCTATCTCCTGTCTGTGTACTGTCATTTGCTGAAGGCTTTTAAGTTGACTTTCATTTGACTTGTCTTTCTTTTAACTTAGCAATAATATCTGTGATGTGCAAGCTATATTTTTTACCATTCACATTAAAACACATATTATTGAAATGTTTAAAATAATTGCTGACCCCCTGTTCTACTACTCTTCCCTATTCTGGCTGAGTTCCTATAAGACAGAGGTCAGCTCTTGGATCCCCCATGTATCATATTCCTGACATGCTGCACTGTGCTATTGATCTTGTGGCTGTTCAATAAAAAGTCATTGAGTGAACAAATAGAAAGAGAGAAAGAGGGAAAGAGAAAGAGTGAGATGAAAGAATGAAGTTAAAATGAACTGAGTGGGACTCATCTTTGGTGACAGACCCTAAAGGCAAAAAAAAAAAAAGAGAGAGAGAGAGAAAGAAAGCTGGGAAAGTTGAATTTTGAGGAGAAGGCAAGAATACTTTATTTTCCTTCTACCCTAATGACATCTTCTCTTTGGACTCACCCTCCTGTGAGCTGGCAAGGGGAATGGGGAGCCGCTTAAGCAGCAGCTGCCACCATGACCATTATTCCCAAGCAACTTGCCCAATGCACCAGAAGGCATGAGCTCCATGTTTCCCAGCCAAGATTCTTCCAGCCAGCAGTGCTGGTGAGAAGAACAGGCAAGCCAGAGTGCCTTGTCAAGTGCAAGACTTACCACCCATAGAGGCTCCACCCAAAGCCACTGGGTGAACCAACACATCCCTGCAGATGACAAAAGCATCCTTTTGCTCATGGCCACATCCTTTGCAGCACAAGCTCCTCTTAAATGCTTCCCAGGACCTCACCGCAAGCGATAGTCAACCAGACATATGCTTCCATGTCTTCTTCAAATGTGTTTTTCATTTGCCTGGGTTCAACCTCATTATAATGGCATTAGCTGGAAGGGGTAGCATGGTGGTTCAGGTTTCTGGAAGTGGGGTTGAGGCAGTCCCCTCACTTTCTTTATTGAAATTCCCCAATGCCATTGGCTTACTCACCCCTCAGCATGTTTTGTTCTCTTTCTTTTTCTGTCCAAGTTCTCTATCATGAGTGTCCTCTTCTCTGAATTCATAGCCTTTGTGGCTTCTCTTCCTACTAACCATGCTAGGCTAAATAACACCCAACCCCCACTCCCCGAAGATATCCACATCCTTGTCCTTACCTTACATGGTAAAAAGGACTCTGCAGCTATGATTAGATGAAAGGTCTTGAGATGACCTTGGATTATCAGGATAGGCCCATTTTCATCATAAAAGTCCTTATAAGAGGGAGGCAGGGCCGAGTACAGTGGCTCACACTTGTAATCCTGGCACTTTGGGAGGCTGAGGTTGATGGATCACTTCAGGCTAGGAGTTCAAGACCAACCTGGACAACATGATGAAACCCATCTCTACTAAAAATACAATAATTAGCTGGACATGGTGGTGCACACCTGTAGTCTCTGCTACTCAGGAGGCTGAGGCAGGAAAATGGTTTGAACGCAAGAGGCAGATGTTGCAATGAGCCAAGATCATGACACTGCCCTCCCGTCTGGGCAACAGAGCTAGACCCTGTCTCTAAAAATTAAATTAAAAAATAAAAATTACATTAAAAAATTAAAATAGAGGGAGGTAGGAGGGTCAGAGTTGGAGAAGGAGATGCAATGACAAAAGCAGGCGGGTGGTGCCACACAAGGAAGGGTCCACAGGTCAAGGAATGCAGGCATCTCTAGATTCTAGAAAGAGCCAAGAAACCAATTCTGCCCTGAAGATTCTAAAAGGAACACAGCCCTGCCAACAGCTTAATTTTAGACTCTGATTTGTGGAACTATAAGAATAAATCTGAGTCATTTTAATCCACTAGGTCTGTGGTCTTTTGCACAGCAGACACAGGAACCTAAGATACTAACCCTCATCTATTTTCTCTTCCAAGCCATGAGGGTTCCCCCAGTGGGCTCCCTCTATAATCAGTACTGTCCATTCAGCATTCATCCATGCACACCCCAAGGTTTCCACCCCAGGGGTATTGTGTGTGCACCATTTAAGAAACACTGCCTCTACACAGGAATTACATCACAATCATCCTTGCATCTACTATGGTGCCCACATGGGCTTTATACATAGCAAACGCCCTGTAAACATGTATTTAATTGCATAAAAAGCCTGTATTCCATTGCCATCCACAGTGAGCCTCTTAAAATACATTCATCATCAGACCCATTTATATTTGTCCAGAGCTAGTCATGCATGATGGTAGGAGAATGAAATGAATAATTTTATTTTTGCCATGAGGAAGTAAACATTTTATTCATGGACTTTGTCATCCTGTGTAATAGAGTCTGAGGATTCACTCTGCATTTTAGAACATCAGACGTATGGAAAATCTATTTGATGTGTCGTTGTCAGTTCCCGACCTTATGTCTTTCTCAGTTCATTATTTCCACCTCTCTCTAGTCATCTGGATTTGTGGAAAGAACAGAGATTTTTAAGAAACATTATTCATTCCTTCAGTGTCTTGGATTTCTCCAAATAGTACAAACAAATGGCCTATTTTTAGATGACTGAATTATACTAGAAAAGTGGTTCTTAACCAGGGGTGATCTTGCCCCCAGATGACATTTGTCAGTGTCTAGAACATTTCAAGGGGTGCGAGGGGAATGCCACTGGTATCTAGGGGGCAGAGGCCAGGGTTGCTGGTAAACTTCCCACAATGCACTGGACAGCCCCTCTGCAACAAGAATTATCCAGCCCCAGATGTCAGGGTGGACAACTGAAGTTGCCCCTTCTCCACGGTCCCCAATTAGAAGCATCCGCTTAGGTGGAGAAACCCTGGGCTGGAACAACAGGCTGCAACTTGGCCAAATGACCTCAGATTAAAAGCAAGAGAGTGAACTTGAAACCTGTTCAAGGCCATTTCGAAAAACCTGGAGGCTTTCACTGACTGCAAGCTTGGTCTTGGGCAAAAGTGTCTTATGACTGCTAGAAAAGCTAAGAGCATCTCAAAGTTCAACAGCTGGCATGGGACTTAGGCCACTGCATTGCATGCTGACCTTCTGCGTTCCTCTTGGTGCCTCTTTTTAAGAGGGATATTGACAAATTCAGGTGTGTTCAAGGAAGGCAACCTGGGAGAAAAAAAGAGTGTTCCGGGGAGCTGAAGAAGGAGGACTGTGGAAGCGCAGAAAACCAGATTCCTCCAGCCCTGTTATTGCCACTTAGCAGCCATGAGACCTTGAGAAGCCGACTCACCGTCCCTGAACCAGAGTTTCCTTGTCTTGGGAATTAACAGGAAGATTGTAAAGAGTTAAAGTTCATGTGTGAAGCGCTTAGCATAGTGACTGCCACCTCTAAGCACTCAATAAACAGGGCTGTTTATGCTTGTTATTCGGAACAGGAGAGGGCTCCAACTCGGGCACCTAAGGCACAGTGGGAAGAGCTGGGACTGGAAAAGGAATGATTGATGGACAGATTCGATCATCGTTGTGCAGCATTTGAAACAGGCCATCTCTAGTAGGCTGAACTAGGATGAATGTTAGCAAAATTCCACAGGCATACTGGGACTCAACCTGGGGAAGCTCCACAGGCTGCTGAACATGGATCAGTGATCCTCATTCTGGCCACCTGCAGAGGCAACTTGCTACATGCCACCACCTTGGGGTAGGGGCCACTGGACAGTAGCCTGGGTGTACAACTGAAGCTGCCCCTTCTCCACTCTCCCCAGTTAGAAATATCTGTGGGTTCAGGCTCAGGAAGATTTTGAAGCTATCCCATTAGAAAGTCAATAGTCTGCCTACCTCGTTCTTTAGCAAGGATGCCCCGTAATTAATCAAGTGGGCTGAAGGAATAGAAGCCTCCTGTGTGCAGTGTATTCTGTGAGCAAACAATAGCGGAAAACAAATGCCAGATGGGCTGTGGTAGGCATAACAGATGACAGAGTAGGAACTGGTTCATCTTGGCATCTTGGGGGGCTTTATCTTAACGTAATCAGTCAATTAGTAAACTTTCCTAATGACTGAGGGGCACATTGGCTAGCATGTGCGTGGTTTTGTGTGCTTGGTTTTTTTGTTGTTGTTTTTTTTTTTTGGTGTTTTGGGGGTTTTCTTGTTTGTTTGTGTTTGTTTTTTTGTTTGTTTTGTTTTGTTTTGTTTTGTGAAAGGTCTTACTCTCTCACCCACACTGGAGTATAGTGGGGCAATCTTGACTCACCACAACCTCTGCCTCCCAGGCTCAAGTGATTCTCCTACCTCAGCCTCCCAAGTGACTGAGATTACATGTGCATACCACTACCACATGGCTAATTTTTGTATTTTTAGTACAGACGGGGTTTCACCATGTTGGCCAGGCAGCTCTCGAACTCCTGACCTCAAATGATCCACCGCCTCAGCCTCCCAAAGTGCTGGGAATACAGGCGTGAGCCACCATACCCAGCCAGCATGTTTGTAGGTGCTTAGTAGACATTGCATTCTTTTTCCAGGGTTGCCATAAAAAAGTACCATAGACTGAGCAGCTTAAGTAGCAAAAATTTAATTTCTCACAGTTCTGTAGGCTAGAAGTCTGAGATCAAGGTGTTGGCAGAGTTTGTTCCTTCTGAGGCCTCTCTCCTTGGCTTGTAGATGGCTGTCTTCTCCCTGTGTCCTCACAGAGTCTTCCCTCTGTGCCTGTCTGTGCCCTAATTTCTTCTCATGAGGAACCCAGCTGTATTTGATTAGGGCCCACTATGGTGATCTCCTTTTAACTTACCTCTTTAACACAATCACATTCTGAGGTGCTGGAGGTTAGAACATCCACATATATATTTGGGGAAACACATTTCAGACCAGAACAGGCACCACTAAAATTTGGCAGCACCTTTTCAAAGGGCCTTGAATGGAAAGGAGAGAACTTGTGGGTTACAATAGCTGCCAGAGCACTGGGGGCTCTGACGATCTTGTGAGACCAAACTCCAGGTCTAGGCACACCTGGTTTGGGACAGGCCTGCTTTAGCATTGAAAACAGGATCTTTGTCCAACAGGAAGGTTGGAGAATGAGGCATGCATCTAAGAAAAAAATGCAAGCAAAATAAAAATTCCCACATGTTGCCTTAATTGTCTTTAGAGAAGGAAATATCCCAGGGCAAAAAATCATCAGGGCATGCTCTGTGCACTGCGTTTTATTTCACGTTTTCAGGAGCACCCCTCAAGGTCTGGGCAAGCACAGGTGCTGTACCTGCACAAGCCAGCAAGGCAAAGAGGCCTGGTTGCAGGGTTTGAGGCAACATTTTATATTTTACTTATGTTATTCAATTTATCTACACATCTATCCTTTTCTAGAAAAAGACCATATTGCCACTTGAGTTTCAGTATTGCAGACATTGTTTTCCTCTAAGTAACTAGACTCTCTGTTTAGCTCACCACACAACATCATATCTGCCATGTGCTGCCACACACTAATAAAAGCGTAGAGAAGTATGTAAAACAGCATTGCTTCTCTAAAAATTCAGCCCTATTAAGTTTGTTGGTACATCACCTGGATTTTTATTAAAGTAGTAAAAGCGTTCCGCAAAGTGACTTTGAAGTGACAGTATGATTCTGAGCCACGTTAAAGAAACGTTAAGGTGGAGAGCTCTGTTGCTTTCAAATACTAGTATAATTCTGGCCAAATATCCCTGTTTAAAATGATCTGAGCACTTTAGGCTTTTTACTAATGTACAGATTGTAGTTCAAGCCAGTAGCAAGGGAGCTCTGTGTTTGAGCCTCCGTCTCTACCATCCAGCAGCAAACAGATCAACCTGGGAAAAGAGCAGCTGCCTGCACTTCATTCACTGAGGATTCTTCCAACCCTCTCTCCATCTAATGGGCTGGGGTCCTTCATGGACGCATTGATAGATGGCAGTATGCCAACCCAGCACCCACCAGAAATGGTTACTCCACCAGGGAGCTCACCTCATCTTCTGCCATTGGCCTCCCACCCCACCTTCTTCCAATGAGGTTCTTTGAGTCTGACTTATTTTTGACAAAGTCACACTGGTTTGCAATGAGCATTGCGTTCTTTTATACAGAGTTGGGGAGGGAGGGAGATTTTGAAGGGGGGAAACGTGAACCAAGTAGATATTTGTATCTCTCAACTTTTCCCATCACCAAAAAGAAAAAAAAAAGTTTCCTCTTCAAATTTGTAGGTAAAAAGACATGTAACTTTAACTTTACCCCTCACAAATGGTATGTTCACCTATCGGCTCGGACTCTTTTAGTTACAAAGGAAACCTAACTCAAACTAGAATGGGAACGGGGAAAGAATTGACGTATCTCACATAACTGGGAGATCCAAGGGTGGATGTGGTTTTAACCAGAACTCAACCTGAGTGTTTGTGGGAAATATTCAAATTAGAACAGTTAACAGTGGGCACCAGCCAATCAGAACAGTCCATGCCAGTGACATCAGCCCTGCATGTGCCATCAGGGTGGGGCTATCAGGAACCTCTCTCCCTCTTGACTGCCTTCCTCATTGTCAGCATTACTCTCAAAGAGGCTTTGGTCAGGTTTCAAAAGGCCAGCTGTAGCTCTGGGTCTAGAGCTCACCAGCTCTGCATCCCAGAGAAATGCCTGTTCAGTATTCTCCAAAATTCCTGGGCTCACGCTCACTGGTCCAGAGCAGATCTCTAGCCCAGCCTACACCCATCACTGGCCACTGGCCCCATGCAAAACCCTGGGGCAGTGAGTGGAGGGGTGGCTGCCCTAAGTCAAGTCAGGTGGTCTTACAGGAAGAAGTGAAAATAGATGCCGCAGAAGCCACAACAATCCTATGCATTGCAAATCACACAATAGTAAATGGCACTTTGGACCCCTTCTATAGTTTCCAGAAATGTAGAGAGGATCACATTGCTTTAGTGTCTTGCCGCAAGTGCTATTAATATCCTTGTCCCTAAAAGATTGATTTTTATTGTTGGTAGAAATACTTAATAGAAGTGAAATCTACACTCTCAGTCATAGACAGCTGGCATAAAAATTAAATAAAACACTGTGAAGCATACTTCCGAAGTGACCGTGTACCTAGCTGTGCTGCCCCAGTGAGCCCAAGTGTGTTCACGTGAGGGTATTTGGTAAGCCTGGGGGAAACTGTTTCCCAGGGCCCCACAACAGAATGTTCTGCAAACATTCAGTAACTAAACATGTGATGCTTTCTACCTCTGTAACTAAAGCTAAAGACTTTTACCTATTGACTTGGATTCTCAGCTATCAGTAGGAGGGACGGTTTCAAAACATTGTCTATAGAGACTGTAACATATGACTGTCACAAGACAGACTCAGGAACTGTTGCATATTTATGAAGTAAACAGGCAAAATGTTTGACATCCTGGCATCTCTGGATGTGTTGTTTTACATTTAGTAGCTTTTCTCTAGAAGACAGAGATGGGAAATGCCTTCTCAATCTGCTTGAAGGAGAGGGTTCTGATGATACTCATCTATCTTCAATGAGAATGGGTCTTTATCTTTAATTCCTAGTTAAAGTTTTTGCCGACTACCTTTATCTATTTCCCTTGCGATTGTAAAAGAAAGGAAAAATCATGAGTGGGTTGCCTCTGCCCATCTGTTTCTTTACATCATTTGTGATCTCAGGTAATTGTTATTTGCTGAGCAAGGACTTTCCAGCTAGGATTGGATAAAGCTGTAGCTAGGTTCGAGCGTGAGAGTTTTATTGCTATCATTCAGAGTATTTCTTCATTCATGCATGCATGCCTTTGCTCATAAATACCCCCACCTCATTCCACAAAAGATGTGAAATGGAGCTTTATTGCTATGAGTTCATGCTGGCATAAATATTAAGCTCTGTGTAACAATCACTTGGGCTATTCCCGTACGTAGTGCAGAGTTACTTATGGCCAATGCAAAGTCTATTTTCCCATCAGAGGTTAACGTTCCCATTTACTTGATCAGGGTTTGGATAATGCTTCATTCACAGCTGTTTTTCGCTTGCAAGAATCCATCTACTTTATCCTTGCTGACCTTACCCTGGCAGGTGGTGCCAGGATTTCCTGCAGGCAGTTGTTTGTTTTAGCGTTTTCGAGTATTTATACTGGCTGCGGTAAGGGAGCCAGGAGCCTGGGGCTTGGTAAGTCTCCTTCCTGGTAGCAGCAGCAGCGTTAGTAAAATGCATTTCCCAATACTATCCTGTGTCTGAAATAGTATTTTTATCCATTAGAGTTGGATGCAAGCAGTAGAAATTAACTCTGAAGAACGAATGCAAAAACAGTGTCTTGGAGGGCCATGTGCGGCTGACAGGCAGGCGGGTCCCTCGGGGGAGCCCTGAGGGGCAGTCTGATGCTCAATGCCAACTGTCAGCCAGGCCAGGAGTCAGATTTGGGAGGGATTGTGAAGTCTTGGCTTGGATCAGGGCCCACCTCCTAGCTAGGGAATGGTCAACCTTGAACACAGGCTGTGACAGGAGTGGGATCGTAGCAATTTGGGTGTTTTCACCACAACGAAGGAAGACGAAATGCCTTCCTCGGTGGGGGAAAAAACAACAGATGTCCACTACCCTCCCCTTTTGCAGTAATTTTCTCTCCATATTTGATGACTGTTCTGTCAGATGTTGTTAAAATCTTTCCCCAGTATATGCAATTTACCTTTAGTATCATCTTCTTGATACAATCTTCCATTTTGCTGAGTTCATTTTGTTTTCCGTAAAGCTAGGAAAACTTAGACTTGCCCACTTTTATTTTTTTTTTTAATAGACTTTGTTTTTTAGAGCAGTTGCAGGTTCACAGCAAAATTGAGCAGAAGGTACAGGGAGTTCTCCCATGCCTCCTGCCCCCACCCACGCACAGCCTCCCCCATGATCAATATCCCCCACCAAACTGGGACATATGTTACAGCTAATGAACGTACATTGACATGTCATGATCACCCAGAGGCCATAGTGCAAATTAGGGTTCCTTTGTGGTGCTGGACATTCTATGGGTTTGGACAAATGTATAACAGCATGCATCCACCATTATAACATCATGCAGAGTAGTTTCAGAAACCTAAATATCCCGTGTGCTCCACCCGTACATCCCTCCTTCCCTCCAACCCTTGGCAATCACTAATCTCCACTCAGCTGCACCCCTCAGTGGTTTTGTCTTTTTTTTTTTGGTCTTGAGTCAGAGTCGTGCTCTCTCACCCAGGTGGGAGTGCAATGGCGCGACCTCGGTTCACTGCAACCTCCACCTCCCAAGCTCAAACGATCCTCCTGCCTCAACCTCCCGAGTAGCTGGGACTACAGGCACGTGCCACCACACCTGGCTAATTTTTGTAGTTTTAGTAGAGATGGGGTTTCACTATGTTGACCAGGCTGGTCTCAAATTTCAGACCTCATTATCCGCCCACCTCAGCCTCCCAAAGTGCTGGGATTACAGGTGTGAGCCACCGCACCCAGCCTGGCATGTTTAATGATTGTTTACTTGGGTAGGTACATTCTTCCAGTCCTGCTCATTCTCTTCAAAATCAAAAAGTCTTTGGAAATCTCTGAATTTTCAGATCAACATCAGTGGCCGTAAAACTCTCTAAGACCCTCCTTGAAATAGGGTAGTAGCCATAAAAAAAAAAAAAAAAATGAGAAGGTTGGACGTGGGCCAGATGTGGTGGCTCACGCCTGTAATCCCAGGCTCTTGACTGTGAGAAGAAATTCAAGAATGAGTCAGAAAATAGTGAAAGTATGGTTATTTATTTCACTGTACTTTGGGAGGCTGAAGCAGGTGGATCACTTGACGTCAGGAGTTCAAGACCAGTCTGGCCAACATGGTGAAACCCCGTCTGTACTAAAAATACAAAAATTAGCCAAGGGTAATGGTGCACATCTGTAGTCCCAGCTACTCGGGAGGCTGAGGCAGGAGAATTGCTTGAACCCAGTAGGCAGAGGCTGTAGTGATCCGAGATCATGCCACTGCCCTCCAGCCTGGATGACAGAGCAAGATACTGTCTCCAAAAAAAAAGAAAGAAAGTGAGGCAGATGAAGACTCGTGGTGATTGCTTTACTATAATCCTGTAACCTACCCTGACTTCTTCCCCACTTTTTGTATATATTTTCCATTTTTTCCCTTTGGGTTCAGTCTGAACTGAATCAGTCTGAACTGCCTGGTTCACCACACATGAAAGCCCGTGTCTCCGCTTTCTTCTGTCTCAGGAAACAGACTCAGGGCAGCTGAGAAACAGACCCAGGCCATCCTGTCGAAAGACAACACCATCGCATCAGGAAGAAACAGGTGGTGACATGAAATAGGCACCTGCTATGAGCCAAGGGCTGAGTCTTGGTGTCTATTTTCTCATTTAACGATCACGGGGACGCTGTGAGCTCCTTTCATCTCTCACTGCCTCAATTTCCTTATCTGTAAGTGCCGATGATAATTCCTTCCTCCAGGACTATTGTGAGAGTTTGAGAGCTAGTTTGGAGAAATGTAGGTCAATTAACCAGTTCCCCTGTATGCAAAGCTTGTTATTTCTCTGTGACAGAGGCAGCTCTTTAAAATCTTACCCTGCAAATTCCACAGGACACCTTTCTCTGGATTTTTTATTCATGCAAACCCCATTCGGGTCCTGCTGTGCTCCTCTTGCCTCTCCTATTGTTGAGAGGCTCAGGAAAACCCACTGGAACTAATTCACCACCCTGGCTTGATGAAGTTACTTCCTGCTGCTCTGGGCATTGACCTCTGGAACAATCAACCACTGTCTGGTGGGAATTCTGTTGACACGACTGTGACTGTCTTACTTTGGATTACCCCCGAAGCAGATGCTGAGGCAAGGGTTTGGGTGAAAATAGTTTACTTGGGAGAAAATCCCATAAAATACCAGCAGGAGAGCAGGAAGTGGGACAGGAGGGGAAAGCAGCCCACATACTCTGCATTGTCCAACCAGCCACCACTATGGGTACAGGAGCTGAATCCCAGAACACACTCCTGGGCTTATTCCATCCAAGTGATACTGTAGGCTGGGGTAGGTCCCCAAACGCCGGTGAGACCTGGACCCCAGTCAGTGTCCAGGCTCTTGACTGTGAGAAAAAATTCAAGAATGAGTCAGAAAATAGTGAAAGTATGGTGATTTATTGCAAAGCGAAAAGTACACACTCAAGAAAGGGGAGTGCGAGCGTTTTCAAGAGTGAAGGAATCGCTCTCAAGGGGTATTGGGGTTGCTACCTCTATGGGTTTCTTTAACCAACGGAGTGAAGATTTTAACCAATCATGAAGATTCCTGGGAAAAGGTGGAGATTTCTCAGAACTGAGGTGCCACCCATTTTTGCAACAAATATGGGTGTTCCTGGAACTGTCGAGGTGTCAGTGGGTGTGTGATGTAGTATGTTAATGATCATATAATGAGGTCCTAGGGAAAACCTAGGTCAAATCCACCACCACGTTGGGTCCAGTTGGTCTTAGCCAACTTGGCCCACATCCTGTTTTTTCAGGGTCTTATCGGGCCCTAGCTTCGGCAGCTATTTCAACATTTTCCTTTTGGTAATCATTTGAAACTACTGCCTGGAATTTTCTATTCTGCTGTGACCACCCTGTATTCTTCCTGTCTCATGGGGAGCAAGGGAGCTGGGGCATAAATACCCCAGTCATTGGGTGAGGGTTGCCCCTGAGAGAGGTGCTCATTCCTCATCACATTCAGCCTGCTCTTCAGATGAGCAAAGGCCTTTGGCTGTTGGTGCAAGTTCTCTGGCAAAGGAATGCAGGTGCTGGCAGGTGCATTTGGCCTGATATGCACTATAGGGGGATGGCTTCCAGGGCACCCTCAATGCCTCTTAAAACCATTCTCTCCTTAAAACCAACTCATTCATCTCCTGGGGCTCCTGCCTCTCTTTCAGATAAATTATTGCAGAGAGTCAAGTAGCCATGTAGAATTGCATTGAACAGGCACATTTGACAATGACATTTTGATTCCAGAACTTGCCAAGCTTTGTTCTCAGAATATGACCAGATCCTAATAATGTCTGTCCACTGTTGAGGGACCACTGCATACCAGACCCTACATGGGATATGTTAAGTCCATCACCTCACTCAGTCATCCCAGCAACACTGTGAGGGAGCCGCCATTATCTCCAATTTCTGCACTAGGAGAGAGCGATGGGGGGAGGTTATGCCACACCCCATGTCACTTACCCACAGCCCTCTCAGTAAACGGTGGACACAGGATCCATACCTTGAATGTCTGTGTCATGGTCAAGCTCCGGATCTTTTCCAGCACCACATTTTCAAGCACAACTAGATTAGGTAAGTGTTTGCTTATGAGAGTGTGTTAGAAGCGTATCTACTGAGTGCTTCCTGCATACCACATGCAGTTATACACACCTCTCATGTAAGAATTTAAACCCCCATGATGATGCTGGGAGGCATGCATGGTTATTTCCATTATAAGGTGAGGAGGCTGTGGCATACAATGTTCAGTGCCACATCCTCAGACACCCAGTATACCAGATGCCAATCCCGAAGCCCCTGAGTACCAATCCCATTCCATCTCCATCACACACAGCCGCTATGGAATACACTGACATCAGTCTCAGGTGGCCCCACTCACTGTGGGGCAGAATTTCCCTGGACTGATGCCTGGCATCTGCCCAGAAGGCACTATAGCATAGGGGACAATGGAGTCAGACTCCATCAGAATCTACATCTCCCTGCATACACTGAGAGGCCTTGCATGGGCTACTGCACATCACCAAGCCTCCGTTTCCTCATATTCAAAATGGAATCAAGCTTGTCTTTCTGGTGGGTTGATGAAGATGGCACTAAATGAGAAGGGAACAGGGTAGGCACCAAATGCTTGCGGCTGCTACATTTGGAGCAGGGGTGCTGGTGGTCATCTGAGTGCCAGCTCTGCCTGACTCTGATCCAGTACATATGTACATGCACAGACATACATGTTCACACACTTGCACATGCACACACATGTATACCATGCACATACATGTGTACACACACATTCACACACCACTCGCAACATCTGCACCCACATGCAAATACTCATGCGTGCATATGTGCACTCATGCACACACATTCACACATGTGCACTCACACATGCACACACACTCCAGTAAGCTCTTTAGAGTTCATCAACATTATACCCAAGTCAGCATTTATTGAGCACCTACTGCATACCAGCATTATGTTGAGCATAAGAGATTAGGGGAAGTTGGGTGTAATGGCTCACATTCATAATCCAGCACTTTGGGAGGCTGAAGCAGGAAGATTCCTTGAGCCCAGGAGTTCGAGGACAGCCTGGGCAACATAATGAGACCCCGTCTCTGTCTTTAAAAAAAAAAAAAAAAAAGACACAAGGGGAGACCAGAAATGAGATTGCCAATGTTTCACTTCTGGCAGACCATCTTGTTTTCACAGGAAGCAGCAAAGACAGGCTGCCAGACA
Source organism: Papio anubis (assembly GCF_008728515.1). Taxonomy (NCBI): domain Eukaryota; kingdom Metazoa; phylum Chordata; class Mammalia; order Primates; family Cercopithecidae; genus Papio; species Papio anubis. The sequence continues at coordinate 6,280,383 of NC_044993.1, read as the reverse complement.
CCTTTGCCACGCTCCACTGGCTTCCACACTCTGAGAAAAGAGGGAATCTGACTCATGAGAGCCAGAAATGAACTTGATGCAATCCCAAGCCCAGGGCCAGTCCGTCCTGGAAGATAAGCCCCATGGGGTCTTGTGACTGCCTCTTCCTTCAAGCAAGGTCCTGTTATAATTTTCTCCCTGCCACAACCTTTATGGAGTGGGTTATAACTGTGCCTGAAACTGACTGGCTTCTGGCAGAGCGTTCCTCAGGGTGGGAGGCAGCAGGCACTATGAGTCTGCCCGCCACCAGGAGGTTTCACGTATGCACCTGTATCATCAGTAGTGTGGTGTTTCTGTATCGTCAGAACTCAGCACACCTTTTTCGGCCAGCATGGTTGTTTGATGTAGACTGAGAAGTGGGTTCAGTGATGAGCACCCGGCACCCTCAAACTCTGCTAGGATTGGGTGGCCACACTCCTTTGAGGCTTGACCAATGTCACCTGAAGGTCACCACCAGTAGCCATCCAGAACAGCTTAATTGGGGATTGGCAGCCCTTCTGCAGTAACACACTGCCTGTGTCCTCCAAAACTCAGTGGATTGGAGAATTGAGTCACGATGAATCCTGTAACCCATACCCAGAGCCCCGAAGAACTCAGATTGCTTGCATACCCAGCCACAGAGAAGTTCTCTTGATCTTTGTAGCCATTAAATGTCATTTACAGGGGAGAGATTTGCTGTTTAAAAGTATTTTTTAAAACATCTTGAGTTTGGTCTTGGAAGGTTGCCATTGGGTCTGAGACCCCAGAGGAGCAGTGCACTGCCTTGCAATTACTCCTAAGTGGGCAAGACAGGTGTGTTTTGCTCTGGGGAGAGTTGCTGAGCACCTGTCTGAGCAAGCGACTCTTCGTGCCTGTCTGGTACACCACTTGGTCCTGTCTCAAAGTAGCTTGTGGTCTCCTGGGAGCTATAAGAAATCCAAACCAGTAAACAACATAGTTTTTATAAAAGTTTCCAGTGTTAACCACCTGGCGAATGGTCCAGATAGGAATGCTGTAGAAGCTCAAGGGAGGAAGAGACTCCAGGGGCTGAAGTGGTTTAGCAGGGCTAGCAGGACGAGACAGAGTTTGAATGAGATCATTGCAGCTAAGCGGAATAAGGAAAAGCTGATAATGCAGGAAGGTCAACCATCTCAGACACATCTAGGGACCGTGGGGAAACCCATTTTGCTGGAGTAGAGAGATTGAATGTGGAAGTACAGGCTGCACCCTGGAGCCAAGCTAAGTAACCTGGACTTCATTCTGAACTGGGAGTGGAGGGGTCCATGTGCAAAAGAGCACTATGAGAGGATCCAGGGGACACTGGAGCTGTGGAGCTTGTTAGGAAGCAAGGTAGCCATCCAGGCAAAAAAGAGGAGGACTCAGTGGGGAGGAGAAGTGTGCCACGGTGAGAGGTGCTCACAATATTCAAATCCCAACTTCACTGCCTGCTAATTATGTGAACTGATGCTGGCTACACAATCTCTCTGAGCCTCACTTTTCTCATCCCTGAAATGGCAATAATAATCCCAGCCTCAAACAATGATAGTTAAGATTGTGTGAAATATCATGCATATAGTGTCAGCTACATATATACAGTGTCCAACCCCACATAGGGGATTCCTGTTATTCGTAGGGAGATGGTGTAGCAGTGTTGCCCTACAGCCAGTTCATAGCAGTTTGCAGGAGCCAATTGTTACCATCTCTTCCCAGCTCTACATTCAGTGACATTGTGGGAGTAACTTGAAACTGGCCACAGTGGAAGTACTTCTATCATGGAATTAGGCAAACACTATTAATTCAGGCTTTCCCCACCTCCACAGAATCAGATGTTAAACATTTGCCAGTGTACCTCTGGCAAAGAAAAGGAAAAGATCCAGAGGTCGGTAAAATCAAATGAGAGAAGTTTAACCTTGCAAACCTGAGCCAACTGCGCTGCTGTATCCTGTTGTCTGTCCCACACTCTCAAAAGGCTTTTTGTCTTTGTCCAGCAGAGTCACCACGTCTCATTCAGGTTCCAGTGCTGAGCTGTTTGGAAACCAGGGTGGGGGGTGGACTTCAATGTCATCTTACTAAAAAAGTTCACTAATGAAAAGTGTATTGTTAAGACAGCAGCTTCATATTTCTCCCAGGCTTTATTCAGCAGCCATGGATTGAATCGTTGACTTGATTTTACTACACTGAGGTCCCACCGAGGAAGGCCAAGTTCCTAAATCATGCGCCTGACAGGTGCCATATTTCTGAGCACAGAGCCGAGCTGTGACCTTCTAGTTTCACAGTAACTAGAGCTGGGTGACATGCATAATAAAGGGAGTACATGGGGCATTTTTAAAATATGGAATGAAACTGGAATCATGCAGACATGTCAGTCTGAAACTGGTTACCAGAAGCAAGGTGATCAATCTTCCTGCCTGTCTTAGGATGCTGATGTGAGAAGCATGATGGCTTTCACTTGGCAGAAGGATTTGAAAGTATCTGGGCTTGATAACCTACCTCATGCCAAGGACCCTGCTCTGTATATGATTTCATCTTTTCACCCACCCTGTGAGTGATGTTTTAGTGTCTCCATTTGACATATAGGGAAGTAAAAGCTTGGAAGGTTAGCACCTCTCTCCATGTCCCACAGATACTAAAGGGCTGAGCCAAGATTTGAGTGTGGGTTCGTCTGATTCACCTCTGCTTGGCCCACTGTCTCCAAGCTGCTGCTCAGCTGGAGGCTCCTCTGTGACATCAGCTCACCGTGGCTCCCTCTGCCTGGAATGTTCTCCCTTGCCCAGGAATTCACGTGACTGTCTCCTTTTCACTTCAGTCTCATTATCGTTTCCTCTGCAAGACTTTCCCTGATCACCTTCACTAAAGAAGCCCTCCTCAACTCTGCCGACCTATCACTGGCCACTCCCTGTACTGTTGCCCAATGGGACTGCTTTCAGAGCACATACCACTCTCTGAAGTTATCGTATGGTGTGTTACCTGTTTGCTTATGATCTTCCTTCCTCTTCTAGAACAGAATCTCCATGAGAACAGGAACTTCATGTCTTGTTCTCTTTCATATATGCAGAGTAAAGAAGAATGTCTGACATATAATAGCTACACAATAAATATTGAAAGAAGGGAGGAATGGGTGAATAGATGCATAGATCCATGGATGGATGGATGGATGGATGGATGGATGGATGGATGGATGGATGGATATATGAATGGATGTATGCACGGATAGACACATGGTTGAGTGATGAATACATGGGTGGGTGATGAATGCATGGGTGAGTGATGAATGCATGGGTGGGTGATGAATGCATGGGTGGGTGATGGATGCATGGATGACTGATGAATGCATGGGTGGGTGATGAATGCATGGGTGAGTGAATGCATGGGTGGGTGATGAATGCATGGGTGGGTGATGGATGCATGGATGACTGATGAATGCATGGGTGGGTGATGAATGCATGGGTGAGTGATGGATGTATGGGTGTGTGATGAATGCGTGGATGAGTGATGAATGTATGGGTGGGTGATGAATGCATGGGTGGGTGATGAAAGCATGGATGAGTGAGGAATGCATGGGTGGGCGATGAATGCATGGATGAGTGGGGAATGCATGGGTGGGTGATGAATGACATGGGTGGGTGATGAATGCATGGATGAGTGATGAATGCATGGGTGGGTGGATGAATGCGTAGGTGATGAATGCATGGGTGAGTGATGAATGCATGGGTGGGTGATGGATGCATGGATGACTGATGAATGCATGGGTGGGTGGATGAATGCATGGACGAGTAATGAATGCATGAATGGCTGGATACATGGATGGATGAAATTGTACAAGCTTAAACCAGCTCATATTGGGAGGTAGCTTCTTCTTACTTGAAGCCCCCTGTGACTATGTTGGGGCTTGTCTCCTGCCATCTCACTAAAGGAGCCTATCTCCTAAGCTCTCTCCTAGAGGCCTGTATCCCTACCTTCCCCTCCCTTCCCAACCTGAGCAGTGTCAGCATCAGGAGCAAGATGAGTGATGAAGTGTCAGCAGGGACACAGCCAGCTGGGGCAGCAGGGGCTATATTGTAACCAGCAGCCAGGAGTTGCTCCCTTGAGATGGCCTTTGGGTACAACCCTATATGGCTTCCCAGCCTTCCTTCCAGCTGCAGGATCTTCCTAACCCTGGAACTCCCTTACTGGTGTCCTCATTAGGCCAACAAATGCAAATGAACCCCTGATTCACAGATGGTGGGGATATACAGTCACCACAACACATATGGCCTCCATCATCCAGTTTCACTCAGTCTAGAGAAAGAGAGAGATGAATAAACAGACACTTTTCATATAAAAGCTACGATGAAAGTGACATTTGAGGTGAAAACAGGACAGTATAACAACAGCAGAGAGAAAGGCACATCAGTCAAAATCAAGGAAGGAAAGGACAGCTGGGTTCAGACTTGCAGGTAGACCAGGGCAAGGATGTTCAGGCAGAGGAAACGGGATAAACAAAGGCATGGTGGCCGAGAGAGCTAGATCTGTTCACTCAACACACAGGCAGGACTGTGACAGGTCTTGTGTATCCTGCTGTGGAATCTGAGCCTGGGTCTGCAGCCAGTGGAGACACCTGAAGGCCTAAATGCAGAAAGATGGCCTGATTGGATCTGAATTTTAGAAAAAGCTCATTCCAACACAAGACCAGACTGTGGGGGAAGAGAGAAGAGACTGGGAGACCACATTAAGAGAGGAAGCCAGTGGACCAAAGGAGTAACTAAGAAAATCAAAGGTGTACAAGAGCTCAGAAAGCCAAGGAAGGCAGAATAGAAATGATTTGGTGATTAACTTTATGCAGAGGGTGAAAAGAAAGGATATGGGCTGTTTCCCTGGTTGGGAAGAAGGTTCCTGACCTCCTCACTGATCTCTGTGAGATCTAGCACACTTGACTCTACCCTTTGCCTGAGGCCTTCGTCTCATGGCTGCTTGGAGGAAATGGCCCAAGCCCTGGTCTTTCAGCGAGTCCCAGATGCCTGTCTCTGAACCAGCAGCATCAAAAATCCATGGAAACTGTTAAAACCACAGAGTACTAGACCCCACCTCAGACCCACCAAATCAAGGTCTCCAGTGCCTGGACCTATGAATCTGCATCTTTAAGTCTCATAGGAGATTCTGGGATCCACTGCTATTGGGCATCAGTCTGGGAAACGTGAGTTCCATCTTCTCCACTAATCTGGGGAGGAGAGTCAAGTCGTACCTCTGTCTCCACTCGCTCCAGGCCCATACAGTTTGTGACTGACATACTGAGCACCAGGTCTGCATCACCCACTTTATCACACATGGCACAGGATCTCTGCAGGGGGCAAGCAGTATGATGTGTCCTGGTCACGGTCTGGCTGGTGATTTGGTGTTACATCCAGACATGGAAGTCGACCTAGAATAACCTAAGACAAAGGCAGTCGTTTCTCTGGCCAACACTGTCAGAACATTAAACAACTAAAAACAACAACAAAGTGATGGGCCAAGCAGTCAAGTTTGGGAACAGCTTTAATGACTAATTTCTAATGAGAGTTTCAAAACACTAATTTTCCAGAACAGAGAATCAAGTTGTGCTCATTTATAACCCGTCATCTGCAATGAGACGGAGGATATTTCTTTCTGTGTTGTCAGTTAACTTTCTGAGCCGGACAGAATACAAAGTAGAAGAGTTGAGCCATAAATCAGCTCCTTTGGAACTGATAAATGGATATTGCACAAATCCTGCATTTGCATTGGCTCTGAGGACATAAATCTAATTCTCATGATCTTACTTTTAAAAAAATTCCCTTTGAAGTCAGAATGAGCAATTTATGTAGGCATTCTTTCCTGACTGTTTATTTTTCTCGGTTTTTTTAATGACTGTCTTTTCACTTTCCCCACTCACACAACATTGTAAAGTGTTGCATTGTCATGTAGCGAAAACCGGACCTTGATTTGAATCCTCCCACAGGGATGATTTTATACCTTTTTTGCTCAGCCATGAATAACAACCACTTTGGGAAAGATTGTCATAATGTATCAGTTAGAAGGCACCTGAGAGACCATCATTTCACATGACCTTTGTTTTATAGATGGGGAAACTGAGGCCCAAAAGTGACAGTCATGTACTGCAGGTCACAGGCCAAGTTTGTGATAAGACCAGGGCATCTGTTCGGGTTTTGGAGAAACAAGGACCCTAGGTAGGGTCCATTCGTTCATTCATTTATTCATTCACTTGTTCATTCTCCAGGCACATCGCTATCTTGGCCCCTTCTGCTGCAGCCATTGCAGCTAAGAAGGCAGGGCCTGCAGGGGAGACTCTGGAGGTCTTTTTTTTTGTTCAGTATTTGCCAAATGGGCAAAAATTGAAGAAAAATCAAAACATCACTGTTGGCCGGATGCAGTGGCTCAGGGCTGTAATCCCAGCACTTTGGGAGGCCGAGGCGGGCGGATCACGAGGTCAGGAGATCAAGACCATCCTGGCTAACACGGTGAAACCCCGTCTCTACTAAAAATACAAAAAATTAGCCAAGCGTGGTGGCGGGCACCTGTAGTCCCAGTTACTCGGGAGACTGAGGCAGGGGAAAGGCATGAACCCGGGAAACAGAGCTTGCAGTGAACCGAGATTGCGCCACTGCACTCCAGCCTGGGTGACAGAGCGAGACTCTGTCTCAAAAAAAAAAAATTTTTTTTAAAAATCACTGTCCTTTTTTGGCCCTCTATAAGTCAAGAGTATTCTGAAGACTATCGAGGGAGGGGGGTTCGGTTTGTGCCTTGTTTTGTTATGTGTTAGCAGTCCTGGAAGTCATGGAGAACTCCCTTCCTTGAAGTTATCTTTCTGATGTATAACAGCTGTATTGATTGATGAGATATAATTCACATACTGTACAATTCACCCATTTAAAATATACTAGTCAATGGTTTTTAGTGCAGTCACAGAGTTGTGCAACCATCACCACCATCAATTTTAGAACATTTTCAGCACCCTGAGGAGAAGCCCCATCCCCCTTAACCATCACATGTCTCCTCCCCACTGCTCTAGCAGCTTTCTGTCTCTGTGGGTTTGCCTAGTACGGACATTTCATCGGAATGAAATCGTCTAGCATGTGATATCCTTAAAGGTTTCGTAGCAGAAAGACACCTACGTGGGAAGGGATGCAGCTGAGTGTTTAGAGAAAAGACACTTTCATCGTTTTGTTTTCTTTTCTCAACTTTATGAAAGTTTTCAAACATGTGGAAACGTTGAAAGAATTTTATAGCAAGCATCCTTTGCCCCATCACCGAGATTCTCCCACCACATTTTCTTCTGCTTGCTTTATTTAGTGCACACCTATCCACCCGTTCCAGAGATCACCACTGTGGCAGTGGGTTCTCAAAGGAGAACCTTCCAACCTTCCCGCGTTGAGAAAGAAAAATATTCAATTTTACTCAATAAAATATCAACATTGGAGATTTTATAAGCTGAGAATGTTAGTACATCAACATTAGAAGCCCTGAAAGATAAAATTGTGTTCAAAGGCCAAAAAAGTCATAGGTTAGCTCTCCAGGAAAGGCCTGTGTGTTCAGGACAGGAAGACTGTGGGCCAAACAAGTTTGGGAATGACAAATCCCTTGATGGGACCGGCTGACAACTTTGCTCACCAGTCAGAGCAGGGTGGCCCAGGGAGTGAACAGGCTGGTTGGTGGGGAGGGCAGCCATTCCCACCTGCTGCTAATAGGCTCACTTCTCATAGGAGCTTTTGGAATTTAAGGGTTTAAGTATCAAGTTTGACTTATGCATTTGGAGGGAAGAATTGAAAACTGCCTGAGGGAAGGCACTTTGCCTTTTCTTTTGTGAGGCAAAAGCTTTTGAAAACTGTGACTACACAAAGAGCCATAGCTCCTCTGAGGAGTCCGTTATGCGACAACACATACTCAGATGTGGGCAGCAGTGGGCATTGTGCCTGGAAACAGGGAATGGCATCACGGGCAAGCCTTGGAGCCACACACCACGTCTCTGCCTCAGAGTCTATCCTTGACCACAGGTTTTAAGTCCTTGATGTGCACACAGGGCCTTGGAGAGAAGGCACCTGCTCTCATGGGCTGACCCCACAAGCCTGTGAGCCGTAAGTGATGTGATTCACTAAGGGTTGAATGGCACTGGCTATGTGTGTGTGTATGTGTGCATGTGCGTGTGTGTGCGCGTGTGTGTGTGTGGTGAAGACACATTTAATTTGAGTCCCTATGAAGCGAGGAGAAAAGGTCTTGGCGAACAACAGTTCAATAGCTCCTGCCAATATGTGCAATGCAATTCTTTTTAGTGAGTGAATTAGGCTTGATAGGAACTACATTAAAGCTTCTGTTGGAACAGGAATTCAAAATGCTCATCTTTGTAATTTACCCACTCAGTCACCAGTGTTTTCCAAGTGCCAGTGGATGCCTGGGGAGAAGAGAAAGCAAAGATAAATAAGCGCGTCTCTCAGCCTTCAAAGCGCCGTGCCCAGCAGGAAGGAAAACACACAGTTACGACGTGCCGTTTTTATTGTATATATGTTTATATATTAGGTTAGGCCATGTGAAATTGCTGACGTCATGGGTTTTGACCAGAGAAATGGCAACTGTGTGGTTCAACCTAATATTTAGATAGTGTCTTAGCTCAGGCTTCCATAACCAAATACCATGGACTGGGCAGCTTAAATACAAACATGTATTTCTCATAGTTCTGGAGGCTGGAAGTCCAAGGTCATGGTTCTAGCTGGTTCAGTCTCTGGGTAGGGCTCTCTTTCTGGCTTGCGGACAGCCACCTTCTTGCTGTGTCCTCATGTAGCCTCATTTCCTTGGGGCATGTACCCGGAGGGTAGGGGTTAGGGAGCAAACAGGGTCTCCTTTTATAAGAATGCTCATCCTATCAGATCAGAGCTCCATCCTCATGACCTCATGTAACCTTAACTACTTCCTAAGGAGAGGCCCATCTCCAAATACAGCCACACTGGGGGTTAGAGTTGTATCAACATACTAATTTGGGGGGAACAGAAACAAACATTCAGTTCACAAGTATAAAGTGGATATATTATTTATGTGTATATACATCATATACTGTTATGTATCACATATAAGACATGCATATTATACATATGTGTATGTATATATAGTAAATATACCATCTATAATAATAAGGTTTCACAAAGAAGAGAAAATGGAAATGTAGAGATATAAAGGAAATCATCTTTGTATTACTAGTATTTTTATTGCCAAAAAAAATTCCTATTGCAAAAGAAATATAGGCTAATGGTAAAAATTTTAGAAACTGAGATAAACAAAACTAAGAAAGATGTAAATCCCACTAGCCAGATACCGCTACTCCTAAGACCCAGGCCAGACAGCGAGGCATCACCATTAAGAGCATGGGCCCTGTGGCTGGACAACTCCATCACTTACTAGCTGTGTGTCCTGCAGCCAGCGACTTAGTCCCTCGCCACCTTTGTTTCCTCATCTGTATAATGGGGTCGTTAGTCCCTCGCCAGCTCTGTTTCCTCATCTGTATAATGGGTCGTTAGTCTCTCACCACCTCTGTTTCCTCATCTGTATAATGGGTCATTAGTCCCTCGTCACCTCTGTTTCCTCATCTGTATAATGGGTTGGTAATCCCTCGCCACCTCTGTTTCCTCATCCGTATAATGGGTCAGTAATCCCACCCACATAAAGTTATTGTGAGACTTAAATAAGCTGACCCATGTAAAGTGCTTGGAAAGTCCCCGGCACAAAGCAAGTGCTCAATAAATATTATCTGTGACTCTATTGTTATCATCATGATGGTCATAATTATTACTGCAACTGCCACTAGCATTCCCTTCCAGGGTATTTTCTCAGCCAGCAGCAGCAAATAGGTTTGGGATTTATGTCAAGCCCTGTGAATAAGAAGGGTTTGGCACACAGGGCTTGATACAAAGAGGGGTTTTGAAGCTGACCTGGCCTTTGCCAAGTCATTACTGTGTTTGTGAGAGGGGGCCAGCGAGCCTACCACATGTTTGCATGTGGACCCTCATGGTGCTAAACGCATACCTACATACTATAAAGATTTACTTCATATATGTTGTCATCTTGTCATGTTGTGTTCATCATGGCTTTTAATGTCTATGTAGCGTTCCATTATCACTTTTAATCAACAGTTACCTGATGGCTTTTTTTATTTTTCTATAGTAAACATTGATGTAGAAAATATAATTGTTGCTAAATATTTCTGCCAAATAAGTTTGAGTTACGCTTTATTCTAAGGCCCTCTCTCAGATCTTCAGAGTGAAAATCTGAGTATTAAAGGCTCTGAGAATTCTTGCACAAAAGGGGACCTCATTTGACTTTATTAATCCAGCATTCCCCAATTTTGGAATGTGCTCCCTTTAGCTATTTCTTTAAGCTAAATTACTAGAGGTGAATTTCTGGATCAAAGAATATGTACAGTTTCAAGGGATTTTCATTTATTTCCCTCTAGAATGTTGTTTTAGGAACTGACAAACTTGGAGATACCTCCTTTTGGGCTAAACTGTGACTTTTTAAAATCACAATTCAATGGAAAGTTCAAAACACTAAAATACATGGTGATATTCTTTTAAAAAATTCAAACAATCGAACCGGATACAAAGAATCACCTGGGGTTTTTTGTTTTGTTTTGTTTTGTTTTATGTTTTGGTTTTTTTAGCTTTTTTTTTTAGATTCAGGGGGTCCGCAGGGGGTTTATTACGTGGGTATATTGCGTGTTGATGAAGTTTGGGATATGAGTGATCGCATCACCCAGACAGTGTGCATAGTACCCAATAGTTTTCAACCCTTACACCCCTTCCATGCTCCCCCTTCTAGTAGTCCCCAGTGTCCATTGCTCCCATGTTTGTGTCTGTGTGTACTCAATGTTTAGCTCCCACTTAGAACTGAGAACATGCAGTACTTGGTTTTCTGTTCCTGTGCTAATTCCCTTAGGATAATGGCCTCCAGCTGCATCCATGTTTCTGCAAAGAACACCATTTCATCCTTTTTCATGGCTGCATAGTATTCCATAGTATGCACATACTGCATTTTCTTTATCCAGTTCACCATTGATGGGCACCTGGATTGGTTCCCTGTGTTTGCTATCATGCATTGTGCTGTGGTAAACATACAAGTGCATGTGTCTTTTTGGCAAAACAATTTATCTTCTTTTGGATAAATACCCAGTAATAGGATTGCTGAGTCAAATGGTAGTTCTGTTCTAAGTTCTTTGAGAAATCTCCAAACTGCTTTGGACAGGGGCTGAACTAATTTACATTTCCACCAACAGTGTATAAGAGTTCCCTTTTCTCTGTAACCTGGCCAGCATCTGTTATTTTTTGACTTTTTAATAATAGCTATTCTGACTGGTGTGAGATGGTATCTCATTGTGGTTTTGATTTGCATTTCTCTGAGGATTAGTGATATGGAGCATTTCTTCATATGTTTCTTGACTGCATGTTTGTGTTCTTTTGAAAGTGTGTGTTCATGTATTTGACCATTTTTTAATGGGGTTGTTGTTTGCTTGTTGGATTGTTAAAGTTCCTTATAGATTTTGGGTATTAGACCTTTGTTGGATGCATAGTTTGTGAATATTTCTTTCCATTCTATAGGTTGTCTGTTTATTCTGTTGATAGTTTCTTTGCCAATTTTTGTTTTTGGTGCAGTTGTTTTTGGGGACTTCGTCACAAATTATTTGCCAAGGTCAATGTCCAGAATGCTATTTCCTAGTTTTTTTCCATCTGGATTCTTTTCTCATCTTCTGGAAAGTCAGTTTAGAAGAGGTTGATTTATTCAGAAAGTACCCATTTTCTTTTTCTAGACTTCAGACAGGAAAATGTGAAATGAGCAAAATTCTAGTACATAAACTGGCTCAAATGTTTGTGAAAGATTTAAATGCTGCATGACAGGTAGCAGGTAGTCGATAAATGCCAGTTGTGAATATTGCTTTTCAGATTAAATAACAAGTCTGAAAGTAAATGTTTTGGACAGGCTAGCTATTCCTCATACATCCAACCTAAGGTAATCATCCTGGCTTATTTATTTATTCAAAAAATATTGAGAAATTCACACTATGAGCCGGGTCCTAACTAGCCCTGAGTATAGCAGTGAATGAGACAGTGTGGAGTTTCCATTCTAGTGGGAAGACCAGCAATGAACAAGCCAATGAATGTCTGTTCACACAACTGGTGTGATTATAGCTTACAGCTCTAACCCATGGGAAAGTCAACAGCATAATGGGATGGAGAGTAACTGGAGAAGGCCACCTTAGATGGGCTGGTTAGGAGGGAGATGACGTGTGATCTGAAGAGTGATAGTGAACCAGCCAAGGGGAGAGGTAAGGGGAGAAACCAGCAGCTAATGCAAAGGCTGGGAGGACAGGATAGCCTGGTTAGCTTTGGACGGGGGAACAGGGTGAGTTGATGGTGGGAGGTGAGCAGGGATCAGCCCCAGAAGCCCCAAAGGGTTTGAAGCCTGAAGGGCACCTGATGTACATTTTTTAAATCTCACTCTCCTGTTCTATGAGCAATAGAATAGAGGACCCGGAAACTGCAGTAGGATTCTGTTTCTACACTAGTGCTAATGTAGAACCTCCTACATCCAGAAAGATGATAGCGCAGCTGAGCCACATTCCTCCTGGCAACTGACGTTCCCATGTGTAGAGACAGCTGGCATTCTTGTACAGAGGGAGGCTTGCAGGCCCAGGATGCATCTCATCCTCCTTGCTGATCTCGGTGCTTGATACCGCTGACCACACCAGGGGCACCAAACCCAGCTGCTTCCTGCAGGGATTCAGCCATGCTTGTCATCACATAGCCTTGAAATCCCCGGAGATATCAACTCCTTGGAATTCCAGGCTGCTCTTCCACCTGCTTCTGACACGTTGACTTTTCTACCCATTCACTCACCCATCTTTAACCAAGACCTGTATGGCCAGACATGTGACCAGTCACTGCCTACATGAAGAGAGAAAGACAAAGTCCATCCCTGGGAGCTCACCATCTTGTGTGAAAATTACAACATCGGATAGTAAATGGCCTTGGTGAAGATATACATCCCAAGGGCAGGAGGCTCCCCACCTTGATCACTGCAAACTCCCCAGTCCCTAACAGAGTACTGGGAAGATAGAAGGTCGTCAAACATGTGTATTGAATGAACACTGGAAATCAGTACACAGGGCTGAGAATGTGCGGTTCTGAGCACTCAGTGGTGGAAATAACCCTCCAGCTCCTTCACAGAACAGCCAGCAGCGTCACCTGTTTTGGCGATGGTGCCTCCAGATGATGATCCGTGAGAGCACACTGGACTTGTGCTCCTGGATGAGCTCTCTCCATGTGAAACCCAGATGCTTCTGTCTCCCAGGGACCCTGCAGCTCTCCCGGTAGCCTGGCCTCCATCAGGAATGCAGTCTCTGTAGATGGCTCTCTACTAGGATGCCACTGGAGAGGGAGGTCCAGTCATCACCTAAGCTAAGCACAGCTGCCTCTAAGAATCTCCTTGCTTGGCAGCCGGCCAGACCACATTCACTGACCTTCAAGGCATAATGCGAGGCTCAGCCATCTATCTCACTGTGGTCCCGGCGGCAGCTGGCTTCATTTATTGACTTCTTGAAAGCGCCAATATCCCTGCTCAGCTTGGTCTGAGCTGGACTCAGAGACCCAGGTGCCAGAGCAAAGGCCAAGATGTGTCGATTAATCACCCAATAAAAATAAACTCTGAGAGCAAACGCAGAGGGGTGATTAACTTTCTCATTCTAGTCTTCTGACATCCCGATTTGCTCTCCCAGTGAGCGTGTTTCTTTGAGATAAACCACCCTGGGAAATGGAGCTCCTGTCCAGACACCACTATGCCTTGGCATAAGTGAGCAAAAGTGGAACGTGACCTGCAAGCAGTGCAGCCCGAGACCTAGGCAGAGAGCCCCCTGTCCCAGGTTGTGCACTGTGGAGGGCCTTATCAGAAACTCTGAAGCAGAGCATCAGAATATTTCATTCTGCTTTTTACTCTTGTAATAAAGTGTTATTAGTGTTTAGTCACCAGATAAACCCTGAAGCCCTGCCTCCCCTCCCGTGACCATCCATGTACTCCAAATCATGAACTGAAGAACAGGGACCACCAACAGCCCTTACCAAAAGAAGACTGGAAGCACAAAAATGCAGCTTACCATGAATCAGTTTAAACTGAGGACCAAAGTGTGACTCAAAACTGAAAAAAAATAGATATGTTTGGTTAAGATATAATTGTTACCGAAGCACCAGGGGTTTGGTCTGAGTCCTGCTGTTCACCACACAGAAAGTCAATCACTGAGACAACAAGACAAAAGCCAGGGAAGAAGTCTTTAATCGGGTGCTGCTGCAGCCAAGGAAATGGGAGGTCAGTCTCAAATCCATCTCTGAAATGAGGGGTTAATGCACCAGAGAGGAAACGTAACCATGCATGGGAAAACAGGGATTAAAGAGAGGCAAGGAAGAGAAGTTGGTCAGTAGGAAGCAGATGGTCCTTAGGCAATCCTGATGGATGAGAGGTCTGGCTCCTCATTGTCCAGAGGCAGTGGTCTGGTGAGTTTCAGCTCCTTGATTTCATCTGGGAGACCTGATGGTTGGCTTCTTGAGAAAGGAACTCAGATAAGACTGTTGTAACTTTCTCAAGTTTTAAGACTGGAAGGGTAAATTTCTGTGGTTATTCAAAAAAAAAAATAATAATAATAATAATAAGCATCAGTTCTATGGGACAATTTGATCACTTTATTTTGGAGAAAAAAATGATGAACAGAAGTTTTTTTATAAGTTCAACCCCAATAATAGGCTAGTCTCAGAGTGAACACAGATGAACCAAGAATTGCTTTGCTTGTGACACAATTTTTACAGCATCCCATGACAGTCCATGCCATACTTCACCTTGTGCTCGGCTTATGACATGCATTTGTAAAGAGGTTGTCTTTCCTAACCACTCAAGGGCTTTGTCCATTTCCCAAAGGACCTCTCCCTGGTCCTTTGCCAGTCAAATCACTTTTCTGAAGCAGCTATAAATCCACTCTCCTTTCTCTCCTTCAATCATTGATTCCCTTCTCTCCATTGCATTTTCACTTGCCATGGATTTACTTATGATTCCTTTTTTTCTTCTTTTATTGCTTTACTTGTAATTGGCACATAATAATTGTATATATTTATGAGGTGTAATGTGATGGTTTGGTCTTTGTATACATAGAAACTTTGATCAACATCTCCCCTTTCCTCAGCCCTCTCCCTGCTGCCATGAATTTGACTCTTTTAGATTCCACAGATACATGAAATAATAAAGTATGTGTCCTTCTGGGCTTGACTTATTTCACTTAGCATAATTCTTATACTCTGAGCATCCTCCTGGAACCCTGCAACTTTTGTGAGATTGACAGTGATACTTTGTGCTGGACTGGTGCATCTTTGGGGTGGTTTTGTCAATGGGAGATGACTCACGAGGTCTGCTGACCAGGTAAATACCAGGAGTAAGCAGAGATATTTGGCTGCAAGAGAGAATTAGAGGCCTGGTCGGGAGTTCATTCCTGATGTTGTAAATGGAATACTGGGGTGATGAGCAGTCCTTGTGGGTCTTGTTCATATTTGTATTCTCAGGCCTAGGAATGAGGAGAAAAAGAGATAAAACACACTGAACAAAAAGAGTGTGAACGAATGGATGAAAAGCCTCACACCAAGGAAAGCTTACATTGCTACCAACTGGTACCAAACTCCAAGTCATCCTGTTCTTTTCCAAGCACAGTTTCTACTGCTTAGAAAAAGTCACCCAATCTGGACACGTGGATGTAGCAAATTTAACCCTAGACCTAGACTACATATAGGATCAGGCTTGATCAGTCGTTAACAATGATAATGATCACTAATCATGAAAGCTATCTTGTGGTTGCACCTTAAAGCGTCTGTGTAATGCTTTCACCCACACTAAGAATGTTCAATTCCTGTTGTGGTTGCACTTTAAGCAACTGTATAACACTTTCACCCATACTAAGAGTGTTCAATCCCTGTTTTCATCTAGGATTGATAAGTGTGTTTCTGGATTTCAGAAATCAGATAGCTTCTGAAGTCACAGCCTGTTAATATGGTAACTAAATATGTTAAGGTCCTAGTCTCTCAATGTTTAATTACTATTTAATTTTTTATTTCCTAATTTACTTAATGTGTATGACATTGTTAAATGTGTGGCTTTATACCCTGAATCTCTTTGTATTTCTCTGTACTGCTTTGCAATCAATTTGGTCAAAAGCAACAATGAAATTATCCTTACGAAGTGTCAAATGTCCCTTTATATGGGATCTAAATGTCTTTGCAAAGATACTTATAAAGCTGTGAAGACGTTGTTTCCTTGCTCTAACAACTGCTGCATTCACATAGGTTTCAAAAATGGGGTGGGGAGCAGTGGCAGTGAGGGCATAGGTGAAACTATGTCAATCACCGCTAGAAATAAATCTGCAAAATGGACTAACAAGCCCTGACTAGGAAGAGTCTGGCCACAGCAAAATCCTATTGCAGGTACAAAAAGGTCCTATTGCAGCAGTTGGGAGATCTTTGGTAAATTCTAACAAAGAATTAATGGCCTTGAACAAGACACCAGGTATGACCTTTGCCAGGAGAAACTAGGAGCAGACTTGCCTGCCTGGAACAGGTGGTAAGAAGGTTTTTAGAGAAGTGTGCAGTCCCTGGCAAGTAGCCGGTGCCCAGGAAATGTCAGTTCCATTGTTTACCAGGGAAGGCTCGGTGCACATGGGGCTCACAGACAGAGGAGGAGGTCAGAGAGTCCACAGGAAAGGGTGGCAGCTCAGAACGGTGGTTCTCAGGCGCTTGTCTGCAGGCACGCCCGTAATTCACGCTGACCACACCCACCATCAGTGGCACCTAGCTGTGGCCCCACCCCTTTGCTGCCCACTTTTGAAAGTAACTACATGGCAAAGAGCGCCTATTTCCTAGACTAAATCATTCTCAGACTTCAGTTATTACTAGGCACTGTTAGACACGAGTTCCTTGATATCTACATCACAACTGAGTAGTTTATCTCAGTGGTAAGTCTCGAAGTTTGACTTCGAAGTTACTAAGAGCCTTCCAATAAAAGAACAGTTTAAGCCAATGTTGTTTCACCATTGATAGTGATGAAGATATTAAATTCACACACATGGGCTGTATAATTTTAAACCTTTCTCAAATGTGTATGATTTTTATAAACAGAAATATAGTTTTAAGAAAGGTTTATATCAATTGAATAGGGTGGGTTTTTTTTAGGAAATATTGCCATCTTGTGAATTCCAGTCCTGTGTTCCCGAGTTATTCCCCACTGAGGAAAGCCCAGCTGTGGGACATAGACCTGGGTTCCAGCTGAGAGTTTAAATCATTCTTCTCAGAATGGTGGTTCTCAAACTTCGGAGAATCAGAGCCACCTGGAAAACATATTAAAAATGGAAAGGTCCCCTCATATCATCCACAGCCCTGATCATTCTGATACACGCCCAAATTGGAGAACCAGTGGCACAGATAAATGCCCAACCCTCGTGGGCTATTCAGAAGGCAAACAAAAATCAAACCATGCTTGGGAGGCAGAGATCCACGTTGGAACCACACTTCTGCTGCTTGAAAGCTGCATGACTCGGGCAAGCTCCTAGACCACTCTGAGCCTTTGTTTTCTCGTCTGTAAAATGAGGGTGGTAATATCTACCTCCCAAGTTGATGAGGCAGTGGCAGACAGTAATGTATATGAATACATACATCGTACACCACCTCCTCAGTGACCCATGAATGTGTGCTTCCAGTTGTAGGTACAACAGCAGAAAGTAAATGCTGAAAAATAGGAAAACACTCACAACGCATGATTTACGATGTGAGGGAGCCTGCTGGCATGGCCCTTGTCACGAGGGTAATTAAATAACCATTTGTGTAATTACTAATTTATATCCTGTCTCCCTGCTGGAGTGTAAGTTCCAAAAACTGGGGGGAATACACTGCTGTCTTCCCAACACCAAGTTCGGGGCCTGGCGGGTAACAGACACCCAGCAAATATTGATTCCAAATGAGCAAGTGAATAGTACGTCACATTAAAAATGTGTGTGTGTGTGTATGTATACATCGACACCTAGGCTGGAAGCCTGTAGACAAAAATGTTAATAGTGCTTATCTGTGGAAGTGGATTAGGGTGATTTTAATTTTTTCCTTTTTTTCTCCTCTATATTGTCTGAATTTTCTGCAGTTATACACAGAGGACCAAATCAGTGTTTCCTTGGATAAATGCAAGTGGAGTTGAAGCCACCAGCTACCACTGTGCCTACAAGAGCGTGTTTTCTTGTGATTCCGGCTTCTTTGGGGGTTTCAATATGTAGTCTCTAGAATTAAAAGGGTTTAGGGCCAGGCGTGGTGGCTCAGGCCTGTAATCCTAGCACTTTGGGAGGCCAAGGCAGGTGGACCACAAGGTCAGGAGTTTGAGACCAGCCTGGCCAACGTAGTGAAACCCCATCTCTACTAAACGTACAAAAATTAGCCAGGCATGGTGGCATGTGCCTGTAGTCCCAGCTACTTGGGAGGCTGAGGCAGGAGAATCGCTTGAACCCAGGAGGCGGAGGTTGCGGTGAGCCGAGATTGCGCCAGTGCACTCCAGCCTGGGCAACAAAGTGAGACTCAGTCTCAAAAAAAAAGCGGGGCATAGTTTAGGAGAAACAGGAATTTAGTGATTTCTAAAGATAAGTAGAATTTGTTCTTATTCACCATTTCCTTGTCCTGATCATGGACTATGCAAAAAAGAGCTCACACAGCAGGCCTGAGACCGCTGTCCCTAGAAAGGCCTGCCTGCAAGGTTGGCCTCAGCTGGTGTGCAGAATTATGGATGTGAGGAAGGATCCCACTCTCTTAACTGAGAAGAGTGGCTCACTGCACCTAAACTGCTTGTGCAAACAAATGTGGTTTATGCTGAATATCTGCTTTCCCTCTGGGAGTCAAGAATTTTGCTAATGCCAGGTGGAGGGTGCCTATGTGACCCGCCCCCAATAAAAAACCCTGGGCATTGAATCTTTGGTGAGCTTCCCTGATGGAGAACATTTCATGTATGTTGTCACAACTTGCTGCTGAAATTAAGCACATCCTGTGTGAGCCCACTGGGAGCGGACCCCCGCAAGCGGGTACCTGGTTTCCCTGGGATGTTACCCCATGTACCTTTTTTCTGAGCTGTTTTCCCTGCATATTTTCACTGTGATAAGTTTTAGCCATTGAATATGACAATATGCTGTGTTCTGTGGGCCTTCCTGGCAAATCACTGAACCTGGGAGTGGTCTTCAGAAAGCCCAGCACACAAACCCACCTAACTAACCCCTGTTGACAGCATGTATCAGATCCGAGGCAACTAAAGGGATGGGAATGTCTGGAGCAGCAAAGAAATGGGAGTTTGGCTGGGGCAAGACAGACAGATGGTCCAGTGGCTCTTTTGAGAGATCTGCCTGTGGGGGAGGGATGAATGAGCACTTTAGGATGAAGTCCCTTTAGAATTCTGGGTCACCTAGCACATGGGTCAACCAATGCATGTAAAGAAGGTTTGTACTCTCATTCGTTCCCTCATGTATGCATTCAGCAACTGAGTGCCTACCTATTCAGTGTGTGCTGGCCACTCTTCCAGATTCTAGGTGTGAAGGGTTGAGTAGGATAGATGAGGTCACTGCCCCTAGGAGCTCACATTCTAAGTTGTAGAGTTGGCCAGCGAAGGAGGCAGACTTCAGACAGACCATCCAGAGTGGCTTCTCTAGGGAACACAGAGGCCTCAGTGTCAGAAGTGAGATCCTACAAAGCATAAGACACACATGAGAAAAATCTACGACTTATCCCATGAGGCAAGTAGAAAGGTGTTGAGACCAGAAATAATTTGCTAATTTCAAGGAATGAAAGAAAGGCCAGTGAGTCTATAACTTAGGGAGGCTGAGGAAAGAGGTAGAAAATGCAGGTAGAAAGTCAGGCAGGTCCAGATGGATCCTCTAGGACCTTAGAGACCATAGTTAAGAGTTTGGATCTTATTCTATACCCCATGGGAAGTCACTGGAGGGTTTCAAGCCAGGGATTCACATGCTGTGATATAACCCTGGCTGCTCTTTGGAGAATAGATTGTAGCAAGCAGAAGGCAAGCAAAGAAACAAGTGCATTGCAGTGGTCTACACAAAAGATGATCCC
Source organism: Papio anubis (assembly GCF_008728515.1). NCBI lineage: Eukaryota > Metazoa > Chordata > Mammalia > Primates > Cercopithecidae > Papio > Papio anubis. Next base: position 6,260,206 of record NC_044993.1, on the reverse strand, counting down.
TAGTGGTCTTACTACCTACCTCCTACAATGATCCAAAGAAAGTGGACCCACACCACAGCTACCTCGGTCCACTGCATGTGTGGAGGGTGGTGATTCTCTTGGGTATGATATATATATTACTTGTCGTCATGGTAGGGGTCAGAATGTCTGTAAAAAGCAAAGTTTTGGTCCATGTGCCATCAGAAAATACCAGCTGCCATATGCCAGTCAGAACTGTCATGTGCTACAGCCTCAAGCAGACGTCCACAGGATTTCACCAGGGACTCTGGGATGCCTGGGAAGGGGATCCAGGGAAGGGGCTGGAGGTGTCAAGAGCTCCTGCCCAGTTCTCAGCTGTTACAGAGTCACAGAAGGTCATAGCTCCAGGATAGGCAAGGCAGGAAGTATCCCATCCTCCCAACCCCAAGAGGCCCTGCCCAGACCACTCACTGGGCAGCTCTTCTTGTCCACATCTGCTGGTTGTGGCATCCCCATCCCTGGGAAATTTGCTAATTTCAAGGAATAAAAGAAAGGCCAGTGAGTCTATAACTTAGGGAGGCTGAGGAAAGAGATAGAAAATGTGGGTAGAAAGTCAGGCAGGTCCAGATGGATCCTCTAGGGCCCTAGAGTCCATGGCAGCCCTTTCTGTTTACTGAGACTGCTTTCTTTGGCTCTGGTTTCCTGGGAGAGGAAGAGAACGGTACCCTGTACTGTGATGGGCTGTGGCTGTCTAACTAATCTAGGATTCTGGAATTCAGTGGCCCTTCAATTTTATCTGTACGTTTTGTCAGAAGATTTGAAACATGTCCTTTACTTTATGCTCAGAGCCATAGCTGCATGAGCTATTTTAAGATAGTGTGTTTCCTTCAGTTAGGAGTTCTGTGTCTTTCTGGTTCTGCTTTTAATAATAAATACAGGGTCTAGTGGACTGGAATTCAGTAGGGTGTGAAGTATTCCCCTACTGCTTCCCTTCTTTCCTACAATTTTACAGGGTTGTTTGTAGCCTTCAGTAGGAATATAAAAATACTCTGTATTTCCTCTCCTTTCGTAGTTTTTATTTTCTAGGTTTCTCATAGTCTTTCCCATCCTACTTTTTTTATATATATATATATATATATATATATATATATATATATATATAAAACATATATATAGTTACATATGTATTATACATATAAAGTATATAAAGTATACTTTATATATAGTATATTATATAAACTTTTATATATACTTTTATATTCTTTATATATATACAAAGTATATATATACTTTATATATAAAATATATTATATAAAGTATATATACTTTATATATAAAATATATATATACTTTATATATAAAGTATATTATAAAGTATATAATGTTTATATAAAGAATATATAATAAAGTATATTATATAAAGTATAAAGTATATAATATATTATATATATAATAGATGGAACTATATATATGGCATGCACATATATATATCATATATAGAGACAGTTCCATCTATTACTATATCTATAATCTCTCTATATATAAATTTTATGTGTATATAATCTGTGCCATGTCTAGTGCTCTGTTATATTGCATCGATCCGTTTGACCATTGTGCACTAATTGCCCAATATTACTTTGTGACATTTTTAAGTGTAAATTGAAAGGAAAGCTATGCTAAGTCATGTAATATTGGCACCTATGCTGTGCAAACGTGGGTCCCCTACATCAGGGGTCCCCAACCCCTGGGCCACAGACGTTCTCTAACCCCTGGGTCACAACATTAGATTCTCCTAGGAGCACAAACCCTATTGTGAACTGCACACGCAAGGGATCTAGGCTCCGCACTCCTTACGAGAATCTAATGCCTGAACTGAGGAGGAATAGTTTCATCTCCAAGCCATCCCCGAACTGTTCGTGGAAAAATTGTCTTCCACAAAACCAGTGTGTCATGCCAAAGAGGTTGGGGACTGCTGCCCTACCTCACAGAAAGCGAGTGACCCCAAGAAGCCTGCAGAAGGGACTTGTCAAACCTTCGATCTCTTTTTCCTTCCCACCAATACTTGAGCCCCCTGAGGGCAGAGGCTGGCAGCCCTCGGCTCTGGAAGTCCTTCCAGGTCAACAGCTGACCCTGGCCACTTGCCTGGAAGCTTTCTTCCCTGCTCCGAGGGGGCCCTGCTGAGAGTGAGCCCACCTCCCAGGGTGGTGCAGGTCCCAGTCACCCCCACTGTACTGCCTGCAACTCGGATTCTGTTCATCAGTTTGCCCTACATCTCCCAACACTGACACCCAGAAGAGGCTGAGGCTTGGCAAGCACTCAGGGCAGCTTCTGTGAAGCTACATTACAGGCTGAAATGAGCTCAGTTTTTAATTTGATTTTTTTTCCTGTAACAAGCAAAGTTCACATTACAGATAAATTGCCCGGAAATTCCAATTTAACAAGGCATATGCATTTTTTAGGCCTAGAAGCATTGAAAACATCTTGCACATTGGTATTTTTACACTGAAAGGTTTATTAAAAAGACAGTTTTGAAAATGTCAGAAATTTACATAGCGTGCCTGGCCAATTGGTCAAAAAGGCTGATTGGACAGAAGTGTACAGAAGCCAGGAAGCAGGAGAGCAGGCTGCTCCGTGGTCTTGAGCTGTTCTCCCTCCACATCGGGGACGATGGCTCCACCGTTCAGTGTCTCCACCCAGCTCTTAGCTCCCATCACATGGGTGCTCAGCAAATGAGTGTCTCTCTGTCCTCCTCTGTCTGCAGGTGTGGTTCTGAGTAGAAGCAGCAAACTGGACTTCCAGGGCATCTGTGGGGCGGGCATACCTCCTTGAGGTCTCCCATGGGAGGAGGTGCCAAATAAAATGAGCAAACTGCCCGGGTGCGGTGGCTCATGCCTGCAACCCCAGCACTTTGGGAGGCCAAAGTAGGTGGATCGCTTGAGGTCAGGAGTTCGAGACCAGCCTGGCCAACATGATGAAACCCTGCTCTACTAAAAATACAAAATTTAGCCGGGCATGGCAGCAGGTACCTGTAATCCCAGATATTTGGGAGGCTGAGGCAGGAAAATTGCTTGAACCCGGGAGGCAGAGGTTGCAGTGGGTCAAGATCACTGTCACTGCACTCCAGCCTGGGTGACAGAGCAAGACTCCATCTCAAAAAATAGAATAAAATAAGCAAACAGAGGGGAGCAGAAAGGGTCCTGTGAAAACTCAGTTAAATAGCACAGCTCTAGATACTTGATTATTTTTTTAAGGAAGAAAAAGAGTGAGACACTGTCCTGTAAAATCATCGAAGCCCTGGCTTTCCGTGGAAATACGGCACAAGCAGGCCTAACCGTGCTGAGTATTGTTTCTGAGGACTGCCTCCGAGTTCATGTGTCTAAGCATTTCATTGAATACAACTATTTCTTTGAAAAGCAACAAGCAAACATGTTAATCGTACAGCAAAATTATGGCATCGTGAGACAAAAAGGGAATGACAGAGGGAGCATCAAAGAGCATTGCTTGTACACCAAACGTGAAAGCCAAATTTATCTAATTCAGTTTTTATTTATTTTCTAAACTGAGCTGAGTAATCAGGGAATAGAATGCGGTTCATTTAAAACTTTCATTATTTCAAATATGTTGAACCACTGCCAATCACTCCTAGATCAACAGGAAACTTGTTACCTGATGCGTTGCCTGGTTTTTTTGTTTTGTTTTGTTTTGCTTTTTCCATCCCCATGATTGTTCCAACTGAAGGAGAAAAGATGTAATAAACCTTTACCAGGCACCCTCTGCGTCCAGGCACTCTACTCGGCCCTGGGGGTGCAGAGCAGACAACCCTGGCCTTGGGCATGAAAAACACTGTGCACCGAGAAGCCCAGCCCCTGGAATCCAGCGTGCCGTGCTACATTCCAGCTCTGCCTCTTCTTAACTGGGCCGCTTTTGACAAGTTGCTAAGCCTCTCTGATTCTTGGTTACCTCAACTTTAAAACAAGGACAATACCCACTTCATCAGATTGTCGGGAATCACAAAAATAAATGTAGTGATGCTCCTAAGGGGTTTAGCACCAAGCTGGGCCCAAGGAAGCATTCTGTGTGTCTAATGACCAACTTTTACCTGTCCTGACACCAAGGAGCTTAGAGTTTGGTGGAGATGACAGAGCCATCAGGGCCCGTGTTGGGCTACCAAAAGCATTTTTACCAGTGCATGTGCCTCGCACAGACCTACTGAGGGTGATTAATTCTACTGGGAAAGTCACACCGGGTGAACGAGAGGAGATGTATGAGTGGGGTCTTGAAACACAGTAGAAGTTTGCCAGGTGGAAGCATAAATGACTCTTTAAACGAAAGGCTGGTGTTTTTAAAGCAGTTCATTCTCGTGAGTAATTCATCGCTTCTGTTTTCACAAAATAGTGAAAGGATCATTGCAGCAGCAAGGGCGTGTGGAAGCCCGCGTTCGCCTCCTCCGTTCTCCCCATCTGTCCCCTGTCACAGTGGCAGCTTCAAAGCATTGTTCCCCGAGGCTCTGCTGAGCCAGATGTTTCTGAAACATTCCGGGGGACAGTGTGAGTCACACCAGGGAGGACACACGAGGCCATGACCCCAGTGAGCCACTAACATACCCACAGTCTGACTCTGCCACAGCTCCCCTGCAAGTGCCCTGAACGAGACCAAGCCCTTTGTGTCAGCCTCAGTTTGCCCTCACAGCTACCCCACAACACCAGTGGGACTGTCCCCAGGTCACAGAGGAGGAAGCGGAAACACAGAGAAGTAGCTTGCTAAGCTCAAAGTTAGAACCCGGGTCCTTTCCTCTCCAAAGTCCATGACTGTAACGGCCATGTGATGATGGCGATGTGAACGGCTGGGCAGAGGCAGCACAGAGGGTGATGGCAGGCCTTGGCACCAGAGAGCCAGCCTCCAAATCCCAACCATGCCCCATACTAACCAATGACCTTGGCAAAGTTCACATATCTCTAGGCCTCTCAGTTCCTCATCTGTAAAAGGGGAGGAATAATATCAACCTCCCAGTGCTGGTATGCGGGCTAAAGGCGTAGATGCTGGAAGCTCCTGGAGCGGTGCCCAGCCAGTGCAATGTAAGGCTCCATGCTGCTGCAGCTGTGTCACTGTTAATATTAAATGGAGGCTGCACCCCGAGGCTGTTTTAGGAAAGACCAGACCAGACGTCTTCCTGGAAGCATCAGCAGGAGCCTCTCCTGGCGTCCTTCTGCAGTTGGGGGATCTGGTACATCCACTTTGTAGGACAAAAACTTGATTTGATTCTTGGGTCAGTTCGCATGACCCCAACACAAAAAGGACTGATACCAAACCAGAGTGCCTCCGTGTGAATTAAATTTACAACAGCGCTGCATCGGAGCATCTGGCAATGCTGACTGGAAGCCCAAAAACCTCCAGGTGGTTGGTGCTGAGACCCCAGGAGACACTAGGAGCACTCAGAGGTGCTCTGGATGGTGGCCAGGCAAGGGTGGTAGGTGAACTGCTGTCTGTCCTGGGGTGCCGTGAGGCTTGTGGTGACTGCACAGATCCCCATTCCCTTTGTCAGCCAACAATTTCTTATTCCCTGGTTTCCCTTCTCAACAACCCAAGTTGACCATCCCTTCTTCAGTGACCACAGCCTCTGCCAGGTAACAATCCCATTGCTGTCCCCAAGATGACCTTTAAGTCATGGACAAGGGCAGTTCTTCTTCTCCTTGGCCACACAGGAGGCAGCCCCCTTGCTTCCACCTACATCTGAATAATCCCACCTACCACACTTCGATTCAACCTAACTGTATCCTCAGAGGCCACCTTTTCTCAGAATTCAGTATCTTTTTCAAAGTAAGATCCTTCAGATGAAACGTACCTGGTGACCACCCACCCTGAGTCACTAAGTTAGCTGGGAAGCAGTTTTGAGTGTGGGTTCAGGATCGCAGCTCCGAGGTCAGACCACCTGGGCCCACATCCTGACTCTACGACTTGAGTAGCTGTTGGTTTGTGTCTCAGAGTCCTCATCTGTAAGTGGGGATATCATACCTACTATAATAAATCAGTAATGCCACGGTAACAAATTATTGCAGACATGGAGGCTAGAAATTTATTCTCCCACAGTTCTGGAGGCCAGAAGTCCAAAATCAGTCTCACTGAGTCAAAACCAAGGTGTTGGTAGGGCCATGCTCCATCTGGAGGTCTAGGGGAGGATCCTTCCTGCCACTCCCCACTTCTGGTGGCTGCAGCATTCCTTGGTTTGTGGCCGCATCACTCCAATCTCTGCCTCTGCAGTCTTCTCCTTTTCTGTGTCTCACATCTCCCTCTGCCTCCCCCTGAGGACACTTGTGATTGCACTTAGCACCCCCCAAACACCCCCCAGATAACCCAAAACAATCTCATCTCAAAATCCTTAGCTCTGCAAAGTCTTTGCTCTGTAAGGTAACATTCCCAAGTTCCAGGATTAGGAGGTAGATATCTTTTTCCCTGTGAAGAGTTGAAAGTCATTTGCTCCAAGCCCTTCAGTTGGAGATTTTTCGATCCTGTTGGTTAAATCAGGTTTTAAACATCCTTAGACCCAAACTTGGCCATACAAGGCACAGAAAATCAACCTCATGCATCTTTACCAAACTAAGGAGCTATCAGTTCCCATGTCTCTTCCTGGGGATATACTTCAAAGATCAGTAGGAAATGGCAGAAAAGCGCCAACAGCATCTTTCTGGCTTAGGTCTGCAAGTGGCATGTTATCCAAGCCACCCAATTCAAAGAAAGCTGAATCATGCCCAATTTGAGTCTCCCTGATAGATAAGACTATTATTTCTTACTCTATGCATCTCTGTATTGTTTAAACTTCAAAAGAGCAACCTCAAAACAAGTAACATTTTTAAATCTTGGATGGTTTCCCATTATCCAAAGTCCAAACCCGTTAAAACAGTAGTTCAGGCTCTCTACAATCTTGTCTAATCTGTTTCTCAAAACTCACTAACTTTTAGTTCCCTTAAAGAAGCTGTTTCAAACACAACCCTCTACTTTCTAGTCCCTAAATATTCATTTACCCAGCAAATATTTATTGAGTGTCACGTACGTGCTAAGCAGTGTTCAAGCAGCTGGTGTCACAGCAGTGAACAAATTTCTTGCCCTCATGTAACCTACATTGTAATGAATGTTTCTGTTCCATCTGAAAATAGTTTGGCTGTGTCCCCACCCAAATCTCATCTTGCATTCCCACGTATTATGGGAGGGACCCTGTGGGAGGTAATCGAATTGTAGGAGCAGGTCTTTCCCATGCTGTTCTCATGACAGTGAATAAGTCCCAGGAGATGTGGTGGTTTTATAACAGGAAACCTATTTTGCTTGGTTTCATTCTCTCTCGTCTGCCACCATGTAAGACGTGCCTTTCACCTTCCACTATGATTGTAAGGCCTCCTCAGCCACATGGAACTGTGACTCTATTAAAACTCTTTCTCTTGTAAATCACCCAGTCTTGAGTATGTCTTTATCACAGTGTGAAGATGGACTGATACAATTTGTTAAGTCATATTCTCTTTTCCTGGTTTTTCTGTCCTCTCCATCTCTGATGACATACTATCTATTCCTCCTGTCTTGGTTAGGATGCAGCCTTCCTTGTGAGGTACCCAGTATTGCCCTGGATCAGAGGTAGTGAGTTCTTCCTCCAAGCATTGATGTGCCTTGCTTGTACCTTCACAACAGCAATTTTCCCACTAGTCCACAGACAAGATGTATCCCAGGAGTGAAAGACACAAGACTGGACCTGGACTCACGATTTGGACTGTGAACTCTGCTTTGCCTCTGTGAGAGCTGGGCAGATTGCAACAGCATCTTCCTCCTAGGAGTGTCAAGAGGAATAAAGGAGGCACACACACAAAGTGCTTAACACAAAGCAAACCCAGAGTCAGTGGCCTCATGACTTTGTGAATGAGCAACTGTAACAGAAATGATGGTTTTGGATTCATAGGAGCTCATGCCCTGCACTCTGTAAATGTTTCTTGAATCTGCTTTGAATGCAGAGTGTGACATTGTTGGGATTTGTTTTCAGGTATTCTGTTTACAAGGACCCAGCAGGTTGGCTGAATATTAACCCCATCAATGGGACTGTTGACACCACAGCTGTGCTGGACCGTGAGTCCCCATTTGTCGACAACAGCGTGTACACTGCCCTCTTCCTGGCAATTGACAGTGGTGAGTACTTGACAAAGACCATCAAGAGTATACTTTTCTACTACAAATATACTTTTACCTTTTTAAATTTCTTCTGATACACCCAGGGGTGTTCTTGGGAAGAATATAAGTGTGTGGGAACAGCGAAGTAAATGTTTAAACATACACATATTGAGTTCAGTAATATCTCCACGTCCCAGAATCCTCAGATCTTTTTGGAAAGCAAGTAATGTCTGGTGAGAGGTCAGAGCAGTGAACTCACCCTGTCCCATCTTGGGCAAGCGTGGAGGTTAGAAAGCCACGCTGATGTGCTTTGTCTTGGTGTCATGCTCTCATTTGCAAAGAGGCTCTTGGACTTAATGCAAGTTGAAAGAAAGTCCCAGAGGACATCACTGACACTGACAACTGAATTGTTCCCGTGGCTTTTATCCTATTATGATGCGCTGCCAAGGAAAGGCAGCAGGTACAATTAGTTAGTGGCTGCACAACCACAAAGCAGTTGCTGTTCGTTCAAAAGATGATAATGCACTATCCGTATGCTAGTCCCTGATTAGGTGCTGGGGGCACAGCAGTAAACAAAACAGTAGCTGTCCTCATGGAGCTGACGTGCAGAAAGAAGGCAAAGTTCAAAGTGCCATGATTGTTCTTTGCTCTTTTGAGATCAGATTGTTGGGCAGAAGGGCAGAAGAAGGGCAACCTCTTCGGAGACTGCATGGTAATCTAGGCAAGATGGTGGCCTGGACCAGAGACTAGGAGGGGATGATAAAAAGAGAGGTCGTATATATTTTGAATGCAGAGCTGACAGGATTTGCCATTAACTGAGATGAGGGCATTTCAGTTGGTCTGGGGACATGTTAAGCTACAATATGTATTGTGTCAATCACACAAGAAGTTTTGTTCTCCCTATTATTCCTAAAAGCCAGCTGTTTATGGCTAAAGACTCATTTTTCAGTCCTTCCATATCAAGATGAATATTTATAGGTGCCCATTGTTATACTCAACAAGGGTGAACTAAGAGTTCTCAGTCCTGGTCCTCATCTGCCAGCTACTCACACAAACCATTAGGAGACAAGTCTAAGAAGTGAGCAATCCATGTGGCATACAATAGGTGGAGAGTGCTTCACAATAAAGGCAAGCCTTGAGCTTAGCCTTGAAAAATGGGTAGGATTTGGATGAGTGTCATTACCCAGGAATCTAAGACAGAGGAATCAAAACTAGAAGGCAGCACAGCACAGAGGTGAGAAAAGGAAAAAATAACTGTTGTGTCCGCTATAAGTGCATATGTAGGAATCTATTTGGATGTATGTGGAAAAGTCACATCTTCAAAGCCAGATGATTCATTTGATAGAACAGGCAACCAGAAGACCCTGTAACTTCTTGAGAAGGAAACTGACATGATGAAATATCAGGTAGACAATGTTCAGCAACTGAGAGCTGGACCAGATCTTGTGCTTGCTCCTGGAGACTCATGGATGAATAATACGTGATCCTTGTGTTCAGAGAGCTCATGAGTTATTTGGAAGATTAGTCAAGTACACAGAAGATCACAGTAGAGTGTCCTAACTTTCTGATGGAGCTAAGCCGAGAGAAGCCCCTGTCCAGCCGTGGGGGTAGTCATGGAGAGCTGCCTGAGAGAGGGGACATCTCACCTGTGTGATGAAGGATATGTTGATTAAAGGTAGGAAGGTAGGACATGCTAGTCCTGGTGTTAAGAGTTAGTTGGCAGCTTCTGATTGGTTAGCCTTAAATTTCATTTTTCTTTAATACAGGCATTTATAAGAAATAGCTCATGTTGGCGAGGCACAGTGGCTCATGCCTGTAGTCCCAGAATTTTGGGAGGCTGAGGTGGGTGAATCACAAGGTCAGGAGTTTGAGACCAGCCTAGCCAATATGGTGAAACCTCGTCTCTACTAAAAATACAAAAATTAGCTGGGTGTGGTGGCACACCCCTGTAATCCCAGCTACTCGGGAGGCTGAGACAGAAGAATCTCTTGAACCTGGGAGGCAGAGGTTGCAGTGAGCTGAGATTGTGCCACTGCACTCCAGCTGGGGTGACAGAGTGAGACTGTCTCAAAAAAAAAGAAAAAAAAAAAAAAAAGAAATCGCTCATGTTCGGTTTTGCTTATGTTTGCAGATCAAGCAAGGTTAAGGTGACTTATGAAACCTAACTGGGTTTTTCTGCCCAGTGATTCTTCAGGCCTAATTTCCATTTTAATTTACTTTAACAATTGTTATGACTGAACTGTGTCCTCTCAATGTTGATATATTGGGGTCCTAATGCCTGGTTCCATAGCATGTACCTTATTTGGAAGCAGGCTTGTCGCAGATGTGGTTAGTTAAGATAAGGTCATGCTGGAGTAAGGTGGGCCCTGATCCAACATGATTGATGTCTTCATCAAAGGGGGAATTTGAACACAGGCATGCACACAGGGAGAACACCACATAAAATGAAGACGGAGATCAGGGTGATGCTTCTGCAAGTCAAGGAGTTCCAAAGATTCCCTGCAAACTTCCAGCAGCCGGGGGAGAGGCTGGGAGAAGAGCCTTCCTCACATCCCTCAGCAGGAACCAAACCTGCGGATGCCTCAGTCTTGGACTTCAGGCCTCCAGAACTGTAAGACAATAGATTTCTGCTGTGTAAGCCACTCCTTTGTGGCACTTTGTTATGGCAGCTCTAGCAAAGTAATGTAAGATTTAAAGGAGTCATTACCTATAAAGCATTTGGAACAATACCTTGCATGTAGCAAGGGCTCAATAAAACTTAACTATTTTTTTTTTAAAAGGTAAGGCATTCTAGAAGAATAAATATGTGAGAAGTTGGGAAGTCGGTCAGCATTAGTGGAAGCTAGCATGGCAGGTTCTTTGTGTGCAAAGATAAGTGCAGAGAATTGTGTGGATACCGGACTGTTCTAAAGTTGGAACTGGGTCTTGTGCTCAATGCCCAGCACCTGCCATTGTGCCTGACTTAGAGCAGGCACTCACACGCCTGTAGAATAAATCATGAAATCAATCACGAAATGCTCCACACGCTATGCCAAGGACTTTGGCCTTGACAATATCACTCACTTGCCCCCAGAATAAACATTGTGTTTCACAAAGATACATCCCAGCCAGGCACGGTGGCTCACACCTGCAATCTCAGCAATTTGGGAGGCTGAGGTGGGCAGATCGCTTGAGGCCAGGTGTTCAAGACCAGCCTGGCCAACATGGCAAAACCCCATCTCTACTAAAAAAATATATATACTTCACACACACACAAAAAAAAGATACATCCTATAGCAGCATAGAAAATGGATGCGATGATGGCAAGATGTGAGGAGGGAGGTATTAGGCAGCTGCGGCAGAAATACAGGTAAGAGAAGAGAGAAGACCAAGCCAAGGTAGTGAGGTTAGTTCGGGAAAAGTCAGCCTGCAGTGGGGAAATGTGTTAGAAGCCATAGCAGGTATCTTAGTTGATGGGGTCAGAGTCTGCACAAGCATAACATGAATGGACCAGAGAGGAAGAACCTAGATAACATCTGAAAGTAAGAAACAAATCTTTGTCGAGAGTTTATACTAAACATGAACTAGAGAAATGCAATATTCAGGTTTCTGGTCCAGAAATCAGGAATGATGATTTCAGCAACATAAACAGGGGATGAGTTTCAGAGGATTGGTCCTTCCTGTTTTGGGGGGTGGGTGTTGAGATTATGTCCCAGAATAAGCTGGTAAGATAGAAATGGGATAAGGAGAGATTTTGCTTAGGGAGTTGCCCATACAAAAGAGACAGGACTTATGAGAACAGAAAAGCTTTCCAGAAGGAAGAGGTCTAGACAGAGTACTAAGTACATACTCTGGGATGAAAATAAGCCAAGAATGTTTAAGATGCTGTGTGAAATGAAAAGTATCCATTACTAGTCAGCTAAAGTAACAATGGCAGGATTCTGTACTATGTAGAAGAATCTGTATATGTAGAGAAATTTCTCAGCAAAGAACGTCATGAAGTATGGATGAAATATAGCACAGTATGGCTGGCATTTCTTTGTGAAATTTTTCGTGCAATTATAAATCCAAAGAAACTAGAAATGCAGTATACTTGAATTGTTACCAGAAGCGAGAGCCTTCTTTACAGGTATGCAGTAATCAATTAAGTGACACTATGTGTGTAAATACTTTGCCCCTGGTTATTAAGAAGAACAAAACCAAAATTTGCAGATTAGGAAACAGACATCAAATGTAGTTGACTTTCTGAAAGTCGTACCGTTGGGATAGCATTTTTCTACCTTTAGTTTCTTGCATTTTTAACATTCTTTAAAATTTCTGTGTGGAAGCAGCAATCTGGTCTAAACTTCTGCCATATCACTTACTAGCTATCTGATTTTGAAGAAATAATGTACAATGTAGTCAGGACCTAACGATGCCTTACAGCGGTTTCTCATCTATGAGACTCATTGAGTCTCAGCTATGTTTTCTCAACATTCAGCATACACCTGTATGAATGGTCTGGCTGTGTAACTGTGAAAGCTTCTTACAGACTCTGAGTCTCGTTTTCTACATATACAAAATGAAGAAGATAATTCCTACTGATAACGTTGTTGTGAGAAATGAGTGAAGTGCTGTACCCTCTAGATTCTCCATCAAAAGCCATATTAAATGTTCACTACATATTAATCCCACCCCAGTGGGGGTTCCAGAAAGGAAAGAGTAGAGCCAGGAATGATCCTTCTATGACCCAAGAAAAATACAGCTTGAAATCTACTTGTTGTCTAACTCTGTTAACAGTAATATCAGACAAGGAAATTTAAAATCTAGGGCCACAGATGTTTCCACAGAGCTAAAATGTCCCCAAAGATGTAATGGTAAATAGAAACCAGGTTGACATTAATATACAAAACCATCGTTAGGAATAATAATCCTGAACAAGACCCAAAGGACTTACAGCAAAAAGAACATAAATTCAAAAGACCTTATAAATCAGAGCAACTTTTGTTTAAAAGCTCCTTTTTGCCTCACCAAAAACTTACCTCTAAGTATTATGTTTAACCAGGAAAAACCAACAGTATCTATTAGATCAGAGTTAGTAGGCCAAGCACGGTGGCTTACACCTGTAATCCTAGCACTTTGGGAGGCTGAGGTTGGCAGATTGCCTGAGTCTAGGTGTTCAAGACCATCCTGGGCAACATGGCAAAACTCCATCCCCAAAAAGAATGCAAAAATTAGTCAGTCACAGTGGCACATGCCTGTAGTCCCAGCTACTCAAGAGGCTGAGGAAAGAGGATCACCTGAGCCCAGGGAGGTCAAGGCTTAAGGCTGCAGTGAGCCAAGATCACACCACTGCACTCTAGCCTGGGCAACAGAATGAGACCCTGTCTCAAAAAAAAAAAAGAAAAAAAGTAAATAGTGCTAATTGATGTCTCAACTTTATCCAAAGTGAGCATTTGTTTTTATTAGCTTTTTAGAAATTTAATTTATTTGATGGAATTAAAGAATAAGGATTTTTGGCATATAACACTAAGAAAGCTAAACCAAAATAAATTGATTTCTCCAAACAAAGAGTAACTCGGGAATTAATGCCAAAACATGTTGATAAAATATATGGCTTCAGGAACTTCCATGTAGGATGTAGTAAGGAAATATCTCCACTGTAAAACTAGAAAAATCTAGATAAATTTAAAAAATCAGATAATATAAAAAATCTTAATTGTAAAGGAATCAGGGAGCTGCAGAAGCAGTGAAACCTAGATAAACTAAATTACCAAAGAGGGAAAAATTATTTCACAAAGAAAACCTTTTTTTGTTCTGGGGGCATTGTCTGATTCTAGGTGAGTCAAGCTTAGCCCATGCAGAGAGCCTAAGATGGAGGAAAAGAAATAAGAAATGGGTGACAGAATCACAGGGAGCTTTCGTGACAAACTGGAAACTTGAGGAATTTTAAACACAAAGCTGCTTTTCCTCTGTGGACAAATGCTATAAAGGACAGAGTGAAATATCCTTGGGTCTCACAGGAAAGAGAGACCTACCAAAGGAAGCAAGCTCTCCTCAAATACATAGCCATTCTCTCATTTGAGGTATTTGCCAGATTTCGAAGGTACAAGGGGTTAAAGGATGGGGTGTGGGATGGCTGGAGAGTTAGGATGGTAACCACTGAAGGGAAGAATTGGATTTCCTGGAGCCTTTCAGGCTGAGATACTCTAGACTTTCAATCAAAATCCCAGTCAGACCATACTCAGCAACAGGGGTAAGCCAGAAGCTGACTCAGTCTTGTTCATCTTGCAGCCCAGTCTGACCCTTACTAAGTTGATGAAGCAAGTCCCCATCTGATACGGTTTGGCTCTGTGTCACCACCCAGATCTCATCTTGAATTGCAGTTCCCACAATCCACAGGTGTTGTGGGAGGGACCCAGTGATAGATAATTGAATCATAGGGACAGTTTCCCCCATACTGTTCTCATGGTAGTGAATAAGTCTTACAAGATCTGACGGTTTTAGCAGGGGTCTCCGCTTTTGCGTCTTCCTCATTCTCTCTTTGCCTGCTGCCATCCCTGTAAGATGGTACTTGCTCCTCCTTTCCTTCCACCATGATTTTGAGGTTTCCCCAGCCATGTGGAACTGTACGTTCAATTGAACCTCATTTTTTCTTTTTCGTAAATTGCCCAGTCTCCAGTATGTCTTTATCAGCAGCATGAAAATGGACTAATACCTCACCCTATCTGGCAAATACAAGAGAGGAAAAAACTCATAGCAGAATATGTCATAGGAAGCCTCTCCAATCTTTTATTAATAATTCCCAATTTACAGTTTTAAAAAATTACTTGACCTGTAAAAAACAAGAATGTGTAAGTGATGACCAAGAGAAAAATCAGACTACAGAGGATCCAGATATTTGAATTAGCACACAAGAACATTAAAATAAATATGATTAGTAGTGTGTTCAAGGAGCTACAATAAAAGATAGATTCAAGCAGGGAGAATTATACAAGAGATTTGAAATCTTTAAGAAGGAATCAGATAGCTATTCCAGAACTGAAATACATATCATCATGTTAAAAACTCATTAAGTAGACTTAAAAGCAGAACACGAGGCCGGGCGCGGTGGCTCAAGCCTGTAATCCCAGCACTTTGGGAGGCCGAGACGGGCGGATCACGAGGTCAGGAGATCGAGACCATCCTGACTAACGTGGTGAAACCCCGCCTCTACCAAAAAAAAACACAAAAAACTAGCCAGGCGAGATGGCGGGCGCCTGTAGTCCCAGCTACTCGGGAGGCTGAGGCAGGAGAATGGCGTGAACCCGGGAGGCGGAGCTTGCAGTGAGCTGAGATCCGGCCACTGCACTCCAGCCTGGGAGACAGAGCGAGACTCCATCTCAAAAAAATATATAAAAAATAAAAAAATAAAAGCAGAACACGAGATTTTTGACCTAGAATATGAATCTATAGAAAACATTGCAAGGGAAGCACAATGAGGATAAAGAATGGAAAAAAATCTGGCAAAAGACTAGTGTGTGAAATTGGAGTTACAGAAGGATAGGAGAGTGATAATGGAGTGGAAAAAAAAATATTTGAAGACATAATGTGTGGGAATTTTCCAAAATTGATGAAAGACATTCTCCTTATTAATTTGAAAAGTTTAGCAAACCACAAGCTGGATAAATTTGAAGAAAAACACACCTCAGGATACTATAGCCAAACTAATGAAAACCAATTTCAAAGAGAAAATGTTAAAAAATAGCCCGAGAATAAAAGAGGTATTTACCTACACATGAGCAACAATATGACTTATGGCTGACTTCTAAATAGAAGTATGGAATGTGGAAGGCAATGGAATAACATTTCTCTGAGCACTTTAAAGATACCTACCAACGTAGAATTCTATAGTCCTCAAAAATTTCCATTCAAAATCAAGGTGAATTAAAGACTTCCGGGGCAAAAAAAAAAAAAAGAATTGTGTTGCAAGCAGGTTTATGCCTTTTACTAAAGAGAATATTTCAGGCACAGGGAAAATGATACCAGAGAGGCATAGAAACACAAGAAACAGAAAAACAGAAAGTTAAATATGTATAAAGTAAAAAAGTAAATAAAGTAAAATTGTAAGGACATAAGCAGTTAAAAATATTTATAGAATTAAAATGCATAACAGCAATAACAGAAAAAGTGAGACACTATAAATTTAGTTAAAACAGTTTCTGCAACGTTGGAGATGTAGTTAAAGCAATACTTTGTATTAGATTGTAATAAGTCAAGTATCATATTGTATAATCCTTAGGGTAATTACTAAAAGAATATAAAAAGCAAGTAAAACTAACAAATTAATAGAAGGAAATATATTTGACTAATCCAAAACAAGACAAGAGAGGAGGGGGAAACAACGTTAAAAGATGGCCAAATAGAACAAAAAAGTGATACAGTAAGTATTAACCTAATTATACCATAGTCAAATGTAAAATGTAAACTAAATGTTTTTTAGTTTAGACTAATATTTCAAGGAAGATTATCAGACTATTTTTAAAAATCAGCAAACTAGATGCTGCATACAACAGACACACTTTAAATAAAAGAACAAAGAAAGGATGGAAATAAAAGAAAAATATACCTTGATAATACAGTCTCTCCTAAAAACACATGAAAATATATTTTAAAACAAGCTTGTCCAACCCACGGCCTGTGGGCCATATGTGACCCAGGATGGCTTTGAATGTGGCCCAATACCAATTCATAAACTTTCTTTAAACATTATGAAATTTTGTGGTGCTTTTTATTTTTTAGCTCTTCAGCTATTATTAGTGTTAGTGTATTTTATGTGTGGCCCAAGACAATTCTTCTTCCAGTGTGGCCCAGGGAAGCCAAAAAGATTGGACACCCCTGTTTAAAACAAGAAACATGACAAGAGGTAAAGAGGCCATTTCGTAATGATAAAGGGAGCAATCAAAAAGAAAGACATCAGAACCCTAAATCTGTATGCACCGGACAGCACAGGTTCAAAATATACAGAGCAGAGAAAACTAAAAAGAGAAGTAGACAACTCTACAATCACTGTGGGAGTCTTTAAAACATCGCTCATATCAGCTTCAAGAAAAAACAACAAGGAGTAAAGATGTAAAAGATTTGAATAAAATAATTAACAAATTTCATCGACTAACATATATACAGCTCTGAACTCTACAACTGAGTCCATTCTTTTCAAATTCACAAGGAAAATTACCTAAATTGGTTGCATGCAGAGCCATATAGAAAAGTCTAACAAATGTTTTTAACTGCAATTATTTATAGTATATCCTCCAATCACAATGGAATTAAGCTAAACATTAGTAGCAAAATATAACCAGAAACACCCTGACTGAACATAAAACAGTACACTTCCAAATAACTCATAATCAAAAACAAAAATAGAAATATGAAATGTCAACACTTGTGGGATGCACTAAACCAGTGCCCAGAAGAAAATTATAGAAAATAGAAAACAAATATACGAGACAAAATCAACAAATCCAGGCTGTGCATGGTGGCTCACGCCTGTAATCCCAGCACTTTGGGAGGCTGAGGTGGGTGGATCACCTGAGGTCAGGAGTTCGAGACCAGCCTGGCCAACATGGCAAAACCCTGTCTCTACCAAACATGCAAAGATTAGCCAGATGTGGTAGCATGTGCCTGTAATCCCAGTTACTTGGGAGCCTAAGGCAGGACAAACACTTGAACCCAGGAGGCAGATGTTGCAGTGAACCAAGATTGCACCACTGCACTCCAGCCAGGGTGACAGAGCAAGACTCTATCTCCAAAAAATTTTTAAAAATTGAAAATCAACAAATCCAAAAGCTTGTCCTATAAAAAGATTGAATAAAATTGTAAACTCTTACCGAAACTGTTGGGCATAAAGAGAAAAAAACACAAATTACCAAACTGGGAATAAAAAAGGGAAAATGACTATAGCCATCAAAAAGATACAAAGATATTGTGAAGAACATTATGCAATATATTTGACAATTTGGATGTAATGGACAAGTTTCCCCAAAATTAAAACTTACCATAAATAACCTAAAAAGAGGCTGGGCATGGTAGCTAATGCCTGTAATCCCAGCACTTTGGAGGCTGAGGCAGGAAGATCACTTGAGGTCAGGAATTCGAGACCAGCCTGACCAATGTAACAAAGCCTTCTCTATTAAAAAATACAAAAATTAGCCAGGTATGGTGGTGCACACCTGTAATCCCAGCTGCACTCTGTCTCAAAAATAATAATAATAATAATAATAATTAAAAAAGAAAATCTTAACTAGCCCAATGCTTATGGGAAAAAAAAAAAAATGTTCTTGAAAACCTTTCCACAAAGAAAACTGCAGATCCAGATGGCTTCACTACATGTTTCCAAATATTTAAGAAGGAAAAACAATCTTACACAAACCCTTCCAGAAACAGAAATAGAAGAAATACTTAACACCTCTTTTTATGAGACCAGGTTTTGTCAAAACCTGACAAGATCTTATAAGAAATTAAAATTGCAGAGCAATCTCACTCATGAGCATAAATTTTTAAATTATTAACAAAAATATTAATGAATCAAACAAAAAAGATATGATCATCTCAAGAGTTGCATTTGAAAAAAATTCATGTTGATTTATGATTTTTTAAAAATAATGTTTAGCAAACTAGGAAACTTTTTTAGTCTGGTTTTAAAAAAAATAACAGAAGGAGCTGCTGCTACAGCAAACATCTTTCTCAATGGTGAAATACTAAAAACTTTTTCTGTGACATCAGTGCCAGCCAGAGCAAGAAAGCAAGCAAAAGAAATACTAGGCTTAGGAATTAAAAGAAAGAAATTTCTTTATTCACAAAAGATATGTCTAAAATAATCTAAAAGAATTTTCGGAGAATCTATTACTGATTTTAGTAAAGGTCATCAGATATAAGATCAGTATACAAAATTAATTGTTTTATATACCCCAGCAATAAACAAATAGAAAATAAAATTCTAAAAGATACTATTTGCAATATCATCAAAAACATCAAATAGCAAGGTACAAATTTAAAGAAAGATATGCAAGTCCTCTACAATGAAAACTACAAATGACTGCCTAAGATAATTTTTTTCTCCCTTTTGAAGCCCACAGTCATAGAGAGATATACCATGTTCATGGACTGGAAGCCTCAACGCTATTGAAATGACAATTCTTTTCAAACTGACCTGAGGGATTCAATGCAATACCGTCCAAAATCCCAACCCCAGCATGGGGGTGGAGGCAGAAATTGATATACTGGTTATAAAATTTATATGGAAATACAAGGAGTGAAAAATAGCCAAAGCAATCTTGAAGAATAAGTTGTAGAACTTACACTAACATACATATATCCAGACCTATTAGAAAACTATAGTAATTAAAACCATGGTATTTGCACAAAGATAGGAAAAAACTGACCAATGAAATAGAATAGAGAATTCAGGAAGAAACCCATACATACACAGTTTCTGATTCTAACAAGGACGACACAACACAGCAGCGCAGGTGACAAAGCATGGTCTTTCAATAAATAAGGCCAAGTTGATTAGATAAACATATTTTTTAAATGCATCCTGATCCCTCTCTTAAATCATATACAACAATTAATTCTAGATATATTACAGATCAAAATATAGAAGGAAAAATAGTACATATTTTAGAGAAAAACATATGAGGACATATATGTCCTCTGTGTAAGCAAAGCTTTTTGTAATTAGGATGTAAAAATACTAACCACAAAAGAAAAAAAAATGATGGATTATATTAAAATTAAGAGCTTTGATTCATCAAATGACACAGTTAAGAAAGTAAAAAGGTAACCTACAGAGTAGAAGATATTTATAGTACATAGAAATGCTACAGGCCTCGTACAGTGGCTCATGCCTATAATGCCAGCACTTTGGGAGGCCAAAGCGGGCAGATCACTTGAGCCAAGGAGTTTGAAACCAGTGTGGGTAATAAAGCAAGACCCTATCTTTACAAAAAATTTTTTTTAAAAAAATTATCCAAGTGGTGTGGCACACACCTGTGGTCCCAGCTACACAGGAGGCTGAGGCAGGACGATCACTTGAGCCCAGGAGTTCAAGACTGCAGTGAGCCATGATCACACCACTGCACTTCAGCCTGAAGGACAGAGTGAGATCCTGTCTCAAAACAAACAAACAAACAAAAAATCCTATAATCTGTAAGCAAAAGACACAACCCAAAGAAGAATAGATAAGAGACTTAAATACTTCATGGCAGAAGATACACAAATCCTAACAAATGTATGAAAAGATGCTCAACTCAATTAAATAAAGATACATACATTAAATTATACAAATATAAATTAAAGCACAAATTAATCAAGGAAGTACAATGAAGTACAGTACAGCACCATACCTATAAAATGGCTGAAATGAAAAGATGAAAATTACCAAGTGCTGTCAATGATGTGAAATAACCGGAACTCTCATACACAGCTGCTAGAAGTGGAAATTGGTACAGCCATGTTGGAAACAAAGGATCAACTAAAGCTGAGCATACATAAGCCGTATGATCCAGGAATTACATGCCCAGGTATTATTTATCCAACAGAAATGTGTTCCCCAAAACACAAGTGCCAGAATATCCACTCTTCATAAGAGCCCAAAGTTGGAAATGATCCAGATGCCCAGCAAAAGTAGAAGAATAAATTGTGATACATTCACAAAATGGAGTCTATACAATAATGATGAGTGAATGAACTGCAACTATTCACAACAATATGGATGAATCTTGCAAAAACAGTGTGCAGCAAAAGAAGAGTGAAACAAGGGAACACATGCTAAATGATTCCATTTATATAAAGCTCAAACGCAGGCGAAATTAATCCTTGCTGGGAGATCACCTTGTGGATGGGTTTCTTGATCTGGTAGTACTAGACCACACGGGTGTGTTCAGATTGTGAAAATTCTTCAAACTGTGTATTTGATACATGAAGCTTTCTATGTTTCAATAAGAACCTAACAAAAAAATGCTTGACTACGGAGAGAGAGCATGTACCTAGTCCTGTAACCATTCACATGTTCTCTAAGGACCTTCTGAGCCTTTAGACAGACTCCCAGCATCTTACTCCAAGGAAGGACAATCCCAGTCTGCCGATGGGCCAGTTCTGCCAGGAAAGGTGAGTGAGAGGAGTTCTGCGTAAGGAACAAAGCAAAGCATGTTCCCTGCAGTCCCTACCATGCTTTGCAAAGGGCAGAAGTGACACTATTGTAACCTGCTACACACAGCTCAACTTACTCAGTTTAGAACAATTATAAGATGGTACCAAAAGATAACTTTCCTTTAGATACCTCTTAGAGGATACAAACTGTGAGATCAGAATGGAGTGATGTCAAAAGAGCAGAACTGAAAAACCTGATCTGAGGTTAACAGAAATAAAGAGCCCTTTGGACCTCTTTGCCTGGGGCCCCAAAGCTAATCTAGATAATTTCTAGAATCATGCTTCATCATAATATTGATAATGCCTACGTTGCAGATGACTTGAGGAGGAAAAGACATGTTGTAACCAAGAGAATATTCAAGGTACTTTCTTTAAACTTGTTAAAAGAAAATCCTTAGCTAAATTAGATTTCACTGAGTTCAGTTGAGCAAAGAACAATTGGTAAATTGGGCAACCCCTCAAGCCAAAGTATGTGGAGAGAGACTCCAGTGCAGGCGTGTAGTGGAAGAAGATTTATGGACAGAAAAAGGGAAGTGACGTACAGAAAATGGAAATGAGGCACAGAAGCAGCTGGATTGGTTACACTGGGCATTTGCCTTCTTTGAACGCGATTTGAACAGCTGGCCCTTTGATTGACTCAGACTCAGAGATTGGCACGAGAGTAGGTGACAGTCTGTTTACACGTCCGTTCAGGTGATAGTTCACTATGTACAGAGAAACCTTTAGGGGGAACTTCGCATATTTAAGGAGGCAGCTTTAGGCTAACTTGATTTTACAAACTGTTATCAATAATTTTAATGCACTATAACCAGCAAAGTGGATCACGCCTGTAATCCCATCACTTTGGGAGGCTGAGGCAGGTGGATCACTTAAGGTCAGTGGTTTGAGACCAGCCTGGCCAACATGGCAAAACCCCATCTCTACTGAAAATACAAAAATTAGCCAGGTGTGGTTGTGCATGCCTGTAGTCCCAGCTACTCAGGAGGCTGAGGCAGGAGAATCGCTTGTGACTGGGAGGCAGAGGTTTCAGCGAGCCGAGATAACATCACTGTATCCCAGCCTGGGTGGCAGAGCGAGACCCCATTTAAAAAATAAAATAAGTAACTTTAATGAGCTGTAAATTACCTAAGAACATTGTTTCAATAGAGCATAAAAGCTTTTGTTTTGCTACATCAAAACTGGCTGTGGCCAAATGACTCCATGAGTAAAGCCTTTAATCCTATAGATGAATAAGGTGTGGCCTTTAACACTGGCAGGCATTTTATCTTTAGAGATGAATATCATCATTTGCCTTCTATGGTCTAGATTTTCTGAAAAGGTCAAGATAGTGCCTTCAGAGTACAGGAACTCTTTTACTAAAGACTTCAACGAACACGGAATTGCTGCCCTCTCTTAAGAAAGGAGAAAAAATAATAATAATAACTGTTAAGGACAAACCCAGGATGTAGAGAGAACATTCAGGAATGCAATAAAATGGAATCCCTTTGGGAAAGTGCTGGCAGTGGAGCAAGGCAGTAGCAATTAGCACTGGCCGAATCCCAGCGGCAACACCGATCCTGCTCAGGGAATCACCAGAAAGGTCAAATGTTAGTCGCCCTGTCTTACGTGAGCTGAAAACTGTCACGAGCGATTTCTCGTAAGGGTTCTGGAATCCCACTGGGGACGGCCACAGGCAGGAAAAGCATCGCTGGCTGCTGCTTCTTGGCTCAGTCACTCCACGCTCACTGCTCAGAATTCTCTGAGACTGGTCTTCCTGCCTCTTTCTTACCTATAACCTAATCTTTCCCCCCCTCTTGCTTGAAAATTGTTTAACGTTCGTTGTTCCATGATTGTTATTGAGTGGGGCCCCTTATGCTCTCACAGAAGGTCTAAGTGATGACTGCAGATAATGAAGACAAATATTTTGCTCCAGGAAGCCCAAATGCCCTCTCATACTCTGCCAAGTTTAAAGAAAGAAGAAAACAAAAGGTGTCCCTGTTAGTTCCCTCTAAGGCTCAGGGCATATGAAATAGTTTGAACCTGGAAGCCAAAACCTTCTCTATGGCCCGTATTAAGTCTTTATATGATTATCAAACGCGTCATGTTCCCCATCTATTTCCATTTAGAAGAACAGGGGAGTGATGGCTTTAAAACAAGCCAAATTACCACTAAATTCAGCAGCATGTTTTCATGACTTAGCAACTTATATAAAGCATGTTTGAGCCTGCCAGTGAAAAATGTGGTGTGGGTTACCAAGAAGACACACAGATATAGAACCAGGCATAACAGCTGTAAAATTAAAATGGAATAGACTAAGATAATGATTTTTCATAGGCTAAGATATATCATGTCCCAGCCTGTCTTCTCCTTCAGTCCCCTGTAAGATAGATGTTCCGATAATGCCAGCTGATTCAAAATTGAAATATTGTTCAAAATACACTTAGATTGATTTTTTTAAAAAATTGTTATTCAGCCCCAGAGTGAAATGACTACTGAATTTATAGCCCCCAGACTGAGGGTGGGAGGGGCTCTGAACTGAACTTCAGAAAGATACCTCAGTCTGTGGTCTTTCTCTTTTCATAGCTCAACCATGCTCTAGACTGCAGGGGGATAAAGTAAGATTATTTAGATTGATTCTACTTAAAAGATGCTAGTTTGGATAAAATCAAGCCATTAGTTATGATGGCAACCCAATTAAGCCAGTTTAACACCCCTTATCTCAGCTGTGATATTAATTGAGGAAGAAAAATAAATTGATGAACCAGCCATCATTCCTGCTTACTTCAAGTATTTGCAAAATATCAATCATGTTGAAAATACTACCTACAGTTTTGTCACTGACAAAATGGCCCAATAAAAGAACTCTTAAGATCTGGTAATAGTGAGCTGTGATCAGAGCCGTTGGAGGCAGCACACTGGGTCCATTGAGATAACGGAGCCTAGTGCCACCCACACCTCAAGATGAGTTCAGCTCCCCATCTCAGCTGTGCAACGATAGGCGAGAGATTTATACTCTCTCAGCCTCAATTTCCCCACCTGCAGAATGAAGATAATGCCATCTGCCTGCTGGGTTGTTCAAGGGTTGGAAATCATGAATGCACAATTCCCAGTACTCATAAGCATATAAGAAATGTTTAAGTGAACTGACTTGAACTGTGTTGTGGACTGATCTTCTAAGCATGTCATTACAGAATCATGAGTGCTGAGGCAAACTATGAAAAGGCACTTATGACTACCCTGGTGGTGATCTGAGCATTTTTCTAGGGAATGGATGGGCCACAGAGCCCCCCACTTGGACAAGAATGCTAAATCCAGTTAGCCAGGAAAAGTGTCCTTGGACATTGGCATCAATTCATGGAGCTTGTCTCTGGCTGAATGGGCAGGTGGAAGCCTGACAGCAGGATATCTCTACATTGATCAGGCAAATCAACCATCTTAAACAGAACATTTTCATTCCTTTTTTATGGGAAAGAAACTGATTTTGACATTAAAATATTGTCAGTGATGCCCATCTCTACCAGCTCAGTTCACCCTGCCAAACTGTCTCTTAGCTGGTCCCCCTCTGGAGTCCCCCTTCCCTAGCTTGATATTGGCATTGCCAGCTACCCAGTCCCCAAGCAAGGCCCCTTCCTCCCTGAGGCTCCCACCCCATCAGCCTGCTCAGCCTCCTGAAGTTAGCCCTTTATTCTTGCATCCTGCCTACCTTCCCTGAGGCCCTCGCCATGGCCTCTGTAACAGTCCTGGCCTCCTCACTCTAGTCCATTCTTGCCTGTGCCTCTGCATCCTCTGCTTTGTATCAAAGCCATTCTCCTGCTTTAAAGTCTTTGCACTTCTCACAAAATACCCACACCACTTCCTCCCCTGCGACAACCTTCATCCTCTCCACAAGGTATTCTCATTTCTAGCACACTCAACTGCTATCTTTTCATGAAGCCTTCAGATCTATCCCCAGGCAGTTAATTATCCCAAGCCACAAGCATTTTATTATCACCTCTCTTCCTGTGCTTGTAACGCCATCCCGCATCTGCTTACATATCTGTTCCTGCCATACCATTAACGTTTCAAGAGCAGGCACCTGTACCATTGACATTAGCGCATTTCCATCCAGGCAGAGGGTAGAGTCCCAGTAAATGATTATTGACTGAACGAATAAAATGAAACTGTCATGTTTAAACATGGCCTCGAAATTAATTCTTTCCCTTTTTTTTCCTTTTGTCTGAAGTCAGTGATGTGGAAACAAAAACCAAAAAGTTGAATTTTTGTACAACAGTTTGGTTTTATATTATTGTCTCTTCTAAGATACTTTTTCAGCCCAAATTATGTGGATAATTGCTTCAGTTCTACATCAAGTATAGTACACATAGAAACCTGACATTATATTATTGCAAACTTATTTTCCACCAGATTCGTTGTTGGCTTACTATTAAAATGTTTCTGTATATATAAAAACAGAGAGAGAGAGAGAGATTTCTGAGATGAAATTGGCAAGATCTCCATTAACAAAGCAATAAAACTGATTTTAAGTTTAAAAACAATGAGATTCTCTGGCCGGGCGCGGTGGCTCACGCCTGTAATCCCAGCACTTTGGGAGGCTGAGGCGGGCGGATCACAAGGTCAGGAGATCGAGACCATCCTGGCTAACACGGTGAAACCCCGTCTCTACTAAAAATACAAAAAAAAAAAAAAAAGTGGTGGCGGGCACCTGTAGTCCCAGCTCCTCGGGAGGCTGAGGCAGGAGAATGGCATGAACCTGGGAGGCGGAGCTTGCAGTGAGCTGAGATCCGGCCACTGCACTCCAGCCTGGGCGACTGAGTGAGACTCCGTCTCAAAAAAAAAAAAAACAATGAGATTTTCAGCTTATAGAGCACTCAGTAAAAGTGATTCATAAAATACTGGTGCTGAAAAACCATATTAAAGAGGACACAAAGGATAAAATAAAACAAAGGATAACCTTAGAGAGAAAACTCCTGGTTCACTTTCA
Source organism: Papio anubis (assembly GCF_008728515.1). Classification (NCBI taxonomy): domain Eukaryota; kingdom Metazoa; phylum Chordata; class Mammalia; order Primates; family Cercopithecidae; genus Papio; species Papio anubis. Next base: position 6,233,994 of record NC_044993.1, on the reverse strand, counting down.
GCTTTTCTTTTTTTTTCTATTTTTATTTTAAACAGGAGGTATGTGTGCAGGTTTGCTGCCTGGCTCACTCTCAGTTTTAAAGCAAAGGTGAAGGTACATGTAGAGTCCTGTTCAGATGACAGAAGAGATCTGGCACGTATTTGCTCGCAGCTGCTTATCGAAGGTTCAACAGATGCACAGCAACCTAGAGGGAATTTGGGGCCATAGATTGTACTGCTCATGTGTCCATGCTCAAGATCGCTCATTAGCTCACATCTACATTGTGGCTCCTCTCAGATGGGCCCATCTTCCTGATTATCCTCCCAGAATTTGGGCCTCAGGCTTCCTTGGGATACTAGCTGAGGTCCCTCTCCATGTCCCTGGTATGGACACCTTGTTCTGAGTCCCAGTTCTGCAGACCTCTGCCCCACCACACACCGTTTTCTCCCCAAGGGTTAGATAAGGAAGGATTCGAATTTAGACACAGCCACTGCTCTCAAAATAGAAGCCAACTTGTGGAAATACAAACATATATGATTATATTTACAGGAAGAGCCATACATATTTGGTTTTTTCAAATCAAATTCTAGATTGGTGCACAAAAAAATTGTGGTTTTGCCATTGCAAGTAATGGCGATTACTTGTGCACCAACCTAAGAATTCAAACATATGTTGAGCACTGATTATATACCAGGACCAAGAAAAATCCTAAAGCTCAGACTCTGTAGAGCTCAGAAAAGGGCTTCCTGTTTTCCCTGTTCTCTGTCTTCCTACGTTTCATTCTTCACACAACCTCACTTTGCACACTGTTTCCAAATAAAACCACTTGTACTCATAACTTCCAAGGTAAGACATATGCTGTATGCCTCTGGGCCTACCTCTGGGATAGAGGTAGGATTTGGGATAACTGGCTGGAAAAGTCTACTACTTTCTAAGACTTCTCAGAGCTAACTTCTGAAAGTTTGTGTTGAGATCCTAACATTCAGTGCCTATGACACCAACCCATCTGACATGGTTTGGCTGTGTCCCCACCCAAAATCTCATCTTAATTGTAATCCCCACATGTCAAGGGTGGGACCAGGTAGAGGTAATTGAATCATGGGGCAGTTTCCTTCATGCTGTTCTCATGGTAATGAGTCTCACAAGAACTGCTTGTTTTATAAGCATCTGGCATTCCCCTGCTTCCTCTCACTCTGTTCTGCCACCCTGTGAAGAAGATGCCTGCTTTTTCTTTGTCTTCTGCCATGAATGTAAGTTTCCTGAGGCCTCCCCAGCAATTCTGAACTGTGAGTCAATTAAACCCCTTTCCTTTATAAATTACCCAGTCTCGGGCAGTTCTTCATAGCAGCATGAGAATTGACTAATATACCATCTCACTGTGGCAAGACCAGGGATCCTGTTCTTCTAAGGGGACCCTCTTGGGAAAGGCATTTGGAGTCTTGTCTTACTGGTCCAGAAATTTCATAAGGTGTATATCTAGTCCTTTGTGTTCAGATATGGACAGCAGCTGATGGGATTTGGCTGTGTCCCCACCCAAATCTCACCTTGAATCATAATCCCAAGTGTCAAGGGTGGGGCCAGGTGGAGTAGTGGAAACTTGGGGGCAGTTTTCCCCATACTATTCTTATGATAGTGAATAAGTCTCATGAGATTTGACAGTTATATAAACGGGGGTTTTCCTGCATGAGATCTCTTGCCCGCTGCCATGTAAGACGTGACTTTGCTTCTCATTCTCCTTCTAAATGATTACGTGGGACTGTAAGTCAGTTAAACCTCTTTCCTTTACAAATTAGCCAGTCTTGGGTATATCTTTATTAGCAGTGTGAGGATAGACTAATACAGAAACATTATTCATAATAGACAAGTGTGGAAACAACTCAAATGTCCATCAGCTAGTGAGTAAACAACATGGTCTGTCCATACAATGGAGTATTATTTAGCCATCAAAAAGAATGAAGTACTAATACACACTGCAACATGTATAACCCTCAAAAACATTATGCTAAGTGAAAGAATCCAGACCCGAAAAATACCTACTGTATGACTCCATTTATATTAAGTGTTCAAAATAGGCAAATCTATAGAGACAGAAAATTGATTAGTAGTTGCCAGGGGCTGGGAGTCGGTATGAAGAGTTAGTACAAATGGGCCCAAGGTTTCTTTTTGGGGGCGATGAAATGTTCTAAAAGCAGGTAGCGGTGATGATTGCACAACTCTGTAAATTTACTAAAAATTAATTATTGCAAAAATAAAGAGTGGGAAAAAAAGTAGAATTGGAAAAAAATATTTTTAATCCCTGTATAATTTTGAGTTTAACGTGTTCATGGTTATTGTAAAGAAAATTAAAAATAGATAAATGTATTATTTTAATGTTAATTACCTAGAGAAATAATCACCACTTACAGTTTTATGTATGTCTTTCTAATTTTTCTTTAATCATATATAGATTTTTAAATTAGGATCACACTATGTTTTCAGTTATGTCTATTAATGACAAGATTTAAAGCACTTATATGTATATATATAGCTACTGAACAACAGAACCTGTCAAAAAAACTCAGGGTTTTTTACCTAAGTGGAAATCCTGTTTGGACAAGGTTTTGCATGAAATAAAATCCCTGAAATTTAAATAGACAAAAAAAAAACACACATAAAAATTGTAATCACAGTAGGTTTGTTAAGCAGTGCACACAGTAAATCAATATGCCAAGACACCGGGTTGCAGCAGAGAAACAGGTTTAATTATAGTGTTAATGGAAAGGGGTCATGATCCAGACCCCAAGAGAGGGTTCTTGGATCTTATACGAGAAAGAATTCAGGGATAGTCCACAGAGTAACATGAAAGCAAGTTTATTAGGAAAGTAAAGGAATAAAAGAATGGCTACTCCATAGAGCAGCCCCAAGGGCTGCTGGTTGCCCATTTTTATGCTTTTTCTTGATGATATGCTAAACAAAGGATGGATTATTCATGCCTCCCCTTTTTAGACCATATAGGGTAACTTCTCAATGTTGCCATGGCATTTGCAAGCTGTCATGGTGCTGGTTGGAGTGTAGCAATGAGGATGACCAAAGGTCACTCTCATTGCCATCTTGGTCTTGGTGGGTTTTAGCCGTCTTCTTTATTGCAACCTGTTTTATCAGCAAGGTCTTTATGACCTGTATCTTGTGCTGACCTCCCATCTCATCCTGTGGCTTAGAATGCCTTAACTGTCTGGGAATGCAGCCCAGTAGGTCTCATCCTCATTTTACCCAGTTCCTATTCAAGATGGAGTTGCTCTGGTTCAAACACGTTGACAACAGAGTCACAGAACGAGGAGATGGGAGGGAACCTCAAAGCCATCTCCCCAAGGAATTTGAGGTTCGGGTTTTTGAGGACTTTGGAGTGGGCAGAAGTATGGAGATCCCTGACTGGTAAGAGTGCAGAGTGAAGTCATAGGAAGGGGCGAGGAAGCAGGTGTATTCTCATGCTGATCCTGTTCCTGTGTGGGAGACTTCCAACTGGTTGCTGGAATTCAAAGGAGGTGTGTCTGAAAAACATCTTAAGTGATCCTTAAACAAAAGCCTTATGATTCTAATGTTAGAGATCTCGTCTATAGGAACAATGGGGATGCAAATCAATTCTTAAACAGTCTTCTGGCCTTAATGTCAGAGATCCTATCTAGGGGAACAGTGGGGATGCAAATGGCAGGATCTAGTGCTACTGTAACTGAGGAGCTGGTTAACCAGTCACTGCAGGAGAGTCCAGTTAACAAGATCCAGGCCTGCTACAAGAAAAGTGAATTTATTTTTGAAGTTAGCTTGGAAAGACACAAAGTGTCCTGCTTTAAGTGTGCTGCTTCATCTTTGGAGCAAAAAGCAGACATTTTTATAAAGTTAAAGGGGAAGTGAGCAAGGGCAGGAGGTCCCCCTGCTAGCCTGGTGTCTTATCTACTGAACAGTTGAGTTGACAGTTGAGTCGATGCCTTCCTGGGCAGAAATAAGTTGTAAAAGTGGCCAAGTGGGCGTGCTTTCAGTATGTCCTCCTGAGGCCACCCTGGAAGTGAGAGTTCCCTGGAGATGTGCTTTGATCTGCAAATTGACTGTCAATTCTGGAGGAAAGATCCCTGGGGCATATAGATGACCTTGCCTTGTAGGGAATGTCTGGTGAGGGGGAGTTTAGAGATTATTTTGCATTTCCAAAAGGGCTAGGTAGGAAGCAGGCTGAAAGGAGAAAGGAGAAGAGAAGAGAAAAAGGTAATTAAACCACCTCAGAAAAATCGAGGAACTTGGTTACAATACATGACCTATTGCAACAAGGAACTGGGCAGGGTGTAGGCTGATTAATGCTGAATTAAAACTGTATTTGTACCCAGAACCTGGCATGCAATTCCTGTGGGGATGGTTTCAAAACCTGGCCCTGTTTCTCATTGCATCCACACCCACATCGTCAAAGCAATGCCAGGAGAAACATGCGTGGCTCCTGCTTCTTGGAGGAGTCCTGGTTCAGTTCTACAGGCTTCCCACACAAAGAAAATACTGTTGGCCATGTAGGTAAGAAAAGCACAGGAGACTGTTTTTTGCCCTTTCTACCAGTGTTTAGTACCAACCACAAGCACCAAAATACTCAAACTTTGAGCTCTGCAGCTCTGGCTCTTATGGACAGGGAAGTGCTTTACAATTGCCAGTCATTCCGTTCACTTTATGGAATAGCCAGAAAGCTCCAGGAATGGGGATGCCCTACCATGGAGCCACAGCTCTCAAACAGGTGACATGCTTGTGACCAGAAAGGGGTCCCGATCCAGACTCCAAGAGAGAGTTCTTAGATCTCACGCAAGAAAGAATTCAGGACAAGTCCATAAGCGAAAGTGTAGCAGGACAAGCTGCAGACAAAACCCCTCAGACACCAAGTTAAAGAAGGAAGCGATTTATTCGGCCAGGAGCATCAGCAAGAGCCAAGCTCCCCGAGTGAGCAATTCCTGTCCCTTTTAAGGGCTTACAATTCTAAGGGGGTCCACTGGAGAGGGTCGTGATCTATTAAGGAAGCAGGGGGTACATGACTGGGGGCTGCATGCACCGGTAATTAGATCGGAACAAAACAGGACAGGGATTTTCACAGTGCTTTTGTATACAATGTCTGTAATCTAAAGATAACATAACCAATTAGGTCAGGGGTCGATCTTTAACTACCAGGCCCACGGTGTGGCGCTGGGCTGTCTGCTTGTGGATTTCATTTCTGCCTTTTAGTTTTTACTTCTTCTACCTTTGGAGGTAGAAATTGGGCATAAGACAATATGAGGGGTGGTCTCCTCCCTTAAAAGCAAGTATATTAGGAAAGTAAAGGAATAAAAAAAAGGCTACTCCATAGACAGAGCAGCCCCAAGCGCTGTTGGTCCCCACTTTTGTGGTTATTTCTTGATGATATGCTAAACAAGGGGTGGATTATTCATGCCTCCCCTTTTTAGATCATAGAGAGTAACTTCCTGATGTTGCCATGACATTTTTAAACTGTCATGGTGCTGGTGGGAGTGCAGTAGTGAGGGCCGCGAGAGGTCACCCTTGTCACCATGTTGGTTTGGTGGGTTTTGGCCGGCTTCTGTACTGCAACCTGTTTTATCAGAAAGGTCTTTATGACCTGTATCTTATGCCGACCTCCTATCTCATCTTGTGACTTAGAATGCCTTCACCGCCTGGAAAAGCAGCCCAGTAGATCTCAGCCTCATTTTACCCAGCCCCTATTCAAGATGGAGTTGCTCTGATTTAAATGCCTCTGATACGCTGATGTTAGAGTACCTTAGACACGTTCCTTAATCTGAGTTTCCAGTTTTCTCTTCTAGAAAATGAGAAAAAAACTAGAAAGTAGACCCCCGTGTGCTCAAAGCAACAACCTGCCTGGTTGGCTTGGACTTTTCCTAGTCTGTATAACAGCAGGCACTCAATTCCTCTATGTAAATCTTCACCATTTATTAATTATATTACCCTGCGTCTCTTAGAAAATGCACAGTTCTGCCCTCACTACACCAAGATCACAAAAGGCTCAGTATAAATCATGAGCCAATCAGACCAACAGTAAGCCAGGCAGGCCTGGTGCAATGCCCAGGTGGCCAACTTGGCCATCTCATAGGCAGTTATCACTGCTCAACTTGAAGAAATACAAGGTTAATTGTTGGAGTTTGAAATCCGGCAGTAGAATCCATGTGGTCCTATCGTGGTCATATAATGTACTGAGTCTCTTACAAGCTGTCAGTGCTGAGTGGGAATGACAAAGCGAGAAACAAGGGCAAGCAGAGGTCGAATGCCAGGAAGACCATGGCAGGGTGCCAAGTCCATGAAGCAAAAGACTACCATCGTCTAAAAGGCATAGTCCTCTAGAGCAACAGAGCCAGTAACTCAGATCCAGAGGAAAGAAAATGATAACCCTTTCCCCCTCAAGACTTGCCATTGTATCAGCAAGAGGGCTGTTTGCAAAATAAATAGCCCACCAACATTTGAAGGTTGGAGATCTCTCAGTCAAGAGTGACAGGCTGTCACTGAAAATGGGTTGGAAGGAAAACTGTCATTCCTACTAAGCAATTTTAAATAGGCTTTGTTGCCAGATATCCTTGCTGCAAGTCCTCATTTCCTCATTTGGAAATGAGATTTGATATGATTGTATTAGGGGGTAAAATTAAAAATATCTCCTTACATCCCATTCACACTGCTCCATGATGGAACTGCCAACCTTGAAACCAAAAAACATGTCTTTCTAATAAGAAGTCAGTGACACAAGCGAAAAGAGATTCCTGCAGCTAAGGTTTGCTCCTGGTATTTTCCCCATGATATCGCCCAACACAACGTACACTTTGTGGGTGGAGAAAAATGGGGGAAGACTTTTTAGCTTGTATACTTATTTCAGAACCTTAAATGAGATGCCTATTAAACTATCCATGTACACAAATAGGCTCAATATTAAGAAAAGAGGTAGTATGAGTCTGAAAGACATGCTTAAGAGAAAGGAGGGAGCCATAAGTCAGGAATGGAGAAATGAAGAAAAATCTATACTGACTAAACTCAGGTTAGCTAGGAGGGAACATATGAGGAAGGCCCAAGTCTTACGCTCCTAGAAGCCAGGGCAGAGGCAGTAGGCTGGTAAGGACCACTGGCCATCTTGGGAACATGTGCTCCACTGGAAGCCATTTGGATGAAAAACAAGAATTCTTAGAACACTGGATATCCCAGAAACATAATGAATTAGCAGACCAAATGCCAGTGTGCAACTACTGGTTAAAAAGAAAAAGCCAATTACTTATAGCACTGAATATAGATCAGCAGAAACTCCCAGCATCAAAGAAACTCTGACCATAAAGACTTAGCGCATGTTTTTACCAAACACTTCACAGGGCCTTGTGGATCAATCATGCATTCAATTTTGTCCTACAAATTAAAATCAAGCCATGTTTAAAGCAGTCTCCTTAAATTGCTTGCCAACGGGTACACATAGTACCACACTCCTGGTGTGACATGATCATTCTTATCATTCATTTTTGGAACCTTCCTTTCGTGGATACACCACCCCTCACCTCGCTTCCCTGCTTCTGCCTGAACTGTGGCTTACCTGGATTATCACAACCAGATCCCCTGCAATTTTCAGCCTTGCCAACATCTGAACATGTCAAAGAAAACTAGGCAGGACAGAGTTTGAAGGCAAAGGCTCAATTCAAGGCTACAATAAAGGAGAGAGATTGAACTAACTCTGCTGAAACAAACAATGGGAGGGTTTTTAAGCCCTGGGATGAGCTAATGGAAAAGTACTGGAGGACATTTGTGGGGAGGTTGGTCCACGTGATTAGGCATATGTGTTTGCTAATGGGTGTTTATTGGAGTTAGGCTCCAACCCTTCCACAGAGACTGAGAGACAGAGACGCTATTCCTCTCCATGATTACATTTCAAAGAGGTACCAGGTCCTTGAGAAAGGTGGTTCTGGGTTGCAAAACTAGCAACAGGTTGGGAGACTTATATCTCACAGGGACAGAGAAAGAATATACAATTGCAAGTTTCTAAAGTAAATGCTTCAAGAAAAGAGAAGTCAGGGCCTGTATTAGGCCATTCTCATACTACTATATAGCTACTACTCAAGACTGGGTAATTTATAATGGAAAGAGGTTTAATTGGCTCATAATTCCACATGGCTGGGGAGGCTTCAGAAAACTTACAATCATGGTGGAAGGCAAACGGGAAGCAAGAGCCTTCTTCACATGGCATCAGGAAAGAGAAGTGCTAGCAGGTGAAATGCCAGACACTTATAAAACCATCAGATCTCATGAAAACTCACTATCACGAGAATAGCATGGGGGAAACTACCTCCAGGATCCAATCATCTCCCTCTCTCAACATGTAGGGATTACAATTCGAGATGAGATTTGGGTGTAGACACAAAGCCAAACCACATCAGGGCTCTAGAGTCTGAAAGAAGCCCATCTAAAGTGTAGTCCAGCACAGGGGAAGGTTATGGCCCTCTTGGTCAAGGCTATCTATCTTTAGGAGGTAAGGAAGTTCTTCTAGCCCTGCCTCAAACCCAGGGTGAGCATTAGTATATGGTGATTCTCCTGGTGGCTGAGCCGCAGGCTCCAACACTTTTCCCCACTCATGAGGCTCTGAACCACTACCCCACAGAGGCCCATTTCCATAAGGTCCTGCTGCCAAGATTCCTCCTTTCTCTCCATCCTTATCCCTCCCCCTTCCCTGCCTGGCATGGTCTTGTAGCTGGAAGACAAGGCCTCAGCTTTGGGGTCTAGTTTCTGTTTCACGAACCTCCATCAGCACAGACTGTCCCCATGTGGAGCCCAGCCCCCTGCTGTTATCTCTGAAAAAGATCTACTCCACTCTAGGATCATTTTTGGCTACTGAGCTATTCCTCCTGCAGAAATAGTAAATGCTATTTTACTGTGCATGGCCAGTGATAACCAGCAAGCCTCGGGCATTGGTCCCAGCCCCCATCCTGCCTATTGTCCTACTACAGGGACAACTATGACTATGCTAGCTGGAACTGATGATTCCTTGGGGACTCAGCCTGACTATGACACAGGCTGGGTGCCAAAGAATCACTAGTTCCAGCAAGCAAAATAGGAACAGGAAGCTAAGAATGTCAAATACATTTAGAATGACCTAGTCAAATGCCATTTCTCTTTTTTTTTTTTTGAGACAGAGTCTTGCTTTGCTGCCCAGGCTGGAGTGCAGTGGCATGGTCTCAGCTCACTGCAACCTCCGCCTCTTGGGTTCAAGCGATTCTTCTGCCTCAGCCGCCAGAGTAGCTGGGATTATATGCACGTGCCACCATGCCCAGCTAATTTTTTATATTTTTAGTAGAGACGGGGTTTCATCATGTTGGCCAGGTCAGTCTCAAACTCCTGACCTCAAGTGGTCTGCCCGCTTCAGCCTCCCAGAGTGCTGGGATTACAGACCTGAGCCACCGCGCCTGGTCTACCATTTATTTGTGGGGAAAAAAAAAAAAAAATTCCACTTATATGAGTTCCCCAGAGTCATCAGATTCATAGAAACAAGAAGTGGAATGGCGGCTGCCAGGGGCCGGGGGAAGGGGAATGGGGGGTTGGTGTTTAATGGGTCAGAGTTTCAGTTTTGCATGGTGAGAAAGTTCTGGAGATGAATGGTGGTGATGTTCCTGCAACAATTTGAATGTACTTAACACCACTGAACTGTACACTTCAAAATGGTTAAAAATTGTCAATTTTATGTTATGTATATTTCACCACAATTAAAATAATAGCTCATAAGAAAAAAGCTATAAATAGTAATAATAATAACCTGAAATTATGGTTTAGGGATTATAGTTTGCTTTCATGGTTAAAATGAGAGCCTGCAAGACTCAAGCTATGTAATAAAAATTCTGGTGGAGAAAGTGTAAGTTTATGCTTGCTCTAGAGAAGGAGGCCTGATACTCACAGTGTCCATTTGAGCCTGTCCTAAATCTCTTTAGACCTCAGCCTCACCATACCTACAATGAATGGGTCTCAGATCTTCTGCTCTAAACTTGCACCAAGCCTGGGCTTGCAATTTGGGTGTCTGTGGACCCCTGAGGTGTGTTTCTAAATGCAGGTATGTTTCTCTGGAGTCAGGGGCCATGACTTTCAGCAGATTCCCAATGGGAAACCCACCTCCCAACTATGTTGAAGACCTGAAAGCTGGAGTGGTTCTTCTCTCAGCAGTCCTTCCAGCTCCTAACATTATAAAGACACAAGCCCCTACAAACTCAGCCAGACCCCCACACATTTAGAGGTTGGACTTCCTCTGATCCTTGAAATGGCTACCCTGAGAACACGGCCCCGGGGCTTCCTCCAAAAGGGAGCTGCAAAGAGGGAGTCCCATTCTAGCTCCATTTCTAGGTGTTTTGCTCAAATTCACGCTTTTTCCCTATTGAAAGAGAAAATTCGGGTTGGGCATGGTGGCTCATGCCTGTAATCCTAGTACTTTGGGAGGCAGGCAGATCACCTGAGGTCAGGAGTTTGAGACCAGCCTGGCCAACATGGCAAAACCCCATCTCCACTAAAAATACAAAAATTAGCCAGGCGTGGTGCTGCATGCCTCTAATCCCAGCTACTCAGGAGGCTGAGGCAGGAGAATTCCTTAAACCCAGGAGGCAGAGGTTGAAGTGAGCTGAGATTGTACCACTGCACTCCAGCCTGGGAGACAGAACGAGAGACTCTGTCTCAAAAAAAAAAAAAGAAAAAGAAAAAGAAAGAAGGAAGGAAGGAAGGGGAAGGGGAAGGGGAAGGGAAGGGAAGGGAAGGGACGAAGGGAAGGGAAGGGAAAGGAAGGGAAGGGAAGGGAAAGGAAGGGAAGGGAAGGGAGAAAGGAAGGGAGAAGGGAAGGGAGGGGAGGGGAGGGAAAGGGGGGAGGGAAAGGGAGAAGGGAAGGGAGTGGAGGGGAGGGGAGGGAAGGGGAAGGGAAGGGAAAGAAAAGAAAAGAAAGAGAAAATTCGTAAAGGAGGGACCCTGTCTTCACTGTGCCTTGGTTCGATTCTTAGTTATGAGTGGTTCCATGGTGGTGGAGACTGCTGATGGAAAGGGGAACAGAGGGGTGAGGGATTTTTGCTGAAAATCTAGAGATTACTTAGAAGCCCCCATATTTCCTGGGCCCCAGAAATGATTGGATCCAAATGGGCTTGTGAGGAATTTTGAAATTTTGAATTTCACCTGAATTTTGGATGTGATTTTTCTCTATCGTGTGCACAGAGACTGAGAGAGGCTCTTTCCCTTAGGATTTTGTGAATCTTGTCTTTAACTCATCGCCCAAAGTAACGAACTCATTTTACTGACTTCAGAAAAAGACATCACCAGCCTGGCCTGGGAATAACACATGGGAAATTGAAGACAGTAGTATAATTAAGTTCACAAAAGGCCAATTCTTACGGCCATATTTCAAATGCTCACAACGCCTTCTCATCCATTCTACCAAATGACTTGGCTTCATAAGATATTCAGAGTGAAAAAACATAATGGATTCTTCTGAGATACTCAATTAGTTCAATAAAAAGAGAAAAATAATTTTTCAATAAAGAAATTTAGCTAAATGACTAAAGCTGACAGTGAAAAACCAACTTCAAAGTAATTATGCATTTCTTTTGAGTTTGCGCTCTAACAAAAGTTGATGATATGCCACCATTAGAAATAGCCATCCTTCAAATGATTAATTGCATTTGTGTTGGTATTTTAGCAGACATTTATTTGAATGTTTACTCTGTAACTGTCTTCGGGTGTTGATATATTTAAATTTCCACCAGCCCTGCTGAAAAGTATCGGCTTGCGCTTCTTCATGACTCACTGCTCAACTTCCTTTAAGCTGGTTTTTTCACCATTAATGGAAATCTCTTCCAAAAATATCACCAGTGACATTCTCCTTGCAAAATCCCATTACTTCTCTTTACTTCTTATCCTTGTGTGGGTCATGACACACTTAATTATGGGTCACTGACTCCCAGTTCTCTCCTGTAAAAGTAGCATCTGCTCTTTAAACTTTGAGGTCTCTCAGGATTCCGTATTCCACCCCTCTGGCATTCTGAACTTTCACCTTGGGTAACCACTTTGTTAGAGAAGTTTCAAAGGCATCTATGTGTTGATGACTTCCCAACCCCTAGCTCAGCCTGGGCACTTCCACCAAGCTGCACACATCTGCGCAGGTGCACTGAATTCAACGGGCCATTAGCACAGTCAAGGCTGAACTGCTGGTCTTCCCACTTCCCACTGCACTCTGCTCTTCTTCGGGCAGCCTCATCTGAGTGCTTGATCACCTAGACAAGACACTGCTTTCCTGCTCCAGCTGCACGCGTCATGCCTCTCTTCATCCGTGGCTGGTCCGCCTGCCTGCAGTGTCTCACATTTCCTATCAATACAATTGTGTGCTTTCTGAAAATAAGTCAGGTCCGATTGTTCCTGGATCACTGCCTTCCTGGAAAGCCTCTGCACTCTGTAGAATCAGTACAGGCCCCTCGTGATGCTACTCAAGGCCCTCCAGGAGCCCATGCCACCATCCGTGCCCTGAGCTCTGGGGGAGCAGCTCCACCGCGGCACCCCACGACTTTGCATGTAGAGCCACATGAGGAGGGTGTGACCTGCAGCTGCGCTGAGTCTTGGCGGAACACCCTGTGGTCCCCCAGCCAGTTTCTCGTTGCCTTCCGGGTTCTATGAGGTGCAGGGGCTTTCTGCCTGCCCCTCTCAGGACACAGCTGCTGCTATAAAACTGCTGAGAAGCAGCTTGGAGTTGGCTCTGCTGCAACATCCCTTCTTTCTGTTGCAGTTGTCCAGTCCCTTTTATTTTGCCGTGACCTGCACCAAGGCCACAATGCCCATGCCTCCTTTTACTGTCTAAGTAATAAACTGTCTGCATCTAAAGAGGTCTCCTTGTTTCTTCGCTAGGACTTGCCTGTGTCCTGTATGCCAACTTCAAATACTCTCTACCCTTCTAACCCCCATGTAACTCGATAGCCTAACTGCAAACTTAATGTCATTTCCAAACATAAATATAGTACAAGATAAAATAAAATTATACTTGGAAGTCTGGCTAAGTGAAAATAAGGATTAGAAAAAGGAAACCAAGCCGTAGGTTAGGTTAGTACTGTATCGTATTACTTTTTAAAACTGATAAGAACAGATCTGCACTTGGTCTTAGCCAAACGCCAAGAAACGGTTGTACTACTGAATAAAATTATGGTGCTGTCATTTTAGAGGTGCTTCAAATTCTTTTGGGAATCAGGCAAATCTGTATACTTAAAATGTGTGACCTATGAATTTGGCTCTAACCTTTCTTGCAGAAAATTAGAAATTACTAACCAATGTCCCAAGAGCAAACCTCTAATGCACAAATGATTGAAAATGAATTCAGAGAAAACTTAAATAAAGGCAATCTGAGTTTTATTAACATTAAACGCCCTTTCTTTAAGTGAAAAGCATTATTAGGGCCAAGTGCAATGGCTCATACCTGTAATCCCAACACTTTGGGAGGCCAAGGCAGGTGGATCTCCTGAGGTCAGGCATTCGAGACCAGCCTGGCCAACATGGTGAAACCCCATCTCTACTAAAAGTACAAAAATTAGCTGGGCATGGTGGTACACACGTGTTACCCCAGCTACTTGGGTGGCTGAGGCATGAGAATCGCTTGAACCCAGGAGGCAGAGGTTACAGTGAGCCGAAACTGCACCACTGCACTCCAGCCTGGGCGATAGAGCAAGACTCTGTCTCAAAAAAAAAAAAAAGAAAGAAAAGAAAGACATTATTAGATTGGTGATTATGAGGGCCATTATCTTAAAATAGTATTTCCTAAAATGAAAAACATTTCAGGAAGTAGCTGAAATATTAGGAAAAAAACAAGGCTTTAAAAATAAGGCCCAAAGGTTGAATGATGATTGCTTCTGTGCCCCTGTAGCCAGCTGCTGATCTCATTTCTCATCACTAACCCACCTTCCTAAATCTGTCCTGTCCAGCAGGGTCAGCCATCCCAGCCCCCAGTGGCACCATCGGCCATCTGAGACTTTTTTTCAGCCCCAGAAGAAAATCTCTCAGATTAAATCTTTCCCTCTTTAGTCAACTCCCTAGTTAGAGGAGAGCTACAGCAGGGAAACCGTGCTCATCTCTCATGGAGACTCCATCCTCCCCCTACCACCAACATGTGTGAATACCTGGCTACTTATGTAAAAGATTTAATTTGGTAAATGAGGAAAAGTCATATTTATCTCCATATCTCCATTCTTTGAATAGATTTCAGTGTGTGAGAATGACTTTTTAGTGTGTCAGAAGCTTGGTATTCTAAGGGTAAAGTATTAAGCCTAAAGAACTTCAATCAATAGTCTTAAGGCCAGGCGCAGTGGCTCACACCTGTAATCCCAGCACTTTGGGAGGCCGAAGCAGGCAGATTACGAGGTCAGGAGTTTGAGACCAGCCTGGCCAACATAGCGAAACCCCATCTCTACTAAAAATACAAAAAATTAGCCAGGCGTGATGGTGGGCACCTGTAGTCCCACCTACTCAGGAGGCTGAGGCTGGGGAATCGCCTGAACCCAGGAGGCGGAGGTTGCAGTGAGTCGAAATTGCACCATTGTACTCCAGCCCGGGTGACAGAGTGAGACTCCATCTCAATAAAAAAAAAAAAAAAAAAAAAAAAAAAAAAGTCTTATATATGATAAATGGGTTTGTAAACCACTAAACTTTGTACCAAAAAAAATCTGTTATTGTTAATCTTGTTTGCAACTATTAATAATAACTGAGAAACGGGCTGGGCATGGTGACTTACGCCTGTGATCACAACATTTTGGGTGTCTGAGGCAGGAGGATTTCTTGAGGCCAGGAGTTTGAAATCAGCCTGGGCAACATAGTGAGACTCCGTTTCTACAAAAAATACAAAAAGTATCCTCTGAGATGCAAACGCTAAGCCGGGTGTGGTGGCATGCGCCTGTGGTCCCAGTTACTTGGGATACTGAGGTGGTAGAATTACTTGAGCCCAGGAGGTTGTGGCTGCAGTGAGCCTTGATCACACCGCTGCATTCCAGTCTGGGTGATAGAGTGAGACCCTGTCTCAAAAAATAAGATAAGTGCAAGATAAGTTTACAATGTAAAAAGTACTATGGTAAATTGCTCTCGCATATACCAGTTGCATACCAACATCTTCCCTTTTTCCCACAGGCAACCCTCCTGCTACGGGCACTGGGACTTTGCTGATAACCCTGGAGGACGTGAACGACAATGCCCCCTTCATTTACCCCACAGTAGCTGAAGTCTGTGATGATGCCAAAAACCTCAGTGTAGTCATTTTGGGAGCATCAGATAAGGATCTTCACCCGAATACAGATCCTTTCAAATTTGAAATCCACAAACAAGCTGTTCCTGATAAAGTCTGGAAGATCTCCAAGATCAACAGTAAGTCTAGCTAAAGCATTTCTCCCTGTTCTTCCAGCTTTCAGTTTAGTTTCTCTTCCCAAAATGCTCTTTCTCTACTATTCTCTCATGTATTCTCATTTGGTTCATTTTAAGTTATTGGCTTATTATAAATATGGACAATTTTCCCACCAACAAACAAATGCAATTTATCTGTTTCAAACATAGACGTTTTCTCTTCTGCTTCCTCTCTGATGTTTACTGTACACCGTGTGTTGTCTATCCTAACCTGTCTGCTACACACTGTAACTCCAATATTCTCTCTTTAAAATTTTAATATATTTAGGGGACACAACTGCAGGTTTCTTATATACATACGTTGATTGCATAGTGGTGAAATCTAGGCTTTAAGTGTCCCCATCACCCAACAGTGAACTTTCTCTTAACTAATCTGTAGTTTCTGCCATCCCAGAGTTCCCAGCAACAAGACTGTGATTCTTTGTTCTTCCTCTTTCTCTTTTAATTAAACTCCACAGATTCTTTCTTTGTAACTAGCTTACGAAGAATATTGGCCAACCTGCCCAGTCTCAGTAGTCTCTGCTTCTCCCCAGCTATCTCTTGGCTCAGCTGTCTCTCCAATCTCAGAGACAGAGAACTGTGTTAACATTAACTTTCACCAGCACATTGGAGAGACTTTTCATGGTATACTTGCCATCATAAAAGACTAAAGGAAAAAGAAGCACTAGGATAAGAATTTTTATAGTCTTCAACCTCCAACCTTCCATAGTATGCTGCAGACTGCCTCAAACTTGACTTGGTCTAATGATGACCTTGGCTTTTCTTTCAAATCCTTGGCCATCATTGACTTTGATGTCTTCTTCCATGCATCTTCTTTCTCCTTTATGAAACTTGCAAGCAATGTCTCCTTCCACCGGTCCTTCCACATAGGCAGGTGGAATTCAAAACTTAACCCAGCTTCTATCACTTGCCTTATTAAGACTGAAACACCAATGTATTAATATGGAGTATCCCTATATCCACAATCTCACCCACCTTCTTCCCCAAATGTAAACTATCTACTAAGTTCACCTTGTCTTCCAATAAAGTAAAAGAAAAAACAAACAAAAAAAGGCATTAGATACTATGTCTTCAATAATATACTTATCCTGCTGTTGACCCAGTCAGGGTTCCCACTTCTTATATAGGTGGTAGAAGTTTTGAGGGAGACAGAGAATTACCCATTTCATTAGATTTTGCCTAATGTACAATTGTGCATAACATTTTCTATTTAAAAATCTCATATCTATTGTTATAGCCCCATCTCATATCTTATTTTATTAGTGCCTTTTGCTTGTTATTGATTCTATTTGCCTGTTTGTCTATTTTATTGCCTTTTGAAGAATGAATTCTGTTACACTGATTATTTTTAATTAAAGCAGCCCTTCTCTTGTTTGAGGGGTTAGTGTTTTATTTGCTAGTTTTTATGGCTGTGGCCAATTTGAATAAACATCTCCAAATCTTTCCAATCGGAACTTTCTCATTCAAGAGTTTCTTTTGGTGGGGGATGGTGGAGGGGGTGAACATCAGGATAAATAGTCAATGCATGCTGGGCTTAATACCTAGGTGATGGGTTGATAGGTGCAGCAAACCACCATGGCACACGTTTACCTACGTAACAAAGCTGCACATCCTGTACATGTACCCCGGAACTTAAATTAAAAAAAAAAAAGAGAGAGAGAGAGTTTCTCCTCTGCTCAAGGAAGATGGGAAAATGCCGTTTGATTTAATCTGCCATCTCACTAGGTGACCATCACATTAGTCATTGCTGCTGCTGTCACCTTCTAGTAATGATCATGCTTCATCTATTTTTATTTTCCTGTCATTACACTCTTGGTTTTTTCTCCTGGTTTTACCTAATGGGAAAAAAATGCCTTCTAAATGATTTTGTTGTCTCACACTTTTTTTTCTGAATATTTAGCCCTGTTTATTCCCAGAAAGGGGTACTTAAAAATATGTATGCCCCTAATCATGTCAGTGACTTTATCCCAAGGTTAAAGAATAGGCCAGCTGGTACAGCCACTGCCAAGTGTCTCCCAAGGGCCTGGGTGATCGTGGCTATCGCCAACGCATATGACGTTAGGGAAGTGGAGGGGAAGCTTAAAGATCCAGTGTCTATGTTGCGGGTTCCCACCCAAATCTAGAGCTGTGGACTGAGGGTTGATTAAAAACCAAAAACAAGGCTGAACACAGTGGCTCATGCCTGTAATCCCAGCATTTTGGGAGGCTGAGGCAGGCAGATCACCTGAGATCAGGAGTTTGAGACCAGCCTGGCCAATATGGTGAAACCCCATCACTACTAAAAATACAAAACTTAGCGGGGCGTGGTAGTGTGTGCCTATAATTCCAGTTACTCAGGAGGCTGAGGCAGGAGAATCATTTGAACTCAGGAAGTGGAGGTTGCAATGAGCTGAGATCACACCACTGCACTGCAGGCTGGGCAACAGAGTGAGACCCTGTCTCAAAAACAAAAACAACAACAAAAAAAAAAACTGAAGACAAAAAACGTAGGCTATAGAACCCATCTCCATGATAACACATCAGGGTCCTGCCCACGTTGAGAGCAGGTGGATTTTCACCTCAGCTTTCTAGATGTGGAACGCAGTCTTTGTCAAGATGGCTTTTTCGTGTAATAAATTTGCAGGGAGGAGTTCTTGGTAATCAATCATCTTCTTGAAAGGAGCTCTCCTTGAAATTGATTATGATGGCACTGAGGCACCGAACTCTGGTGATGGAAGCACTCTGTCTCTGTGCTGTTCATTACAGGAGCCACCAGCCATGTGTGGCTTCTGGGCGCTTGGAATGTGGCAGGTGCCACTGAGGATCTGAACTGGTATTTTCACTTGATGTTAATAAATTTAAATTTAAGCATTCCCACGATTGTAAATGAAAATGCAGCACCTGTTTGGTGTGATTTTAGTCACCAAAACCTCACTCTTTTATTGGAAAAAGTCTCATCCACTCTCACCAGGACCCTCCTTGCCTTTACAGATACTCACGCCCTGGTAAGCCTTCTTCAAAATCTGAACAAAGCAAACTACAACCTGCCCATCATGGTGACAGATTCAGGGAAACCGCCCATGACGAACATCACAGATCTCAGGGTACAAGTGTGCTCCTGCAGGAATTCCAAAGTGGACTGCAACGCGGCAGGGGCCCTGCGCTTCAGCCTGCCCTCACTCCTGCTCCTCAGCCTCTTCAGCTTAGCTTGTAAGTTGGCGTAACTCCAGTGCATGCACAAGTAGGAAATTGTAACTTCATGGGGTTCATGAAGCTGGCATTTTTCCATATACCTTTCCAAGAAAATGTATCCCAGAAGAATCATTCATCTTTAGTGTATGTCTGTATGACAGAACATGTTATATGTAGAAGTGCTCCCACTAATGTTTAAAGGCATCTTAACAATCCCTTCCAGCCAGTCTGAGGAACTGTGCAAAGGTGTTCATTGGTAGCCTGCAAACCAGCTGCCACTCAACTTGAGCTAATGAAAATGCACCCAGATTAGTTAACTGGTCTATCAGAGGCCTGTTTCTCTCTACATTATGCGGAATAATCTTTTGCAAGGTTAAAACAGATATGATGAGACTTTCTGAGAATAGTCATGAGAATTTATGGATGGAGGTTGGGCTGCAGGGAAAATGATCAATGCATAATTCACACTGTTTTTTCACTGGCTAGTAATAATGACTATAATATAATGAAACGTTGTTTTAAACAAATGAGTTATTATGCCAAGTAATATAGATGTGAGGATAAAATGAATAAATACATGTGTCAGATATTCCTTATTTATGAAATACTAGTCCAATTTTAACTTTAGCAGTTATTCATATATAACTGTTACCATCCAAAAGCCGTTTGGGCCTTGCTATTTACCTTTTGAGAAGGTATTGGTGTAATTGCAAATTAGGAAGTTGGGAAATTGGCAGAAAAAGAAAAGAGAAGGTTTTATACCCTAGTGACAGTGATGAGCTGCCAGGAAATCATATAGTCCAACATGGGACATTCATGTGTATAAAGCTCTGTGCAAGACCAGAGTCCTGTGAGTAGAAGGAAAAAGAAGGACTGGGCACGGTGGCTCACACCTATAATCCCACCACTTTGGGAGGTCAAGGTAGGTGGATCATTTGAGGTCAGGAGTTCAAGACCAACCTGGCCAACATGGTGAAAGCTTGTGTCTACTAAAAATACAAAAATTAGCCAGGCACGGTGCCATGCGCCTGTAGTCCCAGCTACTCGGGAGACTGAGGCAGCAGAATTGCTTGAACCCGGGAGGCGGAGGTTGCAGTGAGCGGAGATCGTGCCATTGCACTCCAACCTGGGTGACAGAGCGAGACTCTGTCTCAAAAAAAAAAAAAAAAAAGAAAGAAAGAAAGAAAAAGCCATTATAGCATCTCACTAGCCCTTCAGACTGGGCATTTCTGAAAGCGAACGTATCATCTTCCCCTGCTGACCTGCCCCTCTGCCTGACTTGCCTCTGATGACTGTACCACCATCATCATCATCACCATCATCTCCATGTCTCCTTCCCAATCTTCCCACTGCAAAGCCCAACAGAGTCTAAGGGTCCAACACTTTCCATCCATACCTGCCTCCACCCTCCTGTCTCAGGTGCTAATGTTCACTTAACCTCGATTATCTCACTGTCTTTCTAACTTTATCTTCTGCAAAGAGAGAGAGAAAATAGAAATCAGGAGGCTGCCCCTGGGAGGCTTCTCCTGAGTCTTTTCTGTAAAGTAGAGACAATTTCAAATGAAGGGATAGAGATGGGACTGGGGGCTGGGAAGAAATTAGGAAACCTTGTCAAAGGGCAAATAATTTGACTGTACAGCAATTGGGCTGAACGTTGAGCAGGGGTGGTCCAGAGGAGATTGGATGCTGTCTTAGTCCGTTCGGGCTACTATAACAAAATACTATAAACTGGGTGGCTTATAAATAACAGAAATGTATTGCTGATCGTTCTGGAGGCTGAGAAGTCCAAGAACAAGATGCTGGCAGATTCATTGTCTAGTGAAAGCCCACATTTTGGTTCACATATGGCGCCTTCTCCCTGCATTTTCACACGATGGGGAGAGGCAAGGCAGCTCTCTGGGGCCTCTTTTATAAAGGCACTCATCCCATCCCATCCATGAGGACTCTGACTTCCTGACCTACTGATTTCCCAAAGGCCCACCCTCCTAACACCATCACCTTGGGGATCAGGTTTCAGCATATGACATTTGGAGGGGCACAAACTTCAGCAGATACTATTAACCACCCAGTTTATAGTATTTTGTTATAGTAGCCTGAACGGACTAAGACAGTATCCGATCTCCTCGGGACCACCCCTGCTCAACGTTCAGACCAATTGCTGTACAGTCGAATTATTTGCCCTTTGACAAGGTTTCCTAATTTCTTCTCAGCCCCCAGTCCCATCTCTATCCCTTCATCTGAAATTGTCTCTACTTTACAGAAAAGACTCAGGAGAAGCCTCCCAGGGGCAGCCTCCTGATTTCCATTTTCTCTCTCTCTTTGCAGAAGATAAAGTTAGAAAGACAGTGAGATAATCGAGGTTAAGTGAACATTAGCACCATACCATAGCAGATACCATGAATTTATAGCAGCACGTTATGCTCGTTTGCCCCCTTACTTTGCTGACAGATATCCTAGACCTAGATTTCTAGAGTGTAGGAATGTTCCCTTTGTGAGAGTGTACTGTCTGGGGCCTGGTTTGCTGAGTCATCACCAGCAACCTGCAAGTCACTCTTGTATAGCATCAGCTGGGGAGATGGTGGTGGATCTCAAGTCTGACTGCACAATAGAAGCACCTGGGGAACTTTTCAATATAGCTACCCATACCCGGGCCCTACCCTATGACTGGAAGGGCAACTCAGACATTTGTCCGTTTTAAAGCCTCTCCAGATGGTCCACAGATACTGGGAAATCAGGACCATCCTGGTGTGACTACAAACTTTAGGTACAGGCTCCTGGACATTCTAACAGTGTCCTCCAATCTTGTCCACACCAGGAGACCTGGCACCATCCCTCCTCCAGGGAGGAGGGTACAGTGAGATGACAGAACACATCCAATATGAGAATTTCTATAGCACCAACTTTCCAAAAAGTGTTTCAGAAGCTTACCGAATTAAAACGTGAACAAGACAGGAAGTTAAACTTGACAAGGAAGAGAAACCAACTAGGAAGAGTTGGGGATGGAGCTGACTGACACTAAATTTGGCCTGAGCTTCTTGTTGGCTTGCCGTACACACTTGCCGCTGTGTGATAAGAGCAGCGTGTTAATTGCACTGGTAGTTCCTAAATGCTGTTGCACATCAGAACCACTTAGGAAACATTTTTAAAATGCTAATTTCTGGGCTCAGTGCCCTAGAAACGTTCATTTGTGGTCTGGATTATGACTTGAGGTTGGGGAGTAGGGGGTTGGGAAATAGAAGTGAACGGACGCATGGACAGACAGATGGCTAAATGAAAGGAAACATGTATTTCTCCCTCTTTTCTTTTGTTCTTTTTTTTTCCTTCATCTTTCTTTTCTGTTTATTTGTTTGTTTATTTATTTGAGACAGCGTCTCACCCTGTCGCCCAGGCTGAAGTACAGTGGCACGATCTCAGCTTATTGCAACCTCCACCTCCTGGGTTCAAGTGTTTGTCCTGCCTCAGCCTCCCAGGTAGCTAGAATTACAGGCAAGCGTCACTGCGCCCGGCTAATTTTTTTTTTTTTTTAGTAGAGACGGGGTTTCACCGTGTTAGCCAGGATGGTCTCGATCTCCTGACCTCGTGATCCACCCGTCTCGGCCTCCCAAAGTGCTGGGATTACAGGCTTGAGCCACCGCGCCCGGCCTATTTTTATATTTTTAATAGAGATGAGGTTTCACCATGTTGGCCAGGCTGGTCTCCAACCCCTGACCTCAGGTGATCTGCCTGCCTCAGCCTGCCAAAGTGCTAGAATTACAGGTTTGAGCCACCACACCTGGCCCCTTACTTTCTTTTTCTTCAAAAAGTAAAATATTACAGGCAAAGGTAAAATTGCCTATGTTTCTCTGCCCAATTTTATTTTCTGTTCTCTCTCCTCAGAAACAATAGTTACCATGAATTAGCTATTCATGTGCATGTCCAGATGTTTTTATACTTTTACTACACACAAACACTCACATTCACACATAACACATACAGTTCTATTTTGTGCAGTTTGTAAAACCTCCTGTAATTCATATTATATTGGGCATACCATTCTACAACTTTTCTTCCTCCCTGTGTTACATTCACAAGGTCCATCCATGTTGCTCTAATTCAGCGCTCAGCAAACTTTTTCTGTAAAGGGCCAGATGGCTTTGTGGGCCATATTAGTCTCTGTCATATATTCATCTTTATTTTTTGTTTGTTTGTTTGTTTCTGTCTTTTGTACCACCCTTTAAAAATGTGAAAACCCTTCTTTGCCTGGGACCTATCCAAACACGGACTTGAGGTTAGAGCCAGCCCACAGCCTTCCTTGGCTGAACCCCACTCTGCTCCATTTATTCTGACTGCTGGAGGATCCTGTCATTTGAATACGGTGCAGTAGATTCCCTTATCAGCAGACACATTAGAATCATTTACTGTGACCAACGCTACTACAGTAAGAGATCTCCATTTTCCACCAGCTCCTGGAGTGACTGCTAGACAGACCACAAGCCCAGCACTGCCCAAGGACCAGCACTTAGAAGCCACTGCTCTACAAGCAATGCTCACAGCCAGGTGTGGTGGCTCACCCCTATAATCCCAGCACTTTGGGAGGCCAAGGCAGGCAGATCACTTGAGGTCAGGAGTTCAAGACCAGCCTGATCAACATGGCAAAACCCCATCTCCACTAAAGATACAAAAATTAGCCAGGCGTGGTGGCAGGCACCTATAATCCTAGCTATTCGGGAGGCTGAGGCAGGAGAATCACTTGACCCTGCGAGGCGGAGGTTGCAGTGAGCTGAGATCATACCACTGTACTCCAGTCTAAGTGACAGAGCAAATAACAACACTTGCAGAGGTCCAGGAGCAATTGGAACTCAAGTATAACAGAGTTTGGATAAATTGGAGAGCAGTACTTCCTATGTGATTGCAAAGAGATAAAAATTCTATGTGTGTGCAGTGGGAATGCATATGCACATGTACATGTATGTGGTGTATGTGCACGCACGTGTGTGCACACAGAAAGAAGACAATTGAGGGGGTCACGTCACACATCGCTCTCTGTAAATCCAATTTTGGGACATCAAAGCCTGACTCAGTGACATCTCTTTGAAGAACAAAGGCACTGCAGGACGCTGCTCGCAGGCCAGCCACTCTGGACTGGAAATGAGTGTTTTTAAATGGAGACCAGAGCTGCTGTGCCCCTGCTTGTTAAAATACAGATTTCCAGGCCCATCCAACCTATGGCGTCAACACCCTGGGTGACAGGGGCCTCTAGCACAAAGCCCAGTGTTTGGTTATTTGTATACAATATTTTTATAATAATACACATTCTGCTACCACCACTCCACATAGTAAGTATTAGTAAACCTTGAATATTTTTTAGATTTAAAGAAAAAGACTTGGCAGTATTTTTTTCTTATCAACAAGGGATTTTCTTGCGGCTATCACTTTGAGACTCCTGATCTACAGATGTCAATCATGAGCAGGTTCCCAAGGATGTCCCACTTCTCATCTCTCAACTGAGCTCTTGGATCAATTAATCTAAGGCGGAATTGCCCCATAACCCCTAAAGAATTGCTTCACAGTTAGTATCACTGATAAAAGACAGACACAGGTACACTAGGTGTGAGATGCCACATGTGCTTTATGTGCTCATCTAAGGGGAGCCAGCCCATCTAGCATCATGT
Organism: Papio anubis; assembly: GCF_008728515.1. Classification (NCBI taxonomy): domain Eukaryota; kingdom Metazoa; phylum Chordata; class Mammalia; order Primates; family Cercopithecidae; genus Papio; species Papio anubis. Next base: position 6,209,779 of record NC_044993.1, on the reverse strand, counting down.
GATTATATCCCACTGTAAGTAGGGGCACCTCTATGTAAAGTCAAAATTATTCCCAAAATGAAACTCTGGATCTCCCCGTGTAGCTGGGAAGGTACTCAGTTGACACGCCAATGGTTTGCTCCACAAAAACAGGTAGTTTCAGCCCCCAAAAAGCAGTTAAAAATAGGTGTTACCAGTTATCTTCAAAAACACACCTTGTCTGGTCATGTATAAAAGGCATAAAATTTTCTAATACTGTTTGTTTAAATGTTAGAGATGCCTGCCAAATGTCATGATTTATGTTTTATTATATACCTAGTCCAAGACATTCTTCCTAACCAAAAAGGGATGGACATAATAAGACATGAGAGAGTCTGGGTCAGAGGTAGCAGGAACAGGTAACCACGAGTGCCCAACCATTCAAATGCATAAGAGCAGACATCAAAGTGGCCAACCCCATGTGTGTTATCGTTTATATGACATTGACAACAGGCTGCACAGAAATGAAATGAGCCTAAACCGTTAAGCAAGGGTTGGAGACGGGGGAGGGTGATTTCAAAAAACACTGAAATTAGCAGCTTTCTTTTTTTTTTTTTTTTTTTTTTGAGATGGAGTCTCGCTCTGTCACACAGGTTGGAGTGCAGTGGTGTGATCTCAGCTCACTGCAACCACTGCCTCCCAGGTTCACCTCCCAGGTGACTCTCCTGCCTCAGCCTCCTAAATATCTGGGATTACAGGCATCTGCCACCATGCCTGGCTAATTTTTTTGTATTTTTAGTAGAGACAGAGTTTCACCATGTTGGCCAGGCTGGTCTGAAACTCCTGACCTCAAGTGATCCACCCGCCTCGGCCTCCCTAAGTGCTGAGATTACAGGCATGAGCCACCACGCCTGGCCTGAAATTAGCTTTTAAAGTACATAGCTTCCTAACTCAGCCATAGTCCTTACAGTAATTTTGGGAGCAAGGAAATCAGCTGGTAGAATCTCTTTGATGTTTCTTTAAAGCAGGGTCAGCCAAGTCTAAGACACAGACCAAATCTGGTACGCTGCCCATTTTTGTAAATAAAGTTTTATTGAAACACAGCCGTGCCTATCATTTCCATATCGCCCGTGGCTGTTCTCTGCTGCAGTGGCAGAGCTGAGTAGCTGCCACAGACACCACCTGGCCCAGGAAGCTGAAAATATTAACTCTCTGGCCCTTCCCAATTTAAAGCATCGTTCATAAAACTGCATGTGATGTAGGAGAAGATAATCACGTCACACTCATGGCAAGAAAAAATACTCAGATCCAAGTAGACGAGCAGCAACCAAACACGCTGATGTTTGGGGGCTTTTTTCTGTATTTTCTTCAGTGCTCTGGTGATTATCCCATTTTCTAGATGAGAAAACTGATGCTCAGACAGGTCCCCAGGCGAGTAATCAGTGAGGCCAGCATTCACCACTGACTGCCTCCCTTATAGAAAAGGATAATAACAGTATTTCAATTTAGTATGATCTGATCCTGTAGGTGGCTTTACTGCAACTGAGAACTGAACTGAAGGATCGGCATTTCCTTCTTTGACATCTGAAAATAAAGGAAATAAAACTAATGATATTGAAAGTAATAAAGAATGAAAAGGAAATGATTTTTACCATCAGTTGTTGTATAAAGTGCGTGTCAGTGGCATGAAGCGGATGTGTAATTCTTCTCCTAGCCCCGTCCCAGTGAAGGAAGCTGGCATTGCCATTCAGCTCTTTCTGTGGTTTTTCTAGCATGGCTTTGCATGGTATGGCAAGTCTCAAAAAAAGAACTTGTCCGGAAACCATTTCTGACCATTGCTTTAGACTTAATTAACCAGTATTAGCAAGAAAGTAAAAGGACAGATCAGGTGAACGATCTTAAACACCAAAATTAAATGTCTCTATATGGGGGGTAGGAGGTAGACAAACTCAGACACAATAAAGAAGCTTAAAGAGGTGAGTGGGCCAGGCACAGTGGCTCATGCCTATAATCCCAGCACTTTGGGAGACTGAGGCGGGAGGCTTGGTTGAGACCAAGAGTTTGAGACCAGCCTGGGCAACATAGTGAGACCCCCCATCTCTGGGGGGGGAAAAAAAAAAAGCAAGAAAAAAGAAAGTCCTTCCCCATATCAGCTAAAAATTAACAGTAAATAAAATGTGAACCAGGCATGGTGACTCACAGCTATAATCCCAACAGTTTGGGAAGCCTAGTAGAGCTGATTACCTGAGGTCAAGAGTTCGAGACCAGCCTGGCCAACATGGTGAAACCCATCTCTACTAAAACTATAAAAATTAGCTGGGCATGGTGGCACATATCTGTAATCCCAGCTACTCGGGAGGCTGAGGCAGGAGAATCGAGTGAGCTTGGGAGGCAGAGGTTGCAGTGAGCTGAGATCATGCCACTGTACTTCAGCCTGTAGGACAGAGCAAGACTCCATCTCAAAAAAATAAAAATAAAATGTGCATGCCTGGCTGGGCGGGGTGGCTCACACCTGTAATCCCAGCACTTTGGGAGGCCGAGGTGGGTGGATCACGACGTCAGGAGTTCAAGATCAGCCTGACCAACATGGTGAAACCCCGTCTCTACTAAAAATACAAAAATTAGCTGGGCGTTGTGGCACACGCCTGTAATCCCAGCTACTCAGGAGGCTGAGGCAGGAGAATCGCTTGAAGCCAGGAACGGAGGCTCCTTGGCAGCGAGCCAAGATTGTGCCACTACACTCCAGCCGGGGAGGCAGAGCAAGACTCTGTCTCAAAAAAAAAAAAAAAAAAAAAGCCAAGATGAGCAAAAGATAGCCACTAAACTCTTCTTAAATTTTATTTTTCAATGTATTGTTTGCATGCAACAAAATACATCCATTGCAAGTGTACAGTTTGATGCATTGTGGTAAGTGTACAGAATTTTATACCACACCCTAGTCAAAATACAGTTTCCTTTGCTATTGATCCCTTTCCCCAATCCAGGCTCTCATTGATCTGCTTTCTCTAATAATGGTTTTGTCTTTTCTAGAATTTCCTAAAATGTATCAGTATTTTGTTCCTTTCTATTGTGAAACGTATTATGGGCAGACACAGGTCCTGAAAAGGCATTAAACCCAGGCAGAGTGGGCTGTCCTCGGCCTTCAGACAGCCGCAGTCATGCTTGCAGAGGAGGTGTGGTTCCTTTAAGTGACATGACATTATGGACAATGGCAGTTGACCCTTGGGGGCTTTTCATGCACCTTGCACATACAAGCTAAGGGCTTTACCTAAATTACATAAATTTCCTCAAGTAACCATCTCAGTAGCCCTGGGAGGAATCACTTATGTTATCATCTAAATTGACTTAAAACAGGAATTTGAGACTCTAATTTGAAAACAAGAGATTGGAGCCTACTTAGTAGATTTTATGCAGCCAAAGCTGTTTCTGTTTCGTTTTGTTTTGTTTTGTTTTTCTATTTTTAACTAATTTGCCTCCCAGGAGACAGTTGAAATGTCTAGAGACATTTTGATTATTATGCCTGGTGGAACGCCACTAGTGGCGTCTAGTGGGTGGAGGTTAAGGGTGCTGCTAAGTGTCCTCCCATATGTTATGCCCAGACCTTTTGTTCCCCAAAGAAGACCACCAGAGTCCAGCGTCAAAGCCAAGCGGCAAGGATCTTTACTACAAGTTCGAACTTGGTCCCTCCATTCCACAGCATACAGGAGGGCCTCCAACAATGCGAGTGCTTGCTTTTTATAGCCCGATGTAAACAGGATATGTAAAGTTACAGGGAACAAGGTAATTCTCTCGGTTACAGCATGACAATTGGTTAACATTATACATTTAGCATTCCTTATCGGAGATCTCCCAGGTGATGTTTTTCTGAAGTTTGAAAGAAATATGGAGGAATGTGTTTGTGCTGGACTCAGGAAGTTGGGAGATATATGGGGGATGTGCCTCATTCCTTTCACATACACAAGACAGCACCCTCCACAAAGAATTATCCAACCCCAAATGTCAGCAGCACTGAGGCTGAGAAACCCCACTCTGCTCTCTAACCAAAATTAGACACAGGAAGTAGAGACATTCTACCACCTGACAACATAAATGGCTTTTGCCCATTTAAAAACATAAAGAGGAGTGAGTATCCTGAAAGGACACAAAGATAGATGTGTACCCGCCCCCCCCCCCGCTACACCCTTTTGTTCTGCTCTCTAATCTTTGCACATACCAGAGATTTCGTAAGTTCTGTGAGCACCTGTTTTTCTGCACGTACCAGAGATTTTGTTTTACACATACCAGAGATTTTGTAAGTTCTGAGGCAAGGTCACAAGACGTGTTTTAAGTAAGATAAACTCTTGCTGCCATAAACCTGCTCTCCCGCCTCAAAGGTTGAACCGAAATATCAGAAATGGCGGGAACCAATCATAGTTAGCCAAATCGCCTTGTTCAAACACTAGCCAATCATATATCTAATTTGTATAATAACTCTATGCCCACTTTTCTTAGACTATATAACACTGCTCGGAGCTCAGTGGGGGAGCTCTCCTGCCCGTCTCGTTTCGCGAGCGAGTGAGAGTTCCAGGTTCGAACCTGTAATAAAGATTCTTGCTGCTTAGCTTTGACTCTGGACTCTGGTGGTCTTCTTCGGGGAATAAACGGTCTGGGCATAACAATCCAACCTAAAACAACATCTTAAAGAACATTCTTCCTAATAGGCTTTTGCAAAAATAGTTCATATTTTACAACTGTCTTGCAGCGTGGGTGTAAATGAGACCTAATCATTGTAAAAATGAAAAGAGTGCCTCAAAACGTCTGAAGTTCTGAGCAGAGGGCAGCCTTTTGGATGGAGGCAGGACTAGGGTATCAGTAGGAGTGAGAACAATGGTCAGGTAAATGAGTACACAGCACTTGTAGACTGATTAAGTCCTTTTTTTTTCCTTCTTTTGATGGAGCAAGACTATAACAGAAGCCTGAGAGTGAGGAAGAGCTTTGGCAACTATTACTGTAGACACAATAGTTTACTCAATTTCATGAACTCTTAGTCCTGGGCTGGAATTCACACCTCTGCTGGAATTGCACAGACAAAACGTGCTTGCAAGGAGTAAGGTGGCAAAAACAGAAAAATGCAGGCAAAAACATGCCTCATTTTGAAACTGGATCTGGGCATCCTAGAGCCAGAGCCTCTCCCAGCCCACATTGCTGAGTTGAGCAGAGTGACAGCCTCCACGCTGGAGCCCGCCCCCAAGCTGGCCGTATGGAGGAGCCACGAGCAGGCACTGGGAAGACAGGCTCTTGAATGCACACTATGCTGATGTCTCTTTCTGTGAAGTTTTCTACATGAATGACATGTTCTCAAAGTCTGCAACACAGTCTGCCACGAGATGCCTTTTTCCCTCTGGGAACACAATGCTACTTTCGTGGTTGGCTGAGTAATAGCCCCCAAATATGTGTTCCTTATCCTAATCCCTGGAACCTGTGAACATGTTACCTTATATGGCAAAGGAGACTTCGGGTGGGTGCCTATAATCCCAGATACTCAGGAGGCTGAGGCACGAGAATCGCTCAACCTGGGAGGCGGAGGTTGCAGTGAGGCAAGATCGTGCCAGCGCACCCCGGCGTGAGCAACAAAGTGAAACTCTGTCTCCAGAAAAAAGAGACTTCTCAGATGTGACTAGGTGAAGGATTTTGAGATGTGGAGATTATCCTGAATTAGCCAGGTGAGCCTGATATAATCACAGAGTCCTTCTAAGAGGGACAGAGGAAGAGTCACTTAGAAACAGACCATGCGATGACGAAAACAGAGGGAGGCCAGAGGTGAAATGAGAAGATGCTGCAGTGCTGCCTCTGAAGATGAAGAAAGGGGCCATAAGCCAAGGGCTGTAGGCAGCCCTTAGAGGCCAGGAAAGGCAAGGGAACAGATGCTTTCCTAGAGCCTCCAGAAGGAGCACAGCCTGGCCAACACTGATTTTAGCCCCGTAAGACTCATCTCAGTCTTCTGACCTCCAGAACTGTAAGAGAAGAGATTTGTGTTGTTTGAAGTTTATAGCCATTTGTTACAGCAGCAACAGGAAATTAATATACCGTGTTTGGGCCAGGTGCAGTGGCTCACAGGTGAGCCTGTAACCCCAGCACTTTGGGAGGCCAAGATGGGAGGATCACTTGAGGCCAGGAATTCAAGACCAGCCTGGGCAACATGGCAAAACCCCATCTCTACAAAAAATACAAAAATTGGCCAGGCATGGCGGTGCATGCCTGTAGTCCCAGCTATTCTGGAAACTAAGGTGGGAGGATTGCTTGAGCCCAGGAGGCAGGGGTTGTAGTGAGCCAAGATTGTACCACTGAACTCCAGCCTGGGCAACAGAATGAGACCCTGTCTCAAAATAAAATAAAAACATACCATGTTTGAAGAACCACCAATAGGTGTCTTGCTTTGTGATTTGTGATCCTTAAGTGTGTGTGTGTGTGTGTATATATATATGTATATAGTCACAGGAAGTCAATACATATATGGGATAATCACTAATCTCTAAAATACATAGTCAGTGTGCTCATAAAATAGCCAAGCTCTGGCTGGGTGTGGTGGCTCACATCTGTAATCCCAGCACTTTGGGAGGCCGAGGCAGGTGGATCACGAGGTCAGGAGATCGAGACCATCCTGGCTAACACAGTGAAACCCCATCTCTACTAAAAATACAAAAAAGTAGCAGGGCGTGGTGGCAGGCACCTGTAGTCCCAGCTACTAGGGAGGCTGAGGAAGGAGAATGGCATGAACCCAGGCGGCCGAGCTTGCGGTGAGCCGAGATTGCGCCACTGCACTCCAGCCTGGGCGACACAGCGAGACTCCATCTCAAAAAAAAAGAAAAAAAAATAGCAGTCTCTGCGCTAACAGACAAAGACATAAGGCTCATTGGTAATAGTGGTAATAGCAGCTCTCGGTCTGAGCAATGTCTGGCATCTGAAGTCACCATTAGCATTTTCAGAGAAGTCCAGCTTTTTACGGTATAACTATTCATTCTGTCTTCCAATGTGATCCACAAGGAAAAAAAAAATCTCCCGAAGTCGTGTGATGTTTAAAAATGTGTTTATTATAGCTTGCCTGTCATTTATCTGGTTTTTAGCTAGAATGTTTTGAATTGACTGGTGATATTCCCGACTTAACTCTGAACCCTCTCTATTCAGGTCTGTGAGAACTCCTGACGTCTGAAGCTTGACTCCCAAGTTTCCATAGCAACAGGAAAAAGAAAAAAAAAATCTATCCAAATCTGAAGATTGCGGTTTACAGCTATCGAACTTCACAACTAGGCCTCAATTGTTCCGGGTTTTTGTTTTCTTTGCAATTTCACTTAGTCTGTACTTCATCATTTTGACAGCATCTTCCTCCCTCCTTTAATTAATGGAATCCTCTGAATTTTCCCTGAATGTTTAAAGATCATGACATATGACTTGATCTTCTGGGAGCAGGAACAATGACTACTTTTTCTGGTGTGTTAACATGTCGCTAGCCAGGGTTCCAGGCACCCAGCTTTGTCTGTGGGTTAGTATTGGTATATGTATGAGTATCTGTATGTGTATATACACGGTATTTATAGAGAGAGACTATCCCAGAGAAGCCTCGTTTTGATGCCATTCTTCCTTGCAAGGTTAAGCAAGGTGGGTGAAAACTAAGACAACTGAACCCTCCAGGGCCTCCCGCTTCAAGGTCAGCATGAGGACAGACCACAGAGCTGTCACTTTTGCTCTGAAGCTGCTTCTCCACTGTCCCGTTCAGTCTGAATGCTGCCACGACCAGCCAGGCAGGTCCACAGAGAGGGAGAGCAGAGAAAGAAGTCCTTTCTCTTTACTGAGTTCGAGGACTGCAACCGATTTTCACTGCCATCTGATGCCGTGATCCTGAGCCAAGGTGGTGAGGAGCAGGGCGGGCAATTTCACCACCACATGCCAAGAAAAGGGCTGACATTTTCTTTCATGGGCACCAACCTGCATTTGTCTGTGTCCCGAATCCACAGTCGCACTGATTCTTATGGGGACACAGATCATGGTAAAGAATCTCTCCCTCCTCAGTAAATGTGTAACTGCACCTGTCATCATGGAGGTCATACCTGCATACAAAGAGGTCTACAGGTACCATCTTGTATACACATATATACCCACATGTACAGACATACATTTATGCACATTCACTCCGTTTGTTTCATATATACAGGCATAAAATAGAGTAAATACAGGTAGTTTTAAAAGTACCCTTTTGTGTGAATTGACTACCGTTGTTTGCAAACCTGAAAATAAAAGATGTTCATTATGTATGAAAAGTAACTGATTTGTATTCTGTGAGCATGTAAAGCAGAAAGTTAGTGCTTGTTCTAAGATTCCCTTCTTGTTGATAAACCATAAATGAATCATCAAAGCTCACACCAAATTTTTCTATCAAAACTAGTGACAGCTTGTGGCTTTTGATTAGAGCTCGCCACGAACTAGGGTAAGGTAAGTGTCTTAGCATATTTTAATGCAGTTGCTTTACTAAAGGTTTTAACCGCACACGCACACACACACGCTTTCTTATGCAATCTATGTTTGCACTTGTGCTTTCAGTTAGCCTTCTGTAGGAAGTAGAAGTCATATGTTGTCTTTGTTGTAGTGAAATTATACAGATAGAGTTCCATATATTGTATTTGTTTCCATAGTAAATCCTTTTGGAACATATAGAATGCAGAGATTTTTTTTTCCATTAAAATAAATGGGTATTGGTGGTTAAAACTGCTGGACAGTAACTTTTCTCTGATTTCTATCTTGTGTCTAATGTCACTGATGCTGGCTGGGTCTTGTCTTAGCGCAAGTTCACTTTTTGACTGACCATTTGGGGTCTGTCGTACATCTCTGGTAGGTGAGTGGGTCTATAAAGATACCAGTTCTCAGCATGGGCAATGGACTCATGTTGTCCACCTCATGATATGATCTGAGGGTATCATAATCAGCTATAAAGGTAATTGCATACTCAAAGATGAGACGGACCCTTCTCAATTTGATGACCACATGAAGCACAGTCACGGCCATCTGTCAACAGTCCGAAGACCTGGTGATTTTTCTCTGGAACAAATCCTGTTGCTGGATCAGGAGATGCCATACCTTGAACTTGATAGGGTCATTCTCCACGAGCACATGCCCCCGACTCAGGGACAGGGGAATCTAAGCCTGTGCATTCACACTTTACAACATTTCCTCTACTGGCTTATAGGGCACTATCATGTGCCTCCCTGGTGCACCTCGCTGCCCTCTTCCTGCAAGCCAGGGGGAGAACGTTCACCCTTGAACAAACCAAGAGCATCCTCAGCCAGTCAGGCAGCTGGTAGCCGGACACGTATGCTAACTGGCAATCAGGAAGTCGCCCTCCAACGTAAACTTCAGCCACCTGCAAGGAGAAACACAGCAGCTGAGTGACCATTCACTGAAGGAAATAGATACGAGACGACTCCTTTTCTCTCAAGCCAGTAAGCTCTCCTGCACTTTGCAAACCGAACCAGAAGCTTAACTTAGCTGAAAATTCAGAAAGGAGTAAAGTGCACACTTCATTAATAAATAGAATATGCCTCAACTTTCCCTTATTTAAACATATTCTCTGTCCCCACAGTTCTAATCAGGACAGGGATACTTCCGTCATGTTGTTCTTTCTAATACTTTCCAGAAAAAAAAGAAAAAAGAAACCAATTCTTATTGGCCAAAGTGATAGCATTTCCTGAATCACAGGATGTTTTGTTAACCTGCTGGAATATATTACATTGTTTACTGAAAACCATAGTAGAATCAAAATGTTATTTCATTATTACCTATGCATTTTATCTGAGTCCAACTTATTAAAAAATGAAGTCAAGTAAGAACCAGAAATTGCTTTTCCCAATTACTGAGCACAGGTTCTGAGGGTCTTATTTCCACTGAGCAAACAGTCACACCTTCACTTCTTTTTATTAATACTGAACCACCGTAGTTGATTAAAAATCACATTTTCTCCCTCATTTTACATACGATTAATTAATTATTTTGGATAATTTGTTTTAATAAGAATATGCACACATTTTCTAATTTCAATGAAAGTCACCTTCAATACTGCCAATTCTCTCCAAATGAGCATCATTTCAGGTAGATATACCTGCTATGCCTCTTGGCCGACACCGGCAAATCAAAGCATCATAACGAAAGAAATCCAGCCAGATTTCATGGTAGGTATCAACTAAGACTTTAGCTCTTAAAGAACATCATTAGAAATTTTGATAGCTCATTCCAGAGTTTCAGAATGTCAATTTAAACAGTCTGATAAATGGGACCACCATCTACCATCACACTCATAGAGTAGCTCAAATTGCATTTTACCCAGAATAAATGCATTGGGTCTTAATCTTAAGATGTGACAACTAAAAAATTTTTAACAAGTCTGTGTTTGATCCTGGATTTGGTGCAGTTGCACCCAGGCACAAGCTCTCCAGATGATTCTGAGGAAAGGAGTCTACAATTTTCCTGGGGGGTGTATGAACATGGTACCAAAAAGGTGATTAATAATTATAATGGTTTTTATTTATCAACTGCTTATTATGTGCCCACACTGTACAAAATCCTTATAGATAGTAACTCATTAATCCCTCCAGTAACACATGAGGCAAGTACTACTATCTTCTCCAACTCACAGATAAAGAAGGCTGAGGTTCAGAAAAAATTGAATGACTTGCCCAAGGTAAGTGGCCTCCAGAACCAAACCCCAGGCTGTCTGGCTCCAGGGTTCATGTTCGTCCCACGACATCACAATGCCACTCTCAACCCTGGAGCAGAACCAGACCATCTGCCTACTGCAGACCAGGAGACCCTAGTTTGAAGCCTCCGATAGCATAACTATGCAGCTAAACCAACTTACTGTTAAGCAACAGTACCTTTTACTATGAGGTATCTTTTACTATTAAGTACCTTTTACTAACAGTATCTTCTATTACCTACTATTAAGTTCCTGCTATACTTCTTCATTCTGAAAGCTTTCTGTTAAAAAAAAAAAAAAAAATGTTAACATCATTCTTAATTAATATTGAGACCTTAGAAATTTTTCCTGTACAAGATAACATAATTATTTGCCCCTTCCCTTCCATGGCTTATTAGCAGGTAGATGAGGGGCTTCTCCTAGATTAATTTAACATCTCAATTAATTAAAAGTAGCTGGGCATGGTGACTCATGCCTGTAATCTCAGCCCTTTGGGAGGCAGAGGCGAGTGGATCACTTGAGGTCAGGAATTTAAGACCAGCCTGGCCAACATGGTGAAACCCCATCTCTACTAAAAAATACAAAAATTAGCTGGGTGTGGTGGTGCACACCTGTAATCCCAGCTACTCAGGAAGCTGAGGCAGGAGAATCGCTTGAACCCAGGAGGCAGAGTTTGCAGTGAACCATTGCACTCCAGCTGGGGCAACAGAGCAAGACTCCGTCTCAGAAAAAAAAAAAAAAAAATTATGAACTCCAGATTACCCATTCACTACCAAACCAACTGAGGCAAGGGAAAACTGAGGGAGAAAGTGGGGTGGGATCTTGAAGGGTTTACACTGTGCTTTGCTATAAATTATTCAAAGAGGCAAATTCTAAAGGATCTCTAAGTAGTTTCCGATTTTGTAAAGGTAGCCCATTAATCTGTTTACGTGTAGCTGCCTTAAACATGAGTCAACAGGGTAAATCACACCAACAGGAAACCCAAGCACCGAAAAAGCCACCTACATTTTCTGTTTACCAAATACTAAGAATAATAATCTAATAATCTGGCTACATCTTTCATAAAGACCTCCATCTTCTCTCCTTAACTGACTGTTGAGATTTGGTATTTTTCATAGTCTAATGATAAAATGCTTTCAAAATTGTACATCCAATGCAATTAACAATTCTTTTACTATATCCAGTATGTTACCCTTACTATATTTCCTATTGCTAATAGATTAGCCCGCTATTGAAAAAAATTCTGCAGTTGTGACTGTGTTCATATGAAAGCATGTACAAGATATAGAGAGACAGCAAAAAATAGTGGGAACGGATGTGTGTATGCGGGTTTCAGATAAGAACTTCAATTATATAATTTAAGAGTAAGTCTATAATTTAAGCAGAAATAATTTAGATACTCATCAAATTAAGTAAGCGGAAAAATTTCCTCTCTCTCATGCTACGTTGCTATCATCACATCTTTTGTCGGAGGGTTGCCAAGCTTGATAAGCCTTTGAACCATTTTATTTGACTTTCCACATGCCAGCTGGTTGGTAGGGAGATGGTGAAATGCCTTGGGTGGTGTAGGATTAGGGAAGTTTTCATTCCGAAGCTATGAAGACTTGGAGAAAGGGGTTTATAGAAGCACTATGAAAATAAGCTGGAGCCTCTATTTTCTGCTACTTTTTAAAAAGCTTTTTCTTTAGAGAGTAATAAATCCATTATGTCTATCGTATACATGAATTCAGACTATTAGAGAGTTGAAAATGCAGGCTATATATATATATAAAATCTGTGTTGTCATGCACATGTCAACACTGTCCTGATGACAAAATTTTATTTATCCCCCCAGATAAAAATTTGAAGAAATTTTAAATGCTTTTTATTCATAAACACTTTTCAAAAGGGATAAAAGTTAATCATGTTAAAATATTCATTCTATGGCAGATGTCACTCCTTTGAGCCCTCCCTGCTGAATTGCTTACAGTTTCTGAGCTGTAAACTAACATTTGCTTTACTATGTAGTTACAAAGAAATGTGTAACTTGTTTGTGAAATATTCGAATAAAGCTTATCTGGGATTTTTAACTTGTGTGTTTAGTCTTAGACCATCTTTAGTACAGTCTAGTCTAAACACTGTGACAGAGCAAAGGGACCTTTTTGTCCAGTGGTGCGCAGTGTCGTGGGTGCAACTGGCTGGTGCCAGTGTTTTGGGTGGCAAAGGATTTACCGGCAGGGCATAGTGGCTCACGGCTGTAATCCCAGCACTTTGGGAGGCCAAGGCGGGCAAATCACCAGAGGTCAGGAGTTTGTGACCAGCCTGACTAATGTGGTGAAACCCCGTCTCTACTACAAATACAAAACTTAACTGGGCATGGTGACACGTGCCTGTAATCCTAGCTACTTGGGAAGCTAAGGTGGGAGAATCGCTTGAACCCGGGAGGTAGAGGTTGCAGTGAGCCAAGATCAGGCCCCTGCACGCCAGCCTGGGTAACAGAGTGAGACTCTGTCTCAAAAAAAAGAAAAGAAAAAAAAAAGAATTTACCAATTTAACATGACAGTTGTAGGTAAAGAAAGGCCAATTACTCAATTACTCAAGGGAAAGTACATTGCAAGGAAGCAACGGGCAGCACAGCAGAGAAGGGGCTGTCTGGAAAGAGGCAGGGGCTGGAGGGAAGTTTAGGATGTTACACTCGGAGCGAGGTAGTTGTGCCAGCGGCTTGTTTGTGATTAGCTGTCTCTTGGAACAGTTGTTCTCCCCTACTTGGGACCCCCTTCTTCATTGTTGCTTACTTATCAGGACTCCACACCATGTTAGTCTATGATGTTTAAAAACCAAGACTAAAACCAAGTGATTCCTGCTTAATAATTGGCTCTCTTCTGCTTCTTTCATAAAAGTCAATCATTCTGATTTGGAAAAACAGATATATAGATGATAGAGAGAGAGAGAGAGAGTGAGATAGACAGGTAGATCAGACAGATAGACAGCAAGAAAGTTACTTAGTGAGATCATTTTTAAAAAAAAGAAGGGGGCCAGATGTGGTGGCTCACAGCTGTAATTCCAGCAATTTGGGAGGCAGAGGTGGGCCGATCACCTGAGGTCAGGACTTCAAGACCAGCCTGGCCAACACAGTGAAACCTCATCTCTACCAAAAATATAAAAGTTAGCCAGGTGTAGTGGTGGGCACCTGTAATCCCAGCTACTCAGGAGGCTAAGGCAGGAGAATCACTTGAACCCAGCAGCTGGAGGTTGCAGTGAGCAGTGAGCCAAGATAGTGCCACTGCATTGCAGCCTGGGCAACAGAACAGAGCAAGGCTCTATCTAAAAAAAAAAAAAAAAAAAAAAAAAAAAGCGAGAGAGGGAAGGGTGTGTTCATAAGTGCTTCCTATAGGCCGGGTACTGTATTTATCTATATAGACGTGTATATACACATTACCTTGTAGTTATATGTGTAATTTATGTGTAATACATAATTATATATCATATACATAATTTATGTAATTCATGGGATATTGAAATAGACATTAACTCCATTCTATAGCTGAAGAAACTGAGGTTCACACAGTTAAAACCATCTCATGGTAGGTCTCACGACTACTGAGTGGTATGCATGGCTCCACCCTGGCACTTTTCCTGCTATACGCTAAGGCAGCACCACCCCATTTATCACCAGGAACACACTGTGTCATCAGAAACAATGCATGAAAGTGCTGTGGACTAAGCAAGTTGACAATGACGGGGGAGTAAAGCAGAGGAAACCTAAACTTACAAATCTGGTCTATAGGAAAACTTTCCTTCCCCCCAGGCAGTCTGTCTCCAGGAAACTGCTACTTTGGGTAAATAAATAGCAAACGGATGCCTTGGCAGCCAGTCACGGAGATGCTAATTTGGAAATTTGCCTCCAAAGAACATAAGACACAGAAACCAATGCTTCAGTCCAAAAGCAAGAGAATTTGAGATGTATCAGAACCACCATCAATCACACCATTCTTCCCCAGAAAAGCAATTTTCTGGGTTGTTTTGTTTTGTTTTGTTTTTGCAAACAAGGCCTCAAAGAGACCTCCTTGTGCTTTAGTAACGTGCTTGTGCTTTGGTAATGCAAGGCAAAATATCCACTCATTCCAGCCAGGGCACACCTTTGAGCGTGCAGCAACGCTGGATTTTTACATGGGAATCCAAGCCAAGAGGACTGGTGCCAGGATGGTGATATTTCTAAATTACATCTGCCGTTCTGTGTCTGTAACGAAGCCCTACCTTTGCTTGGATGATGACTGTCCTGCCCCAGCCCCTCCTCGTACCAGCAGGACAGCATCCTCCTCCTGAGGCTTGCTAGCACCTGAAGGATTGTTCTGTGAAAACCAGGGACCCAGCACCTGCTGACATTCCTCAGCATCCTCTCTGACTTTATTCCCAGGGAGAAGCGAGTCGATGTTACCCTGATGCAGTCATAGTTCCTCTGCTTCCCCTTATCAAATTATATGACCGTGTTGTTTCAAAGCACACTCAATCCCTTTACCCTTCGGCTCCCTGCCGTCTTTCAAGGCAGGATTTTCTAAACTTTAATCCCAAGAGAATATAATCACGATTTAGCCATCTCCCTGTCTCATCTCTGCACCTTCACTAACTCTGCCACACTGAAATGCCACCTGTACCATCAGCTACAACTCTAGTTTTAAACTACGTAATTTTACATTTATAATTTTGGCTTAAACTTATTTTAAAAGAAGCCGGTACATTGGCCGAGCATGGTAGCTCATACCTATCATGCCAGCATTTGGAGAGGCAAAGGCGACTAGGTAGATAGTTTGAGCCCAAGAGTTCAAGACCAGCCTAGACAACAGGGCAAAACTCCAGCTCTACAAAAAAATACAAAGATTAGCCAGGTGTAATGGCACATGCCCATCACAGGAGGATTGCTGGAGCCTGGGAGGTTGAGGTTACAGGGAGCCATGACTGCGCCACTGCATTCCAGCCTGGGTGACAGAGTGAGACCCTGTCTCAAAAAAAAAAAAGAAAAGAAAAGAAAAGAGAACTGTACATGCTAACATGAATGAAAAACCAGTATCACTTGGAATACACTAAAGCAGCAATCAAAATAAATACAATGAAAAAATAGGCATAATTACCTTTTAGCTAGATACTATGTCTACTTAAGGTCTGTGTATGAAACTCTCTGTATTAAAAGGAGAGATAAATAAGGATTAGAGAATTCTCAAAGACACAGTAACATCCACCTGGCTTATGTAGCACCTGTCCACACAGCACCTAGAATCATTTTAGTAGAAGCAAAACAAGCAAAGTTGCATGAACAGGAGGTAAGGAAGTGGTTCCAGTAACTAAGACGATAAGTCCTTCCTTTCTAGAAACTTGCCTATGAGCCGTAGCTCAACAAGAGCACACAGTCAGTGGAGGGTCACCTCGGTTGTTCTGGTTTCCATTTTCTATTTGTTTTTTGTGCGGCGGGGGTGGGGCGGGGCGGGGGGGGGGAGTTGGTCACTGTTATGTGCTGAGGAGGAGGAATCATCAGAAAAAGGAAAACGACGGCAGGAAGCAAGTTTCTGGAGTTGAGGAAAGAGAATGGGATCAGGGCCCAGGTCTCTCTGCCTTAGACGAACGCAGAGCCCTGTGCGCGAGGAAGGACACTTCTTCCTGAGACAGAAAGCCAGTGACGACACCAGGGTTAATGCAGGAACTTATGACTGCACGCAGGACGGGAGTTAAGGGGTTTTGATGGACAATCTCTATTTTCTCCACAAAATAAAATACAAGGTCATCCTCTGAGGGTGAAGGGGATAAAATCCTGGGGTTGGGGAGACCGGAAAGGTTTGGAATGGCTACTGAAGGACCGGGGCTAGGGCAGCCCAGGTCACTAGAAGGGAGGGGCACCCTTCACCCACCCTGCTGTGGCACCGCCCATCAGGTGCGGGGAGCTCAGCAGCAACATGAGGCAACCTGGGAGGAAAACAAACCAGGGGAGCGGCTGCTGGGCCCCAGGGCTGGGCCTATAAAGCTGACACAGGTGCAGCTAAGCAAAGAACACATTCCAGCTCCTCCAAGTCCTCACTAGGATCATTCCATCACTGCT
This sequence comes from Papio anubis, assembly GCF_008728515.1. Lineage (NCBI taxonomy): Eukaryota > Metazoa > Chordata > Mammalia > Primates > Cercopithecidae > Papio > Papio anubis. Next base: position 6,193,034 of record NC_044993.1, on the reverse strand, counting down.
CACACAAGGCAAACGCACAAAGCACCTCACTGCATGTGGCCACATGGACACACCAACACCTTCCATAGTTTTTTTTTTTTTTTTCTGAGACACAGTCTCAATCTGTTGCCCAGGCTGGAGTGCAGTAGCTCGATCTCAGCTCACTGCAACCTCTGCCTCCCTGGCCTGCCTCAGCCTCCTGAATAGCTGGGATTACAGGTGCACGCCACCTAGCCCAGCTAATTTTTCTATTTTTAGTAGAGATGGGTTTTCGCCATGTTGGCCAGGCTGGTCTTGAACTCCTGGTCTCAAGTGATCTGCCTTTCTCAGACTCCCAAAGTGCTGGGATTACAGGCATGAGCCACCATGCCCAGCCACCTTCCATAGTATAGATCCAAGAAAGGAGGCATGTCAAAAGAATGGCCCAGAGAACCAAAAAGCGATTATAAAAGTACCATAACAAGCACACGTAAAACAAAACTGTCTTGAATGGAAAAAGGGAGTTACAACATGCAATTAATCTAGGAAGAGCTTTAAAAAAATGCTAAGAGGAGATAAGACAACTGTGACACTTAAATAAAGGTTAAAAATGAGAGTTGTTCAAAACTGAAGTTTAAAGGTTAATTACCAGTGCCTTACACATAATACATTAGTTTTGCTAATGGGACAATACTCAGTTAGGTTCGGTGTGTCAGCCCCATAAGGTGAGTATGTCAGCCATGAGTATAAATTAGTGAAGCTTCCATGAAAAGCAGCTCTTTAACAGACCTTGTTCTCCACACAGAGAAAGCATTCTGCCTACCTGTTTAAGTGCAAAAAATAAAGGAACAAATAATGCCTCCACTAAAAGAGTATCAAGTTTGTTTGTTGTTTATGTAAAGCAAATTTCCAATTGGGATTTGAAAAAAAAGAGAAAAAAAAAAAAAAACAAGTGTCTTACCAGAAAGAAAAGGAAAAACTCCAGATTCTAGTGCTAATTCATGTTCTTGAGTAACCCACAGCCATAAGACAGATCTGCCCAGAAATTCATGGTGCAGGCACCCACCTTTCTTTGCTGAGTGTAGGAGTCCCAGGGATTGGGATCTAAAGTCAGAAGCCTGAGGCCTTTCTTCACCTTGGCTACTCACTAGTTTTTAAGGAGTTCTGAAGTTTTGTGAAAAGTCTTTTATGATTAGTTTGGCGTGGTCGTGCACACCTGTAATCCCAGCTATTCGGGAGGCTGAGGCAGGAGAATCACTTGAACTGGAGAGGCAGAGGTTGCAGCGAGCCGACATCATGCCACTGCACTCCAGCCTAGGCAACAGAGCAAGCCTCCATCTCAAAAAAAAAAAAAAAATATTTTAAGAAAACTGAGATACTGGCATCTAGCAGGTAGAAGTCAGAGATGCTGCTCAACGTCCTACAATATACAGGGCACCCGGTCACCCCCTCCACCACCAACAATAAAGAATGACTTGACTCAAATGCCAGTATTGCAGCTCTTGAGAAACTCTGCTCTAAGCTCAAAAAAATCAGAGAATTCTAGAATGGTGAGAAAAAAGGAAGTCCTGCATCTCTTACTTCCTTAATTTGATGACCTTGTTCCAGTTTCTTAATGCCTCTGTTTTCTCAATAATGTAAAATTATGATAATTATATCACAGGGTCTTCTGAGGATTAAGTTAAAACACTGAGTATGTTTATTTCAAGTAGTCGGGTGAAGTACTAGCCAAACACCAGTTGACAACAGCCAAATACAAACAAAGTTGTGCATCCTTACACAGAAAGGAAGAGCTCTCTGTAGGGAAGGATGAGGTGTGTAGGGTGAGGGGCAAAGGTGTAAGTGAGGGGGAAGGGGTGGTGAAGGGAGTTGAGTCTTATGCCTCAAGGCCAACTGGATTCCAGGTTTGTTAGAGACACTGGTGGGTCTCGCAGAGGCGTTTGAACAAGAGCAACTCCATCTCGAATAGGAGCTGGGTAAACTGAGGCTGAGACCTACTGGGCTGCATTCCCAGACAGTTAAAGGATTGTAAGTCACAGGATTGGGATAGGAGGTCAGCACAAGGTACAGGTCATAAAGACCTTGCTGATAGAACAGCTTGCAGTAAAGAAGCCGGCCAAAACCCACCAAAACCAGGATGGCGATGAGAATGAACCCTGTTTGTCCTCATTGCCTCACTCCCATTAGCGCCATGACAGTATACAAATGCCATGGCAACATCAAGAAGTTACCCTATATGGTCTAAAAAGGGGAGGTATGAATCACCCACCCCTTGTTTAGCATACAATCAAGAAATAACCATAAAAATGAGCAACCAGCAGCCCTCGGGGCTCTGTCTATGGAGTAATCATTCTTTTATTCCTTCACTTTCTTAAACTTGCTTTCACTTTACAGACTCGCCCTGAATTCTTTCCTGCATGAGATCCAAGAACCCCGTCTCTTGGGGTCTGGATCAGGACCCTTTCCTGTAACAGGTCTAACCCCTTACAGACTCTCCCCACCTAAACTCAAACTGGAGCTTACCCTCACACACAGCAGTCCTTAAATGAGATGTGTGAAAGTTTCCAGAACTTTCACACATCTCCTTGCCAGGCCCGCAGTCAAGGACTCTCCTATCCCCTTGCCCTGAGACCCAATCCTAAAGACCATCTGTGGGGTTGGAACTAGAGGTTCCACCTCAGCAGTGCCCACCTCCTTCAACACCCAAACCCACAGTCTAACCCTGATGCCGGAAGCCTTCCCCACTCAACAGTAGGCATCGTGTGGAGTGCAAGAAGCCAGACATGATGGACAGCTTCCTGTCTGAATCCCCTCATATGAACCTGACGGGCACAAGGAACCTGCTGGGTTAAACTCCGGACGCTGGCCACCCTCATAGGGTGGAGATGACAGGACAGGACAGGACAGGACAGGGGCCATGGGGCTTCCGAGGGGCTCATGTTTCTTGACTTGGGGGCAGTTACAAGGGTATAGTGGGTCTTGTTGAAGGGCAAAAGTTCAGTAAGTTCGTTCTGACAGGCCAAAGAAACCCAGAGCCGTCTTTCGACTGACTACAGCCTGGAATGGGGGCCAAGGCCACTCCCTGCCTCTATTGCTCCATTTCTGAGTTGGTCTCACTTCCCACCCCACCTACGGCACGCTGGGGAGGGGAGGGGCTATGCAAAAGAGGGCGGGGAGCGTGGGGTCGGGCCCCTCCTTGGAACGGAAGCACTCGGCCTCCAGGCCCTTCCGGTGCGGGAGAAACTACTACTCCCATAATGCCCCGCGGTCCCGCGAGCAGCCAGTCTCGTCGCGAGAAGCAGCGGGCGGGGGCGTCTGAGCCGACAAACGGAAGTGTAGGTTACGGTCTGAGACATAACCGCCAAGCTGGGCGTCGGGGAGATGGCCGAGACTGACCCCAAGACCGTGCAGGACCTCACCTCGGTGGTAAGGGACGGCTGTGAGGGCCCGAGGCCGCGGCCTTCCCGGGCGGCGCCGGGCCAGGCCTTGCTGGACAGAGGCGCGCCCACCGCGACCGCGCGTGCCGTCTGCCGAGGCCCCGTTTCTGGAAGCGTCTCTGGCCGAGGCTCCCGGCCACCTTGACCCCCGGGGCGCTCGGTGCGGACCCGTCTCCCCGCGGGCGCTCCCAAGCCCGACCCCCTCCGGTAGCCCCATTCACCTGTCGCGAACGCCCCCCGGGTCCCTCCTGCCTCCCTCTGACACCCTCCCCGCCCTTCGACTCCTTACACACCCCTGGGTGCCCCAGCCCGGCAGAAACAACCTGAAGACCCTGAACTTTGAGTCGCAGCGGCCTCCCCAGCCCACCAGTCTAATTAGACAGGTGGGAAAACGGAAGCCCCGAGAAGGAAGATCCTTGCTGAAGGCGGCACAGCTGCCCAGAGGCAGAAATGGGGCTGGAACCCGAGACCAGGGCTCACGTCCTGATCCCAGGAAGGTGTCTCAGGATCGATGTGGACCGTGTTTGTTTCGGTTTTTCTTAGGTGCAGACACTCCTGCAGCAGATGCAAGATAAATTTCAGACCATGTCTGACCAGATCATTGGGAGAAATATCCTTTTTATCTGTAGTGGGCCTCCTGTGGGCCTTTGGAGCCTCTTTGCTGGGCAGCGGTGGGGATAAATGAGTAGTTTTCAGGCCAGCTTCAGCCAGTCACTTACAGAATTTGAGCTTGGATTGTACTGTGTTTCCAAGAAGGACTGCGCCGAGAGCTCGGGGTACAGCTGAGCTAGACAGATCCCTGGCTCAAGGAGCATACATCTACCAATCCTAATAGCTGGTGTGGTTGACCATGGACTGTGAACTAAGCGCTTTTGTGTGTGTCTTTCTTTTGATGCTCAGCATGACCTTGTGAGTGGGTTGTAGTGTTACCATCTTTAGCAAATGCATAAATTGAGGTTTAGGGGTTCCATCACTAGTAAGGGTCAGGGCCGGCAACCAATGCTGGATAGCCGTGCCCCCGAGTCCTACACTCTACCCACCAGCCTGTAACAGTGTCTAAAGGAAATTGGAAGACCGGTTTCCCTAAAATCGTTGTGTTTAAGGCCGTAGTCTACAGGGACGGAAGGAAAGGGCTCAATGAGGAGATGTTGGCACGCGTTGTCTTTAACTTCACCACTTGATGATATGAGTAGTCGCATTGATGATCTGGAGAAGAACATCGCAGACCTCATGACACAGGCTGGGGTGGAAGAACTGGAAGGTGAAAACAAGATACCTGCCACACAAAAGAGTTGAAGGTGAGGAAGGGGGCAATTTTTTTTTCTTTTTTTCTTTTTTCTTTTTTTTTAACACGGAGTTTTGCTCTTGTTGCCCAGGCTGGAGTGCAATGGCACGATCTCAGCTCACCACAACCTTTGTCTCCTGGGTTCAAGGGATTCTCCTGCCTCAGCCTCCCGAGTAGCTGGGATTACAGGCTTGCGCCACAACGCCCAGCTAATTTTGTATTTTGAGTAGAGATGGGGTTTCTCCATGTTGGCCAGGCTGGTCTCAAATTCTGACCTCAAGTGATCCGCCCACCTCAGCCTCTCAAAGTGCTGGGATTACAGGAGTGAGCCACCGTGCCCAGCCTTTTTTTTTTTTTTTCTTAAAAGAATAGAACCTATAAGTATAATTTTGATGTAGTCAGACATTCTCTAGATCAGTTCCCAGCCATGATCCCAGCAAACATCCCTGTATTCTTTACCTGCTGTGGACTTCATGTTTTGGAATTTTTCATGCCAAACTCATTCTTTACACTGAATTTATTTTCCCAGTTTTTATTAATTAGACTTCTGTCACTGTTAGTTAAGACCACTGGCTAACATTAGATAACCACTGAGTTTTTATCATTCCAGCTAATAAAGGGGTTTTTGTTGGCCTATAAAGCCTGTCACTGGAAGATTTTCCATTGCTTTTTTTGGGAGGCGGGGGGCGGTGGAGGGGATCGCTGATAAGTCATCCACATTACCACCTTCTTAAATGGCTTAAATTCTGGAGACTTGCTTGGTAACTTGACATAGGTAAACTAGATTGTAGCCACATTAAGCTTTTACTCTGGAGTTCATTTAAATTTCCACTGAATAGTTTCAGATGTCAGAGGAAAGCCCATTAAAACTACCCACATAGCAAGATAGGTAAATGTACACTATCACTCAGCACAGTGCACTGAGTGCACAGTTCTTTTCCTCTTTATGTGTGAAAAATAAGTTTTAAACTCCCTTTTCTCATGTTTCATTTATAACGTTTTAATTCTCTATAAAAATGAATGTTACCGAGGGAGGCGGAGGTTGCAGTTGAGATCGCGCCACTGCACTCCAGCCTGGGCGACAGAGTGAGACTCGTCTCAAAAAAAAAAAAAAACGGTTGCTGGCGCGTGGTGGCTCATGCCTGTAATCCCAGCACTTTGGGAGGCAAAGGCGCGCAGATCACTTGATGTGAGGAGCCCAAGACCAGCCTGGCCAACATGGTGAAACCCTGTCTCTACAAAAATGGGCGTGGTGGTGCACGCCTGTAATCCCAGCTACTCGGCAGGCTGAGACAGGAGAATAGTTTGAACCCAGGAGGCAGAGTTTGCAGTGAGCCATGATCATGCCACTGCACTCCAGCCTGGGCGATAGAGCAAGACTCTGTCTCAAAAATAAATAAATAAATCAAAATCCTGAGTATTTTTAGATAGGTAGTGTACCAAGCAGAATATACAGTAAAAGATGCCTAATTTCCTATTTTCTGGGCTTGCTCTGGACCACATTTTAAGTTACTGCGAAATACAGATTTGGGATGTTGAAGACAGACTCTTAACTTTGCTTTTATCTGTACAATAGGTGGGGTTTATTCACTCTGTGAGTAAACCACATAACTGCTTTCTGTGGGTGATGTCATCGTTATTCTTATCCAGAGATAATTTGGAAAAATGTCCTCCCAGTCTTAGATGCGTCTGTGGGTCTCTTTTTATGTTATGTGGCAGTCAAAACTCCCATCAACCAACTGAGAATCTTGCCACAAGAATTTCAGGATGGTAGACTGGCTAGTAATGGGGGTCATTGAAAGAAAAGAATGGGAGTAGGAAACTGACTCCAAAATTTTAAAAAATATTTCCAGTTAAATCTATTTTTGCTAAAATATTGTCCAAAGAAAATAAGTTTAACTCAATAGGAGAGTGTAAAGGGATTTTTAGTTGATAGTTCTGTATGTCATTTTTACTTGCACTCATACAATGAAAAACATGTTGATGATTTTTCCTTCTTCAACAGGTTGCTAATAATTTATACTGGAATCTGGAACACCATGTTTCCAAGCCAAGAGAAGATCGAATGGCTTTTTACAGCTAACTACTATGTGTAGACAGGTTTTATATTATAAAGTATGCATTCTTATCACATACTATATAGTTAGTTTGTAGAGTGATTTAACCCCCAGTTTCTTGAACATCTTGGACCTTGGTCAGTTGTGCTATTCATCATTAAACACTAAAACTTTGGCGGTTCCTGCATAACATTGTCAAATCTTTTAGTGTATTTCTGTGAAGTCATATTTTTTTTCTTGTCATTCCTTTTGTAGTAGTTGCTGTTTGGATAAAAGTTGCTGTGTGATTTTCTTATTACACGAATAGTAAACCCTTCGATTATAGTCTTGGTGAAGTACGATGTTTGTAGACTTTAGAGTTCTTTACTTCTCAGCACAAAGTGACTGTTGAGCTAACACCAAATAGTGTGTTGGCAATACTTTTCGAATGGCTAAAAACACCTAAAAATGGTTTATTCAGAAATATCTGTCACTGCTCTGTTGCCAAAACTCAGAATAGAACTTAGACTTATGTCTAAGTCCCTGAGGTCACATGCTAAAGTCAATGAAAAGTAACCACTGCCACTTTCTTGTGTTAGAACTTTTACAGTACAGAAAATGACAATAGCCTTCTGTAATGAGGCATTTGTTAGAGTTTTGCATGAGATTCTAATACTTCAGTAGGACCCTACATGGTTCATCTACAATGGTTACCATAAAAAATCTGGCAGGATTTTAAAATTCAATCACTCCATCTTTCCTTTGAGCTACTGACTGGAAAAGAAAGAGAAGGAAAAGAGACCATGTTAAGCCCATGCCAGCTGCTTGGCTAGAATATGGTCAATGATGTGTAGTAGACTCAAGTTTTTAAGAAATACTATTTTACTTAAACTGTTTCTTATCTAAATTCTTGCAGAGTGACAATGTTACTGATTATAGAGGACAGGGACAATACCTTTTAACTCTTGCCACTCAAAAATGCAGTGCCGGGAGTGCTAAACCGAGAAGCCAATATTGATGACGTGGAAGGTGATCCATGATTGTCACCACAAAGTGCTTTTACACAAAAACTTGAAAAATTGAAAAACATGATGTTTTTAAGTTTCTCGTATCACCGGTCTTGGTGTTTATATTGCAAATCTATCATAGGAAGAAATAATTTGTCCTGTATACAAGTTACATGGGGAACATAAAGGAGTCAGATCCTTCTGTAATAAAATGAATTCACCACTCTGGTTACTCAACTGCAGAACCTCCTTTGATCAGGCCAGTTGTGATGCAGGCTGGAGCCCCTGAATGCCCCGCACACACTGCAGGCATTGACCAGACCAGCTGAAACCTGCGTCCCTGCTGATGTTCTCCAGCCTCCTAAGTGGCAAATGGAAATGATATGGCCGGTTGCAGTTGTAGGAGAGTTGTGACTTAGGCAGGAGTCGACCTCCTCAAATAATGGAACGATTTCAAAGGCAGGCTGCCCTGACCAAAAATATCTGCCATGAATAAAGGTGCCTGAAATCCTGCTATGAAGCTTCCTTTGTGTCAAAAATCTGTTTGGTTTTCAGATTGAAATGCAGAAATGACGTTAGAGTATCAACTAAAGCCTCTGGATGGATTAAGTACAAGTAGCCCAAGGCAAAGCAGGAGGGGCGTGTTGGGGGAGGTTGCCTGCTGGAAGGGGAAGCTGAGGAGCGGGAGGAAGGCTTGCGAGGACTCGCATTGCAGGAGAATTGTCTCAGGTACGTTCCCAGAACACTTGCCCCTAGAGATGCTGCAGGAAGAAAAGGGTTATGGTCACTTGGGTTTGGATGACATGCTGTGAACCTCATGAAGAAATTAGCATATTAAAGGCTCGGAAAGTAGAGCGGAGAACTCATCTTTAAACCTGCTGGCCTCCTGGATTTCAAGTTCTGCTGTTGCCCAGGCTGTAGTGCAGTGGCACAATCATAGGTCACTCGGAACCTCAAGCTGCCAGGCTCAGGCAGTCCTCCTGCCTCAGCCTCCCAAGTAGCTAGTATTACAGGTTCGTGCCACCACCCATGGGTTTTGCTGTGTTGCCCAGGCTGGTCTAGAACTCCTAGGCTCAAGCAGTCCTGCCTCAGCCTCCCAAAGTGCTGGGATTACAGGCTTGAGCCACCATGCGTGGCCAAGGGTCTTTTTTATACTGTATGAAGTACTCTTTCTCCAACTATTCTTGTTCATTTACCAGCCAGTGAAGATTCTCTTGAGGGCTGACAAATACAGATGAGTATGGGGGCCCTTGCACCAAGGAAAACAGCCTTGCATTTAAGTGCCCTGTCTCCCAAACCCCAAGGCCCCACAGCTTCTTCGTTTGGCCCCTAGTTCATCCTGCTGTCCTTTGAGCCACAGGATTTTAAAATATTTTAATCTTATTTTCATAGCAATTTTTTGTTTTATTACCAGTAAAGTGCAGTCATTGTTTGACCCTGTCAGGACTAGCATACAATATTTCAGGTAACTAAGAGTTCATTTGCCCCAGTGAGTCCTTGGAATTTTAACCCCCACTTAGAGCACTGTTGCTGCGGGAACAGAGTCCTCCAAACAATGAAAAGTGAACTTTTTCAACATGCTGATTGTAAATGGAAGCCTTCCCAAACAGATACTGTGTTCCTCTTTTCTTTGGATTTTGCAGATTATGTATTTTGATTAGAATAAAATGGAGGCATTTGCAGCATGTGTTGTCATATCTAGCCCTGAAAGTTGACTGGCTACAGTTACCGATTGTTCACAGCTAGCACCATTGAAAGCATTGACTATAAACCGCTGTACTGCGCTAAGCATTTTGTTTGCACTATTTGGCTTAATCCTCACGACCACACTGAGAGGTTTTCATTTGATGAGTCCCATTTAAGGAAAAGGAACCCGAGACTGAGAGTCAGGGGCCCAAGGTCACAGCTGGCAGTGATGACCCTGGAATGTCCTCACAGCTGCACGCCTGCACCGCTCACGAACACAGCTGATCATCTGCCTCTTCATGTGAGCGGAGCTCCAAATCTCATCTGTCCAGGCTGTCTGGAAATCATCAACCCCACTCGCTGGGTCTCGAAATTTAGTTTCAAAAGGCTGATGTAGTGTTTTCAATTAAACATGACCTAAAATTAAGTAATAAACACACTGGATGTGAGTTTTTATTTGCAATTTAAACTATTCAGAGCTGGTAGAAAATGTGTGCTCCTGGATCAGTGCCTTTTTCTCCTAAATCAGTTGAGAACAACGACAGAAACTAAGTTCCTCAAACATCTGCCCAGCAGCACAACCGCGGGGAATACGAACCACAGGTTTTCACATTGGTTTTCCATGCCTGTACCCGTCCTGTCTCCCACAAAAATTATTGCTTGAGGCCCAACCCGGGGGAGAAAAAGACACCTCCCCCAACTCCATGACCTATTAGCTTACCATCCTATTGGAGCACGGTTTTTGTTGTTGTTTTACAGCAACGAAGACTTTAAAATGCACTAATGAAGCCATCACCTGGAATCTTAATCTTGCATTCATTTTAAGTGTCTGATTTTAGCTGCAGCCAGTTGAGAACTTTTCAATGAATGAAAATGAGGGAGGGGAGATGTTAGTCACTGCCCAAAAACAAAACCAGAGGAATTGTGGTTGAACATTGCACTTACCAACCCCACAAATTAATATGAAAATAGGAAAAGAGTTTGTTATTTTAAAAAAGAAAAAAGGGTCAGCCTGGGCAATATAGTGAGACTCCATCTCTACAAAAAAATAGAAAAATTAGCCCCGAGTGTGGTGGCACACACCTGTGCTCCCAGCTAGTCAGGGGGCTGAGGTGGGAGGATCACTTGAGCCCAGGAAGTCGAGGCTGCAGTGAGCTGTGATCAGACCACTCCACTCCAGCTGGGTTGACAGAGCAAGACCCTGTCTCAAAAAAAAAAAGAGAGGGGGGATCCTAAGGCTTGGTCCTCACCCCAGAGGCTCTCACTAAGAGGTGCCTGGAAGCTCCTCAGACCCCTGCCTAGGGTTCAAGTGACCCTAAAAGCTGTACACCATCAGCCTCTGTGGGATCCCCGACACTGATGAAATGTAATGTGTGGCTGTCTCAACAGAGCTCCATTTTACCAAAGCTTATGTAGACACCACATACATGAACTATCATGTAGATGCTACCCTGCCTCATAAGAACAGGCTTGACTGTCCTGCTTCACAATAATAATCTTCACGATAATGATCTAATAATGGTCAAATTCTGTGTCCCTACCGTAGAAAACAGAATTTGACCATTTAGTCACATTGGTCTTGCAAAATGTCCACCTTCCAAAAGAGAACAGTATTGCTTCCCAATAATTAAGAATAGTCTGGATTCAGGATCCAGCAGCTTAGAAGCATTTAGCTGCCAATAGCAGAAATCAGCCCTTTTAATAATGGTGGGATGTATTATTTCACATGGCAAAAAGTCCCAAGGGAGGGCAGCTCTGGGGCGAGTAAATTCTGCACCTCAGTAAAACTAAGAGCAAGACCGGGCTGGGCGCGGTGGCTCACGCCTGTAATCCCAACACTTTGGGAGGCCGAGGTGGGTGGATCACCTGAGGTCAGGAGTTCTAGACCAGCCTGGCCAACACGGCGAAACCCTATCTCTACTAAAAATACAAAAATTAGCTGGGCGTGGTGGTGGGCACTTGTAATCCCAGCTACTCCGGAGGCTGAGGCAGGAGAATCACTTGAACTCAAGAGGCAGAAGTTGCAATGAGCCGAGATCGTGCCATTGCACTCCAGCCTGGGTAACAGAGTGAGACTCCATCTCAAAAAATAATAAAATAATAAAAATAAAAAATAAAAAGACCAAACCCCAGATTTGTTCCACCTGGGTGCATCCAGCCAGAGAATGCCTTTCTCCTTTCCTTTTGTCTCTCAAGAGTGAAGAAAATGTTTCTTTGAAGGTGTTTCCACCCCACTGCCTGTGCCTAAAACGATCCTGGCAAACAGGACCTGCATGATAGGTTGAGCAGTGTGGTTATTGTTTTTTTGTTATCACTACTCGGGTTGGGGGTGCTACTGGCACCGAGAGGGTAGAAACCAGGGACGCTGCTTTCACACCCATGCATAGGACAACCCTCACCCTAAAGAATGGCACAGTCCCAAGTGTCAACAGTGCTAAGATTGAGGAATCCCAGCTTAACTCACTCATGAGACCACCTGAGCCTGGTGTAATGGTTCTGCTGTCAGTTTCTGGACCCTCAGAGGTAGAGACATACAAGAACAAAACCAGGGTTCCATCAGAAAGGAAATCAGAATGGTTACTGGGTGGATAACCTACAGTGTTTGCTACAGACCTTCCAGATGTAGCTTTTAGATTATAAACACTGGTAACACTGGAGGTGGTTAAATCGGAATTAGCTGGCTGCCAACCTTGGTGGCACATTAGAATCACCTGGGGAGCAGTTCAAAGGCCCAAGACTCGGCAGCACCACAGAACCCTCACATCAGAATCCCCGTGGGTGGGCCCAGACAGCAGCGTTCATTTTAGACGCTAGTGTGCAGTCAAAGTCGAGAACTTCATTCAAGAAGGCTTGTCTACTGCAGACCATTCGAGGATGTAATTCACCAAGTTCCATGGGCTTCTTCCACGCCTGTGTCAACCCAGCTGACACCTCCAACTTGGACAGTCAGGGCTTTGGCCCCTGTTACCTGGTATTCAACTCAATCCATATGTCATGCATGCCTCAACAATTTGATTGTGTCCCAACTGTTTGAAAATAAGGATTTCTGATCCCTCGGTAACCGGATTCAGCTTCAGATCTGCCTGACATTTTCCCTGCCTGTCCTGTGCCAGGTACGGCACTAGGTGCTTTCACCTGTATCATCTCATTCACTCCTCAGAGACGCTCGAAAGTTGTTGACATTATCAAAAGGTTTTCCAGCTGGAATTCATCTCCCTCTAATCAACCTTCAAAACCTCCATTTGTAAACCATTGCTGTAGTTTTATTATCTCTTACCTTGGTCTTTACAAGCTGCTGTCAAAAACCCAGTAAGTGTTTCCAGAAAGAAACTTTAAATATTACATATCTTAAAGATCTTTTATGCAGAATATCCAGTTAATTTTGATGGGCTACGGATAATCATCAGAAGAGCCATTTCTGGAAATGTAAATAATATGGCTGTTTCTTTTAACAGTGCGTTCTCCTGGAAAACGTAAGACCATTTGACTGATTCTCCTCCAGAATCTTATTGAGGCAAAGGACTGGACCAAATTCTTCATGGAACAGAAGCCCAGGACTGGTAAGTCCAGGAAATGCTGCAAAACAATGTCCTCAAAAGAAATCAGCGTTTCCTGGCCAGGCGCAGTGGTTCACGCCTGTAATCCCAGCACTTTGGGAGGCTGAGGCGGGCAGATCACGAGGTCAGGAGATTGAGACCATCCTGGCTAACACCGTGAAACCCCATCTCTACTAAAAATACAAAAAATTAGCCGGGCGCGGTGGTAGGCTCATGTAGTCCCAGCTACTCGGGAGGCTAAGGCAGGAAAAATCATTTGAACTTGGGAGGCAGAGCTTGCAGTGAGCTGAGATTGCGCCACTGCACTCCAGCCTGGGTGACAGAGGGAGACTCCATCTCAAAAAAAAAAAAAAAAAAAAGAAAGAAAGAAAAAAAGAAATCAGCCTTTCCCTTTGATAGGTACCTCTCCTGTTAGCCAGGCTCAGGTGCGCCTCAATTAGGACCTGTGTTCACTGGGGCCATAATTAAGAATCTTAAAGGGAAAGAATCTTTTGAAAGCCATCTGTCAAAAGTATGCAGTCTTGCTTGTAGAATTTTACAGAGGTTCATGGTTACTGTGGGTCGGTAATGGGTCTGTGAGCCCTCATCCCCGGGGCTGAACTTCCTATCAGAATCCTTGTCTGGAAGGTTGATTGTATCAGATGCACATGTTGCCGGCGTCCTCAGAAGGAGATACAGGAAGATTCTTTTCCTGGGCCACTCCCATTTTCTCAAGCTTTGACAAGTCCTGACAGTGATCTGTGATCCGACTTTGTCTTCCCCATCGTGAAAAGCAGAACCCATAGAAACTCTCTGGCACAAAATCTCTGGAATCACCGACCCGGAAATTGTTCCCTACCATCAACTCTGCCAGAAATTTCTTGGATTTATTCAAGCTGACTTGTATTCCAGAACAATTGTGGACAAGATTTGCTAGTCATGCTTCCAACAAGTTACTGTTTAGCAACTTCAGAACTTAAAGAATCCTTGTTATCCTAACACTGACTAATAAACTGGTGAGAATTCTTTGAAACACCCTTAACGAAATGGATGTCGTAATTTGCTCTTATGCTGAATTAAACACCTTTGAGATGTTAAGCTCTTTCTTGCTTGGGAACCAACCTGCTGTTCTCTTCTGGACTCTTCATAACCCCTTCGGCAGACGACCCCGTATCTGGTCTTGGTTCTGAAAGGTTTGCAGCAGCAACTGAATCACTGAAGTTCTGACAGTATTCATTCTTCTGCTCTCTTCTGATACTTGTTTTCCATAATCGGTCAGAGAATGATGGATTTTTTTTTTTTTTTTTTTTTTTTTTTGCCTTGGATTTCAACAAAACATACATGGAAGAATATTTTCTGCCTTGGAGACATTTCCCATAGGGCAGTGGTTCTTAAAATGCGGTCCTGAATCGGCAGCATCAGAATCCCCTGGGAACTTGTTGGAAATGCAGATCCCCAGGCCCTACCTAGCCCTACTGAATTAGAGACCCTGGGAGGGAGGTCCAGCAGCCTGTGTTTTAACACATCCTCCAGGTGACTCTGACAGTGAAAGAGCCAGGGCCTTAGGGCATCAACCAGGACCTGAGGGCATCAACCAGGGCCTTGGGGCAAGGGTGTTGGGTTGCCCAGTATCCTTTAGTCTAATGGCTTTAGGGTCAAAGATGTCTAAACCAAAAAGCCTCACGTGGTACTGATTAACATGCAGGTCCCCAGGCCCCCTTTTTGTAGATCCTGATTGAGAATATCTGGGACAGGGGCTGGAGATTCATATTTTTAATAAATTCCCTCATGTATTATTTTTGTATATCATTTCCCATGCACAAAAGCACTGCGTAGAGAAATGAGAGTGTGGGCGAAGCTCCCATGCTGGGAGTCTCAGGCCTGGGCTAGTCCTAAAATAATTGAAAAGGAATTGATTCTTAATTACCAGAACATCCACGCTCTCAGACCAAGTGTGACCTCTTCCGCCTTCTGAACCGAGGAGTCCACTCCTAAGCCCGAGGAACTGAGCATGAAGAGCCCTCACGCCATGAAGACTTGAATCACTTTAAATCAATTTGCCTCTGATTAAAATGTACTTCAGTAAAAAATCATTTCAACTCTTAAGCCACAAAAGGATATCCAATCATTGAAAGCTTCCTGAGTGTTTCGGTTGATTAAAAAGGTTTTAAAGAGCATAGTAAATATTTTACCAGAAGGATAAGTTATTCAATACAGAGATTATTTATTAAAAACTAGTAATTTATTAGTTCATTTATCTTTATTTTCGTGTAAGTGCATTCTTTTAATCTAGGCACACTCTTTTCTATTCCCTCAGCAGGTTAAGCCGCCACTTGACAATTCTGTAATACATAAATGTATTTAAATAGAATTTAACTTGTGAAAATAACAAGATTTCACTAATAATGGGAAAGATAGCTGTACAATTACGGTTTAATTTGAACTTTCGGAGAGTTTTAAGCACAGTTTCATGCACTTAACAGGGAATCACATTTGCTCTTTTGAAAAAAGAACAAGATTCTCATGTATCACTTGGGTCATTGATCCTGAAGGAAATAACTAACGCATAACTTCTTTTTCTTATAGCTGGAAAGGAAAACATGTAATACGTTAGCCCAAAATCAAAGTACTGGGTTCAAGTACTTACGATTGCATATTTTTTTCTCTAATAAAAACATTAGAATGTTTTCAGCTTTAAGCAATGACTAAAAATGGTTTAAATCACAAGGATATTGATGGATCTCATGCATGAGATGCCCAGAGGAGGCTGTGCTGTGGATAGGAGACTTGTCACCCCTTCTGCTGCTGACTGTTCTGTGGGGCTTGTGGCTTTTTTCTCAGGGTGACACAGTATCTCCAAGCACCGCCTCTGTGGGCCACCCCAACGCCCTTGCCCCAAACCTTTCCTCCCTGCCCACCTCAGTTGTGGGTGGAATAGTGTCCCCCGCAAAAGACCGGTGGAAGTCCTAACCCCTGTACCTGTGAATGTGGCCTTATTTGGAAATGGGGAAAACCAGCCTGGGCAACATAGTGAAACTCTGTCTTGAAAACAAAAGTTGAAGGACGTGTGCTCACCGACCGCTGCCCCTGTAGAAGGAAGGGAGGCCTTTCGTTACCGGCTTGCTGCTTCCCTTATTTAAGTCATCCCAACTCGGATACACGTTTCACAGGCCCCATCCAAGGCAGGGAGGCAGAGCGGGGGCTTTGGGTCATCCTCTCTTTCTCTTTCCCTTTACCCTCCCTCCTCCTCCTCCTCCTCCTCCTCCTCCTCTTCCTCTTCCTTCTGCTCCTCCTTCTTCTTCTTCTTCTCCTTCTTCTCTCCTCTCTTCTTCCCTCTTCTTCTCTCTTCTTCTTCTTCTTCCCTCTTCTTCTTCTTCTTCTTCCTCTTCTTCTTCTTCCTTTTCTCTCTCTCTCTCTCTCTCTCTCTGTGTATGTGTGTGTCTCTGTCTCTCCCCCAGGAGCACACTTTCCTGTGATCTTCCAACAGACCTGCCCTTCTATCTGTTTGGCCAAGTGCAGGTCACATGCCCACCTCACAGCCATCACTGGTAAGGGGGTCCCAAATAACCTTGACTGGCTAAGGGCCAGCTGGGGGACAGCCTCATCTTCTCTAAGCCCGGGACATACTTTCAAGAAGGGGAGGGAAGGCACCTAAGAACCACCAGCTGCCCACCCACCCAAACAGGTCACCCAGGCTGGCCCAGACCTGGTGACGTCACTGAGTTCCACGGCATGGCCCCTCCACTCACTGGGCTCCAAAATGACCACGTAGTCATTTTCAGTGAGAAATCAAAGTATGAAGGAGTCCTCTCCGCTGGCCAGTCTGCCCAGGCAGCTGAACTCCACTGAGAAAGCAGCTTGGAGCATGTGCTCCCAAAGCAAGCAGGACACACCTACCTCCCCAGCAGAAACCAGGCACTGCAGGGACCCAGTACCCAGAAGGCGGGAGGCAAAGTACCCGTGGTTGCTCCCCAGCTGTCTTTGCATGAGGTCCCATGGCTGGCCCACCTCCTCCTGGGTGCTTTTTGTCCTTTACTGATAATGTTGATACAGTCAGATCCTAGACTAAGCTGGGCTCCAGGGTCCCGCTGTGTCTCTGAGCTGCCTGCAGAAGACAGGAGCAGAGAGCGAATGGACAGATGCAGTGCTCTGCTGTAAGACAAGACACAGAAGCAACAAGCAAGGAGGACTGTGGGTGTTGACACCAAGGGCAGACGAAGGTCATGCTGGGCCCTGCAGCAGCAACTCTGCAGACCTCTCTGGGGCTCCACTGTCACCCTGTGTGTGACTGTCCTGGGGCTGCCCTAACAAAGCTCCACACACCAGGGGCCTTAAAATGGTAGATCTGTGTCCTCTCACGGTCTGGAGGCCAGACATGCAACATCAAGGGGTGGGCAGGGCTGTGCTCCTTCTGGGGCTCTAGGGAAGGGCCTTCCTTGCCTCTTCCAGGTCCTGGTAGCTCCTAATGGTTCCTGGCGGCTCCCGGTGATTCCCAGCATCCCGTGGCTGGCAGCTGCGTTGCTCCCATCTCTGCATTCATCATCACATGGCCTTCCTCCCGCCGCAGGTCTGTGCGTCCTCACGTTCTGGTCTCCTCTCCATGTGTCTGTGTCCAAGTTAACCTCTTCTTATAAGGACCCGAGTTGTTGGATTAAAGCCCACCCAAATCCGTGATGACCTCATCTCATCTAGTTATATCTGCAAAGACCCTAGTTCCAAATAAGGTCACATTCACAGATCCCAAGGGTGAGGATGTCAACATATCTTTTTGCGGAGGACGCAAGTCAAAGGACTACTCTGTGCCTGTTTGTGCAACCCCCATGCCTGGAACCACCAAGCCACATGTTAGATACAGAGAGAGGCTCCGACTGGCCTCATTCACCCTTGCTCATCAGAGCAGCTCGCTCACGTCTGTACCTGATCACAGGCACCATCCGTGCTCTCCCTTTATCCTGGTGTGCCTGTCCCCTCCTGGGCTCCCTTTGTGTGTGCATGGGGTTTGCCATTGTTCTGCAAACTCTGAACACCCCTTTTTTCCCCCGTTTTCATGAATTCATTTGGACTATCTCATGCTGCCTGGCTTGGCATCTTATAGCCAGCTTTTCAAAGCAATCATAGCTGGTACACCAAGGGTTGATTTGGTGTGAAGAAATTAAGCTTTTTTTTTTTTTCTCATAAGCAAGTAAATTGGGAATTAAATTAGGTCCAAAATTCATCTGAGGCTTCTGAGAACTTGTTTGCAGAAAGTAATTGCTCTGGAACTGGCAACTTTAGTAATCAAAGAGAAGCTAAAGAAAAACAGAAAATTGAAAAAAAAAAAAAAAAAAAAAGGAGGAGGGAAATAAATTTGAACCAAGTTCATTTTTTCCAACATTTTATTTTGAAAATTTTTAAACGTTCAACAAAGCTAAAAGAACTTCTATAGTGAACACCTGTGTACCACCTAGAGTCAACTACTAACATGTGACTCTGCTTGATGTATGATATCTCTGACTCTGCCGTGGCACAGGTCACAAGAGACTGCCAGGAGAGGAAGGTTCCAGGCTCCCCCTGAGATGGGCCAATGTCTCAGAAGCAAACTGTCCTCAAAGAACCTGTGTTATCAACATTCAAAGCCCTTCAAGAGGCCAGCATGGCCATCAGATTCCTTGTGGAAATATCCATTTTACCCTGACAGTAACACCAGCAGCCAAAATTTGTTTTAAAAATTATTGCACCAACTGGGTACAGTGACTCATGCCTGTAATCCCAGCATTTTGGGAGGCAGGTGGATCACTTGAGGTCGGGAGTTCAAGACTAGCCTGGCCAACACAGTGAAATCCTGTCTCTACCAAGAAATACAAAAATTAGCCAGGAGTGGTGGTGCGTGCCTGCATAATCCCAGCTACTTGGGAGGCTGAGGTGGGAGAACCACTTGAACCCGGGAGGCGGAGGTTGCAGTGAGCCAAGATCATGCCAGTGCACTCCAGCCTGGGCAACAGAGTGAGACCCTGTCTCAAAAAAAAAAAAAAAGAAAGAAATTGCACATTCCTTTTTGTCCGTTTTTTCTCATAACTAGTGTGGTAAAATTTGGCTACCTACTACTTATCTGTTTATTGAAGTGTGCAATAGGTTTAAATATTCTTGCAACTACTTACATACAATAATAATTGAATAAATAGAATTCTTCCATACTCTGCAGCCTACGATTCTGAAAATGGTCTAATGGTGTGCACTGGCTTTTCTGGGCTGACCTGGAAACATAGTCGTCTTTACAAGTTCTGTACCAGCACAGTGCCTGGCACAAAGTAGATGCCCAGCAAACATTTGATCATTGGATAGATGCATATCCTGGAAAATCAGACAAAAATAAATAAATAAAAATAAATAAAGGATCCTATAGAGTCAGTATCAAAGGTCTGCAGTTGCACTGATTGGGGGGAAAGATCTCAGGATCTCAGGATGCCATCTTGGCTGAAGGCAAGACTTTGACTCGGGTACCAGTGCCATTTGCTCCTTGAATGCATCTCTCACTCCGGACTGAATATTCAGCTCCCTGCAAATCCGTGTAAGGTGATTCAGGAACCAAGGGACAGGAAATTTTGTTCAGGTTATTTACATTCCTTATCGCTTGCTTTCAGCTGCAAGTGACCAGTAATCTACCTCAAGGTACTGAAGCAAGGAAGAGCATTTGTTGACACTTGGAAGCAGGAGTTTTGGGGTAAATTCAGGCATTGCTGAATCCAGATGCTGAAATTCATCAGGAATGGATGCTGCCAGTCAACTCTACCATCCTGTATGATGCCTTGGCCACCATGGTAAGATGCCCACAAGCAGTTCCAGCTGCATTCAAACCCCTCAGGCACCAACCCCTGGACAACAAGAGCTTCTCTGGGCCAAAGTTCCCGCAAATGTCCCAAGGTTGCATCTCATTGGTCTGGTTTGGGGTATATGCCTATCTCTGAGCCAATCACAGAAGCCAGCCGAGAGGAATGGAATAATCTGATTGGCCAGGCCTGGATTGGCACTCTACGTTGAGACTAGGCATGGGATTATCCCACTCATGAAAGAACTGGAATTGAGGATGGGGGAGAAGAGTTACCTAAGTGGGATCAGGTGCTATTTCTAGGCTACATAAATTTAAGGCTCACCAAGCTCCAAATATTCAGGAAGGTGCACCTAATTTCCAAGTCTTTCCCACTCTCTCTCCCTCTCCAGCCAGCCCCAGGCGGCTTCCCCCACTGCCTGGCAAACTCCGAGCTCCTAGTCTGGCGCAAATATGGATCCCAAAGTTGAGTCTCTTCTTGTTCACGACCCAGTTTAATTCTCAGCGTAAGCCCTCCAGTCAATTCGTTGCTCTAAAAAGTTGGAAAACATTTATTAAACACCCAGGAACTGTGCTAGGCTCTACAAATGGTGCTGTAGTCTACCTACTCATTAGAATCACCTGGAAAACCTTTTCCACACAGCAATGCCAGGGGCCCACCCGCAGCATGCTGGGCAACATGCCTAGACCATTAGTATTTTTCCAAAGCCCTCCCTCCCCTGGGTGTCCAGCCAGGGTGAGAATCCCTGCGTTAGGAAATAAGACGTATTATCCTGTAGATAATGGAGCGCCTTCTTGGGAGTTAAACGTTGAGCTGCCAGGTGTGCCTTCTAGAAAGAGCTCTGGAGGAGACAGTAAAGCACTGGGGTTGGAGTGAAGCAGGCCTGGTTGGAACCCACAGCTCTAACAGCAGAGCAGACACAAACTTTCCAGGCCCAGTACAAAAATGGAAATGCAGGGTCTTTTTTTTTTTTTTTTTTTTTTTTTTTTTGAGTCTCACTCTGCTGTCGCCCAGGCTGGAGTGCAGTGGCGCGATCTTGGCTCACTGCAACCTCTGCCTCCCGGGTTCAAGTGATTCTCCTACCTCAGCCTCCCAAGAAGCTGGGAATTACAGGCACCCGCCACCATGCCCGGCTAATTTTTGTATTTTTAGTAGAGACGGGGTTTCACCATGTTGGCCAGGCTGATCTCGAACTCCTGACCTCAGGTGATCTTCCTGCCTCGGCCTCCCAAAGTGCTGGCATTACAGGCGTGAGCCACCGCACGTGTCCAAGAAATGCAGGGTCTTGTGTTCATAAACTATTAGGAATCTCAAGATGACAACGGCAGAGCATTAAACCGAGCACAGGGCCCTGTGCGTAGGTCACAGACCCCTGAAGCCAGCCGTGTTTTCCAGCTTTATAGCTCGTAATCTTGGGAAAGTCATCTGACCACCGCAAGCCTCCTGACTGTCATTTCTGCGAAGGGGATAGCAATAATTACCTCCAGGTTTTTGTGCAGGTTGCAATAAGATTAGGAACGTGCCATGCTTAGGGCGAGGCTTAAGCATCCATTCAGTGGGTGAAAGGAAGAGAAGCGTGGAAGGGAAGCCCCATCTCCACGCAAAAACAGAGCAAAACCGGGGTGAAGGCTACCCACAAGGTACTGTGTCCTGCCCTGCTCAGTAGCCTCGCCCAGACTTCCATCTGCGGCCAGCAGAGGGCAGCGTTGTGCAACTAAAGCCCAGGATTCGGGCAAGGCCCCAAACCCAGAGGACAACTTTGCTAGAAGGTCTGGCAGGGAGCCTGCATAATTTACGCCTAGTTCTCAAAACTAAAGCAAACAATGCCCCAAGAAATGATACCTAAGAGGCACATGACCTGCATGCAAATAAAGAGGTAACATGAAGTAATCTCTTTCGGTCTAATTTCCACCTCGCCCCAGGACCCTGCATGGTTTTCCCAAGGCTGGAAGGAAGGATGTTTGATAGGGACTTTGCTGTGCCATATTTCATTCGATTTTCCCGACAATCTGAAAGTTGGGCATTTTTATATATTCTTCTGTTTCTAAACAGAAGAGTAAATCATTTCTGCAAGCTGTTTCTGGGATGTGCTGGCCTCCCTTCTACCCCAGGACCTTTGCTTGTGCTGTTGTTTTTGGCAGAAATCCCATCCTCCCACCGCGCAGCTCCTTCACGTGGCGAACATCTCCATATGTGTACATCTCAGCTCACACATCCTCAGGGAGCTGTGCTCAAATCTTGCACACCTGGCCTGGTGCTCTGGTTTCTGCTTTCATACCAGATTGTTCTTTTCAGAGCTTCTATCATGGTGGGATGTGCATCTGTGTGCCTTTGATTGTCTTTCTCCCTCATTAGCCTGTAAGCACCAAGAAGGCAAGAACTGTTTTTGCTCATCATTGACTCCCTAATATCCTGGACATTGCCTGGCACACCCTACCAATGTTTATTTGTTGAATGAATGAAGGAAGGAATGAACTTGCCCAAGGTTGCACAGCTGGAAGAGGTGGAACTGGCCTTCGACCCAGATCCTCTGACCCACTAATCAGTCCACATCCCACTTTATCTTGTTGCCAAATATGAGCAAATGTTGAAAATTGTTTTTTTGTTTTGTTTTGTTTTTGTTTTTAGTCCTCCCACCCAAGGGCATCTGGGGGATTTATATACCAACACCTGTCAATCATGGTTGGGGGCTGCTGCGGTCAAGAGGTGGGTTAGCAGTGGTGCTAATTCCCTGGAACGGATGGTAGCGTGAAATCCTGCGGCAACAGAAAGCTCTCAAGCAAAGAAGTGCAGTTGCTGGAGGTCAGATGTCAGGCCAGAGTTTACAGAAGTGACAAAGGTAAGGGACATGGGAAGGTCACTATATAGATTATGTCCCCCGAAAAATGTGTGGAAGTCCTAACTCCCGCTGCCTGTGAATGTGATCTTATTTGGAAACAGGTTCTTTGCAGATATAATCAAGTTGAGATTAGGTCATACTGAATTAGGGTGGGCCCTAAATCCAATAACTAGGGTCCTTCTAAGAAGGTAATTTTCACAGATAGGAAACACCCAGGGAGAAGGCCAGGTGATGATGGAGGCAGAGACTGGAGTGACGCAGCTGGGAGCCAGGGAACATCAAGGATCACCAAGCATCAGCAGGAACCGTCAGGAGCTGGAGGGGCGGGAAGGATCCTCCCAGGAGCGTGTATTGCAGACACCTTGATTTTGGACTTCTGCCCTCCAGAACTGTGAGAGGGCAAGCGTCTGCTGTTGTAAGCCCCTCACTTTGGGGCGCTTTGTTGCAGTGGCCCCGGGAAATGAATACAGGCCCCTACAGTGCCGCAACGGTCAATGAGGAGCTTCGTGCTAGTGACTGGGGGTACCACACAGTGCTTGCAGCTTGGACTCTTAGTACAGGGTCACACAGTTTGTAGTTGGTAGAGCCCAGATTTCTGTGCTGTCATATCTGCTTCTCGAGGCCATGGAGTGAGTTTCTCTCCTCTTCCTCAATCAGCGATTCCCCCACCCCCAGCTTTGCAGTGCATCCCTTCTCATCTCCCAGGGCACTCCTATCCCATCCACACTATTAATGGAGGGTGTGCAGGGCTAGGACCCATGTGAGGCAGACCCAGGATGGCGTTGCTGTCTGAGAAACTGTGCAAGTCTTTATTTCAGTTTTCCGCTGCTGTGAAGAGGCCACACGGACCCAACAATAGGGTTCCAGTCTCTCTGTGAGCCTCCCTGGACCCCTCACACCCCCAGGTGTGTCCGTGCCCAGGAAAACCTCACCGTCTTGGCCCAGGAACCTGCAGCCCTCCTCACCCTCCGACTTGCCTCCAGATTCTACTTCATGAAAGCACCTCTTAAAATGGTCAGTCCAAGCCAGATCCTCCTTGGAAGACGGGAGAGCAGAGAAGCCGATGGCAGTGCCCCGTCTGCCCTGGCAGGACAGAGGATGAGGGAGTCGGAACAGGTCAAGGGTTCATCATTTTCATGGCCCAGACTCATTGATGGAGAGACCCTCAGAATACTCAATCCTGGCCAAGACTAGAGAAGGGGGCTGAGACCTCCGTCTTGAAGATAAGGGAGAGGTCAGAGGATCAGCTGGGTGGCAGAGCTACACTTTGAACAGCCTGTCCCCTGGGACTGGAGTGAAGGCCTCTGGGACCCGAGCCATCCCACCCAGACCACCATCTTCCCTGCTCCTCAGCCCCTGTGACCAGGTGAGGGCACAAGCCTAGGAAAGAAGGTGCTCCGCACCTGACTATTACGAGATGAGAGAGTTGCACCAGCCCCTGGACGGGCACTGGGTCCCTTGACAGCAGCAAGAAGGAATAGGGGCTCAGTCCTCACTAAAGCGAGGCCCCGCATAGCAAGCACAGCCATCTCCTCTGACATGTGGCGTCAAATTGCACATCAGCATACGGAACCCTGGTAGATTTTTATTTTTATTTATTTTATCTATTTATTTATTTATTTGAGATAGAGTTTTACTCTTGTCTCCCAGACTGGAGTGCAATAATGTGATCTCACTGTAACCTCCACCTCCCAGGTTCAAGCGATTCTCTTGCCTCAGCCTCCCAAGTAGCTAGGATTACAGGCATGCGCCACCACGCCTGGCTCATTTTGTATTTTTAGTAGAGATGGAGTTTCACCATGTTGGCCAGGCTGCTCTCGAACTCTGGACTGCAAGTGATCTGCCCTTCTCATCCTCCCTAAGTGATGGGATTACAAGCCTGAGCCACCTCTCCTGGCCCTCGGTAGATTTTTAGAAACCTTCATCTCTGTGATTCCAGAAGCTCCAGGAGGCCAACAGCAGCCTGGGAAGGTGGAAAGCCTATTCCCCCTAACTGGCCCACAGACAGAGGCTTTGGGACCCGCTGGGGTGGCTGGGTCTGCATCCTAGAGGAATGTGCACAAGTGCACAGGGAGGCCGAGGCACTGGCCAGGCCTGAGTGACCTGCTCCCTGGCCCCCTCTCCTCCCTCCATGCCCCTTCCTCTTTTGCTTGCCGTCCTGTTTTTCACGTAGAACAAAGGCGTGCAGGTAAATTAACACTGAAGGATGACACCACAGCGTCTACCTACAGGGAGGCGGGGAAAAGGGTGATTTCATTTGATTTTGTACATTGATTTATTGTTTGCATTTTTTAACAGGCACATTCACGCATAACCTCTATAATCAATTTTGTCTTCTGTTTTCTTAATTCCCCAACAGGCAGGACAGCCGTGTCCCACGTTTCCCGCCACTTTCCCATGGTGACTGAGCTGCAGGGGTCCTGGGAGAGGGACGCTCACAAGGTCCCCGCACCGCTTCCCGGGGGTCCCAGAATGACAGATTTGTATTCTAAAGGTGAGTCTGTCAATTGCATTCTGCCCTATGGCAGTCGCCAAGGGGATGGCGCCGCAGAGCCAGGAGGGCAATCCCAGTTCATGGTCACCAGGCTCAACCGCAGGCAACCGGGGCTGCTTGCATTCGCGTGCCAGGTCCTAGCTCCCCTGTTGTGTGGACAGGAGCGCGATGGGCGGAGCATCAGTCGCAAACGCTTGCCGGGGGCGTGGCCACGTGACTTGGTTGGTCCAATGGGATGTGAGCGGGGAAGACAGAGCCCGCCCCATCCTAGGTTGGTGCCTGAGGCGCTGGAGCTGAGTGTCCCAGCCACTTGCGCATGCTGGAGCGGAGGGGTTGTGCCTGGCCCGTGCTGTGTATGGGGGTGCCTCCGTTTCATGTCAGGTCAGTTTAGGGACACGGCATCATTGCAGCAAAAGCCTGACTCCATATCGCTGAGAAATCACCTTGGCTAATGGAGAAGCTGAAGTAGGGCTATCTCCCATGTGACGCTGGCAAAAAGTCATGTGACTTATTCGGGTCACATGACAGTCCCCCAACCCTGATCTGAAGGTGGCCACGTGGCCGAGGCAGGCCAAGCAGAGTGCTTTTGCCAGCGTCGGTACCAAGGTGCGTTTCTTTCTCGAAATCACGGCTGTAGGAAGTGGCAGCCTGGGCACCCTGTTGCAAGGTGGAGTCTGTGGGACATTCGAGACAGAGCAGAGCCACTTTACTCATTAGGTGTAAATGACCCAGCACTGGGGCCTACGAACTTCTCAGGACCTGTACATTTATTAGAGACTTCTGTGGGGAAGGGGATGGTTATTGATACCAAAGTGAAATTCCAAAGTCCAACACGTTTGAATCAACATCTACAAAAGATACCATTCTACCAACCTCATTAACAGATATATTTAGCATTCATAGAATGTTGTGTTGGTGAGTAAGTTGTAGGTTTCATTTTCTTGTGTCACAAAAATTCCCAAATATGCAGGATAACTGCTGAGAAATTGTAGCCAACAGTAGAGGGAGTAACTTGCTGTGGAATGCCTCGGGGGAGGAAGGGTTCAGTAGCGGGTAGCAGAGACCCCCTTGATGCTGGGTCAAAGTAATAGGGAGGGGTTTTTCTCACAAAGCCAGAAGTCTGAAGGGGAGAGGTCACTCAACGTATATTTAGCCGGAGACAGCCACACATCCATTTCTGAACCAAATGCTGGTAAAGACAATGAGATTGAGATTTTATTTAACAAAACGCTCTGTGCCGGGTATCATCCTAAGCACTTTACAATATGAGCTCAGTCCTCTTACAGCCCTATGAAATGTCTGTCATTATTATCCACACACTTTACAGCCAAGGAAACTATGGCCCAGAGAGGTGAGGTTACTTGCTCAAGATTGCACAGCATGTAAATAGAAAGGCAGGGATTTTGACCCAAGCTGTCTGACTCCAGAGTTGACAGCAGTGCACACCACATCCTTGTCTCTCAATGCCAGTGGAGGAGGCAGACGCATCCAGGAGCCAGGGGTTGGAGCAGCTTCTCTTGAGGGGTGGACTGCTTTGAGCACAGGGCAGATTCCAGAGTGAAACTGGAATTCCTTTAGGAAGAACGGGAATGGATGCAGAGCGGGTCCCAGTGCTGCCTCTCCTCTCTCCACTCCTCCCTCCTCCCTTTCTGCTCTTACTCCTCTCCCTTGGCCACCTCCCTGGGGAGGTGCTTGCATAAACTGGGAAACTAAAAATCCATTAACTGCTCCTCTCCCACCTGCGACCCTCATCATCCGGTCTGCCCTTGACCTTCGCTTTCCGCTTCTCAGACTTTGATTCGTAAAAAATGAATAATAAAATGTAATAAAATGACTTTTGCAATGTCAGCCATAAATAGATTATGAGAAGAAAATCTTTTGTTTAAACAGAAATTCTAATTTTCTGAAAGGTGGTGAATAAACACTCTGGAATGCATTAGAGATCAGCAAATCTTGTTTGCTTAAAATCCATGCTTCTATTTCTTTATATAAGCAGAAAATACTAGTTCTAACGTCCTTGCCAGAAGCTTCTTTGTACCAGAGTATTGGTCTCACTATTTCTATTTGAGTAGCTCAGAAAGTACTAAAAATCCCTGGCTAGGTGAGAGGGTGCCTCTAACAGAACCAGGTGAAACAAAGGCTTGCTGGGGGATGCTGTGGCTCTTCTTTCTACTGCATTGCCCCAGTCCTTTCCCAGAAAAAGCATTTTTGAAGGTGAGAATGAATTATAAATTGCTTTTACCAATGAGAAGAAATGCCCATGGCCTGGATCCAGGAGGACTGAGCCCTGGGATTGGAAGAGCCCCCAGTGATTGCTTAGTTTTTGCTGCCATCAAAGCTGAAGGTTCTTTTCAGCATTTCTCACCAGTGGCTCCAGTGTCTGCCTAATCCACAGGCCAAGGAGGGTCTTCAGGAGGCTTGAGTGGGCATCACAGAAGCCACCACACGCAGTCTAAGCAAAATGGGGGCATTTCCATGAAGGGACAGGCGGGTCTCATGGAAGCAAAGCAATGTCCCAGTTGCCTGTGCTTTGTAACACAGCACCCAAAACTAGGCAGCATAAACCACCCTTTATCCCTCCAATGGGGGTGAGGACTCAACTCTTAAGGTAAGTCTTGGACACCAGACCAGCTAGACAGGGACTGGGTGGAAGCACCTTTTTATAAGACACACCTACCAGTGTTCCATGTCAGTTTACCATAGCCATGGCAACACCTGGAAGTTACTGCCCCTTTCCATGGCAACAACCTGATGACCCAGAAGTTACTACCCTTTTCCTTAAGATTTCTGCATAATCCTCCCTTTAATTTGCATGTAATTAAAAGTAGGTGTATTAGTCCATTTTCATGCTGCTGATAAAAACATACCTGAGTTGAGTTGTGCCGGGCGCGGTGACTCAAGCCTGTAATCCCAGCACTTTGGGAGGCCAAGACGGGCGGATCATGAGGTCAGGAGATCAAAACCATCCTGGCTAACCCAGTGAAACCCCGTCTCTATTAAAAAATACAAAAAACTAGCCAGGCGAGGTGGCGGGCGCCTGTAGTCCTAGCTACTCAGGAGGCTGAGGCAGGAGAATGGCATGAACCTGGGAGGCGGAGCTTGCAGTGAGCTGAGATCCAGCCACTGCACTCCAGCCTGGATGACAGTGCGAGACTCCGTCTCAGAAAAAAAAAAAAAAAAAAAAGACATATCTGATACTGGGCAATTTGCAAGAGAAAGGTTTAATTGGACCTAGTAGCTGGGGAAGCCTCACAATCATGGTGGAAGGCAAGGAGGAGCAAGTCACATCTTACATGGATGGCAGTAGGCAAAAAGAGCTTGTACAGGGAAACTCCCACTTATAATAACCGTAAGATCTAGTGAGTCTTACTATCATGAGAACAACATGGGAAAAACCTGCCCCCATATTTCAATTACCTCCCACCGGGTCCCTCCCACAACACATGGGAATTCAAGATGAGATTTGGGTGGGAACACAGCCAAACCATATCAGTGGGTATCAATATGATGCAGACCTGTCCCTGAATTGCTACTGTCAGCACACTGCCTATGGGATAGCCCTGCTCTGGATGACCAGCCACAGAGATATAACACTGCTGCCTCAGTAAAGCTGTTTTCTTCCACCACCAGCTCTTTCTTAAATTCTTTCCTGAGTGGAGCCAAGGAACCCTCCCAGGCTAAGCCCCAATTTGGGGCTGCCTGCCCTGCATCAGGAGATTTGTGTAGGGCAAAGCAGGAAGTGCATGTCCTGCTCCAGGACTGGAAGGCTGCAGACCCTGCCTCTCACTTGGCCAGTAGGTGATACTGGTGGTTGGCTGGGACCTCAGCTGGGACTATCAATAGGATTGCTACACACAGCTGCTGTCCATGGCCCAGGCCTCAGTGAGAAAATGTCTTGCAGGCCTCTGACTGCAGGGAGGGTGACAGCCCCACAGCCCCAGCTGCTGAATCCTGAAATCCATTGCCACGTTTGCAGCATGGCCGTGCTTGCCATAAGCTGCTCCCAGCCAGTGACTGAGCATGGCAAAAACATTGAGCCAGGCCCCTTCCTGCGGGATGCAAGACTCTGATGGGGGACCCTGACTCAGACTCCTTGGCATCTCTGCCCAAGCTTTCTGAAAACCACACTGCGAGAGGAGAATAACTCCCTCCTGCTTAGATGTGGGCAGCATGCAGTGACTTCCTTCCAAAGAGGGGACAAAAGAGTCACTTTATTTATTTATTTATTTATTTATTTTTGAGACAGGGTCTTGCCCCATCACCCAGGCTGGAGTGCACTGGCATGATTATGCCTCACTGTAGCCTCACCTCCCAGACCCAAGTGATCCTCCTGCCTCACCCTCCTGAGTAGCTAAGGCCACAGATACACAGCACCAGGCCTGGTGTGCATAATTTTTTATTTGTAGAGTCAAGGTCTCACTATGTTTTCCAGGCTAGTCTCCGACTACCGGCCTCAAGCAGTCCTCCTGCTTTAGCCTCCAAATGTGCTGAGATTTCAGGTGTCAGTCACCGCTCTGGGCCTAAAAGGGTAACTTTAAAGTGGAATAACATGACAAACATGACCCTGGCTGGGTGACCAAGATCAGCATCAACAATGACATTCCATTCATTGGGGGCATCCTTGATATAATGTGATAAGAAGGACATTTTACCACTATAAAGTCTTTGTCCCCAAAACTCACAACCCCAGTCCTATGAGGAAAATCATCAAAGGCCAGTAAAGAACATTCTACAAGATACCCAACCAGTATTCCTCAAAACTATCGAGGTCGTCAAAAACAAGGAAAGTCTGAGAAACTGTGGTAAGGTGGTATTGTTTGGGTCTGTGACCCCAGCCAAATGTCATCTCAAACTGTAATCCCCGTGTGTCGAGGGGGGAGCCTGGTGGGAGGTGATTGGATCATGGGGGCAATTTCCCTCATGCTGTTCACTTTATAGTGAAGGAGTTCTCAAGAGATCTGATGGTTTAAAGGTGTCAGTTTCCCCTGGGCTCTCTCTGTGTCTCCTGCCACCATGTGAAGAAGGCACTTGCTTCCCCTTTGGCCATGGTTGTAAGTTTCCTGAGGCTTCCCCAGCCGTGAGGAACTGTCAATTAAACCTCTTACCTTTATAAATTACCCAGTGTGAAAACGGACTAATATGTAAGGGGTATGAGAAAATATAGGGTGTTTTGAGAACCTGTAAAAGGGAAGCTTCCCTTGTCTCAGAGGAAGGGAGCACAGGAAGATTTTACCAAGGAGCTGAAAAAGTCTGAACAAAGAAAGTGGAGATAAGACTGAAGCAAAGTGACTATTATTATTATCATTATTTTAACCCTTGCTATAGTCTAGGGAACAAAGTGATCATTTTGTGTGCAGGCTCTTGGAACAACCACTTTCAGAGCTTCCAGCAACTCAGAGAAGACCTGTGTGCTGGAAGCCAGACACGGGGAGGAGGTCTTAAGGAAAAGCTAGAGCACTTTGACAGAGGACAAAGGACCTTATTAAGACTTTTATTCTAAAAGACTCAGGAAGCCATTGAGAGGTTTTTAAGCGGAGATGTAACATAGTAAGATTTGTGGGTTTATAACCTACTCTGTAGTTCATTTGCTTGTTCCAAACCAGCCACTGCAAGGAAAATGGGACTGCCCTAACTGGCTTAGAGTAACCAAAATCTATCCCTGGGTTGGAAAAGGGGTCACTTTCCTTTGAGTCTTTGGGTGTTTTTATAAAGTAGGACTCGGGTGTTGGTTGCCAGACAGACACCAAACCATGTCCACCCCAGAGCGAGAGGGGATTCCCAAAGACCCATGGGAAGTCTCTGCAAGGCTCCAGGCATGACGTCACTGAGGTGCCTTGGACAAGCAGTAAACGTTGGGAGGACTGGATTAGCTGATGTGCATTCAAGAGGTAGAATCAATCGTTTTTTGTTTTGTTTTGTTTTTGTTTTTGTTTTTTATGGATTGGCTAGCTTGGTGCAAGAAATCAAGGTTTTATATGGATTTACTACATGGTTGTTTTCCTAAATTCAATTTCCTGGTAATCACATCCCAAAACCACCACAGAAAATACCATTCTACTATAAATGTGAGTCTTCAAAGAGGGGTGTCAGCATTCCCTGTTAGTAACATAATATGAAATTCCATGAGAAGGACCTAATAATTTACCGAGGATATTTTCTATCGCCACCTATGACTTCACCAAATGTTCCAGTCCTGAACACTTAGAAACATTTCAGCCCAATTTGGAGTAATTTTTAATGGGAAAAAAACAAAAAGACATTGTATTCATCCATTTTATGTGTAATAAAATTATGCCACTTAAGACTTCAATGTGATTAAATTTAAAATACAAATGTCTAGGTATAAAGTAAAACATAATGGCTTTTATTTAACCAGCTCCAGTCAAAAGCCCAGTTCAGATTTCCTGTGGTTTCTCATCTGTGTTTCCTGCTGAGTCATTCTTTCCATAAACAGCTTCTGAAATGATAAAGCATACATTTATCAACATAGATATTGCCATCTTTTCTTGTAGAGAACATTATCACGTTTCTTCCACTCAGAAGGAAAGGTGGCATGCCTATTTGTATTATTGCCCCCAAAATAACTCTGTAATGAATAAGCCCTCGGCAAATCATGGATCCACTGTTCATCTATGCTCTTTTTCTGATAGGAGCCTTGTAAGTTCTTTGAAATTGCTCTGAGCTGCTACTTTGATATCCTTTGGAGCCATACATTTTGTGATATACCTTAAACTTCATTTGGAGGCAAATTTAACCCTCAATTTATCCACAAACTTAAACTGGGCAATTTCCTGAAGCAAAATATTCCTGAAATATGCGCAGTGTCTCATAAATGTGGCCACGTGAAAACTGGTAAGGACTGCTCTGGAAATTAGGACAATTCAAATTCAAGCTAACTCAATAGTGACAAAATGGGTCTTTTGTTGTTGTTTTTGTTGTTGTGTTGTTGGTTTGTGGGGAATTTTTTTTTTTTTTTTTTTTTTTTACCCTTTAGGTTGTTAAAGATTTAAAGATTGGATGGGTATTCTCATAATATGCTGATAAGAAGCAAATTGGTTCAGCCTTATTGGAAGATGTCATAGCAATAGCTACTAAAATGTTTAGAATGCACATACCATTCGTTGGAATAATTTTGCTTCTAGATTATAGAAATACTTCTCCACGTGCCAAGAAGTAATCACTGAGGTATCCCTGGTTGCAGTGGTTGCAATAGGATAAAATCATAAACAACCTAACATCCATTGAGATGTAAATGAGCAGTAGTGTATGACCATTCAAAAAGAATGAGCTGGACCTATCTGATGATTATTAAGATATGCTATTGAGAGAAAAATATGGTAAAAAGTGAATCAACTTCAAACCCATGTTAGAGAATACTCTCCTAGGGAATTTTCTATTGGGATATATATTTAGGTAGGTGCTTGGAAAAGGGTCTGGAACTGCAGAATCTAGTAGGTTCTCGGTAGTTGAGTGAATACATGGTAGAACCAATATATGTTGTTAATAATTTTTCCCATTTGGTATCTGCCTATCTAATTTCATTCATGGAGTTTTAAGCAGTAAACTTTATTTTCAAAATCTCTAAGTAATTGTCTTAGAATGGAGTAAGTGCCCTTTTTCATTGTCCAACTTGGCAACTTTCTTTACTTGGTCTTGATTTCACTCCACTGTAGACAGTGGCAATTCTCAAACGAAATCTTACCTTTCAGTGACTTTTTCCATGGCACCCTTTTTCTTCTCCCCACCCTTCCCCTTTTCCCTTGATATCTCTTTTATCCCTCAAGTGAGAGTTTGGACATCCCTTCCATGGAGAAGAGCCCCTAACAATCCTGGAATAAGGCAGATCATCTGTGGCTCATACTGTGATATAAGGTTGTTGTGAGGACGAAATATCTTAATGCTTATAAATCATTTAGAACAGTGCCTGGCACATTATATTGTGGGAATTCTGCAAGTGTGAACTGTCATTACTAATTGTAGTTACTAGACTGCAAGCTACATGAGGGTAGGAGCTCCATCCATCTCATTTGCTATGGTGAAATGCAAAACATGGCCACATTGCCCCAGATTCCTCTCATCCTGGTATATATGTCCCTCTGCATTGTGATTTTGCCACTCCTCACATCCAAAGGTAGAATCCTAGTTCCTGCCATCTAAAGGAGCTAGTCTAACCTAACTCCCACCTGGTGGAGAACTGAGGCATCCCACCAATACCCAGTACCAACAAACTCATATGCAAGTGAGCTATATTAAGATTTTCAGCCAGCAGAAGAATTATCCAGCCAACCCACAGAATCATGAGTCAAGCAATATCATTGCCATTTCAAACTAAGTTTAAATACTAAGTATTGGGGTGGCTTGTTAGCCAGCACAGAATAACCAATACATTTACCATTGTATCCTCCAGCATAGAGGATGCAGGGCTGGTGCTAGTAGATGCTCAATAAATACTCGTTGAATAAATGAATGAGTGCATGATGCAGTGGGGGAGAGGGAGAAAGGAAAGGAAAAACAAAAAAAAGGAAGAAAGGAAAAGGAAAGAAAAGGAGGGGAGAGAGAGGGAGGGAAGAGAGAGAGGAGGGGAAGAAAAGAGAAAGGAGAAAAGGAAGGAAGGAGGGAGAAAGGGGAGGGAGGGAGGAAGGAAAGAAGAAAGGAAGGAGGACGGAGGGAGGAAGAAAGAGATGCAACCTTCTTATTCCATTGGAAAGATTAATGCCACAGAGTAGGAGGATCGAGTTACAACAACCATGATCTCTTTTTAATTGTCGATTTCATAGGCTGTGTACTTAGAAAGGGAAATGCGACCAGCTGTAATCATGTAATCGCATTGGAACTACTTGCGGTGTCTTTTCTACGGAGAGTAAAAGAATGTCCAGATTTCAGATCCAGGTCCCCTGACTGCTTTAAAAACTAAAATGTCCATTAATACATTTCAGGAAATGACACTCATATTGGTTGTCTTAATTATTAGTAAAGTTGGCTGGGCGCGGTGGCTCAAGCCTGTAATCCCAGCACTTTGGGAGGCCAAGACGGGCGGATCACGAGGTCAGGAGATCGAGACCATCCTGGCTAACACGGTGAAACCCCGTCTCTACTAAAAAATACAAAAAACTAGCCGGGCGAGGTGTCGGGCGCCTGTAGTCCCAGCTACTCGGGAGGCTGAGGCAGGAGAATGGCGTGAACCCGGGAGGCGGAGCTTGCAGTGAGCTGAGATCCGGCCACTGCACTCCAGCCTGGGCGACAGAGCGAGACTCCGTCTCAAAAAAAAAAAAAAAAAAATTATTAGTAAAGTTGATTATTTCTCCTTCTCTCAAACACCGATGAAAAATGTCATTTGTTGTCATTTGTGAACACTGACAATAATTTGAACTCTGTTGAATTCTTTAGTTTATCTTTATCATGTATAACCAAAATCTTGGCCAGGCACGGTGGCTCACATCTGTAATTCCAGCACTTTGGGAGGCCAAGGCAGGCGGATCACCTGAGGTCGGGAGTTCGAGACCAGCCTGACCAACATAGAGAAACCCCATCTCTACTAAAAATACAAAATTAGCTGGGTGTGGTGACACATGCCTGTAATCCCAGCTACTTGGGAGGTTGAGGCACAAGAATTGCTTGAACCTGGGAGGAGGAGGTTGCATTGAGCTGAGATCAGGCCATTACATTCCAGCCTGTCAATAAGAGCAAAACTCCATCTCAAAAAAATAAAATAATAAAATAACAGAAATCTTAATTTTACACTTGTATTAAGCTCTTCTTATTCCTGAGCAGAACCAAAAGGCATAGAATCTCCAAAGCCAATTGATTATGTTCATGTCCTCTTAGATTTCAGCTTTAAAACAGAGAAGACAAAACAGATTAATTAATTCAAGTGTCACAATTGTTGTTATCTAATTTGCTTTACTCCCAGATTTTCAATATTTTACATTCAGCCAATAGTTAAGTTTTGAGGATTTATATGGCATAACATTTGTTAATCAACTGCCATAAAACCAAAATTTTAAAAAAATGATTTCCTGGGGCTGATAGGGAGAGGAATATGATGAAAAAAGAAATGGGACAGTTTTTTTTTTCATTTTTCATGCCAGAGAGTCAACAAATACTGTCCAAAGTTAAAACATGGAGTTTAAGAAAAAGCTAATGACTTCAGCCTCTGATTTTTCTAAACATTTTTCTTAACTTTAAAGGAACAGAGAACTCACTTCTCTTGAGTGTGTATGCTCCTGTGTCCTTTGTGTATTTCTGTGTGTGTGTGTGTTTCTGTGTCTGTGTGGGTGTCTATGTTTGTGTGTATCCAAAGGTCAGCAATTTCTTTAGTTTAACTTCAGATTCTTTTACTGGCAAATCTACGTAAAATCAAACATTTTCATTTTAAAAGTAGCATCTACAGTAAAATTCCCCATTTTCAACTAATGTCTTTTTATTTGTCTTTTCATCCATGAAGCAGAGACCAAAGACTGATAATAATGACTATTTCTGGGAAGCAGGAGATTGAGTGTCTTTCCATTTGCATTTTTATCCTTTGCACTTTTATACATTGTTCAATTTTTTAAAATACCATATATAGTTTTATGAATACTATAAAGTTGTCAACAAAAAGAGTCAAACTCAGTAAAATATTTAAAGAGGTTTATTCTGAGCCAAATATGAGTAACCAGGGCCTGAGACACAGTCTCAAGAGGTCCTAAGAACATGCGCCCAAGCTGGTTGGGTGACAACTTGATTCTATACATTTTAGGGGGACAGGAATTACAGGCAGACATCAATCAATACGTGTATACGTTGGTTCCATCCAGAAAGGTGGGACAGCTCAAAGAGCTGGGGGTGGGGGAGTGGGTTCCAGGTCACAGGTGGATTCAAAGATTTTCTGATTGGCAATTGGTTGAAAGAGTTATTAGCTAAAGACCTGAAATCAGTAGAAAAGAGTGTCTGGGTTAAGATAAGGGGTTGTGGAGACCGAGGTTCTTATTATGTAGATGAAGACTCTAACTAGCAGGCTTCAGAGTGAGTAGAAGTTAAATGGTTCTTATCAGACCTAAGAAGGTGCCTGCTTGTTAATCTCTCCTGAGTCAGGAAAAGACCTGGAAAGGGAGGGGAATTCTCTAGAGAATGCAAAGACAACTTTACAGGGCCATTTCAGAATATCTCAAAAAATATATTTTGAGGTAAAATACTTCAGTTTCTTTCAGGGTCTGCCATCTGTCACGTGATGCTATACTAGAGTCAGGTTGGAATTTGGTATCTTCTGGCTACAAAGAGTCTGTTTTATCAGCCTAACAATCTCTGTTTTAATGTTAATGCTGGTCAGTTGTGCCTGAATTCCAAAGGAAGGAGAGCATAAAAAGGCACGTCCAACTCCCTACTTCCCATCATGGCCTGAACTAGTTTTTCAGGTTTACTTTGGAATCCCCTTGGCTGAGAGGAGGGATCCATTCAGTCAGTCAGAGGGCTTAGACTTTTATTTTGGGGACTGGGCGCAGTGGTTCACACCTGTAATCCCAGCACTTTGGGAGGCCAAGGCAGGCAGATCACTTGAGGTCAGGACTTCGAGACCAGCTTGGCCAACATGGAGAAACCCTGTCTCTACTAAATATACAAAATTAGCCAGGCGTAGTGGCGCCTGCCTGTAATCCCAGCTACTCGGGAAGCTGAGGCAGGAGAATCGCTTGAACCTAAGAGATACAGTGGTTGCAGTGAGCTGAGATCGCGCCATTGTACTCCAGCTCAGGCAACAAGAGTGAAACTCCGTCTCAAAAAAAAAAAAAAAAAAACAAAAAAAAAAAACATAAGGCTGTGGAGACCAAGGTTCTTATTATGCAGATGAAGCCCTCAGGTGGTAGGTTTCAGAGTCTCACTCTGTCGCTCAGGCTTGAGTGCAGTGGCACAAACATAGTTCACTGCAGCCTCGACCTCCTGGGCTCAAGTAATCCTCCCACCTCAGCCTCCCAAGTGGCTGGGAACACAGGCATGCAGCACTATCCCGGCTAATTTATTTTAATTTATTTTATTTTATTTATTTATTTTTTTTGTAGTGACCAGATCTTACTATGTTGCCCGGGATGATCCTAAACTCCTTGATTCAAGTGATCCTCCCGCCTCAGCCTCCCAAAGTGCTGGGATCACAGGCAAGAGCCTCAGCTCCAGATGTAAATGTTTCTCATCAGACTTAAAGCATCTGTTCTGTCAGTCTTAAGGTCTCTGTTTTAATGTTAATGCTGGTCAGCTGTACCTGAATTCCAATGGGACGAAGGTATAATGATGGATGTCCAACAACCCATTCCCATCATGACCTGAACCAGTGTTTCAGGTTTACTTCAGAATGCCCTTGACCTAGAGGAAGGGTCCATCCAGTTGACTGGGAGGCTTACAATTTATTTTTGTGTGACGGAAGCCATAAAAGACAAAATTGATATATTCGCTGTAAAAATAAGCTGTTTGGCCGGGCACGGTGGCTCATGCCTGTAATCCCAGCACTTTGGGAGGCTGAGGCAGGTGGATCACTTGAGGTCAGGAGTTTGAGACCAGCCTGACCAATATGGTGAAATCCTGTCTCTACTAAAACAACAAAAATTAGCCGGGCATGGTGGCGTGCACCTGTAGTCCCAGCTACTCAGTAGGCTGAGACAGGAGAATCGCTTGAACCCGGGGGGCAGAGGTTGCAGTGAACTGAGATGGCGCCACTGCAATCCAGCCTGGGCAGCAGAGCAAGACTGTCTCAAAAAAAAAAAAAAAATTAAGCTGTTCTGCCCAGAAATGTATACCATAAACACAGTAACATGACAAACTGAAAAAGACCTGATTTCTTTGATATGAAGAGAGCTCCCATGTATGAATTGATGAGGCTCAGGACACACCACCCCAAAATATGAACCAAGGAGACTGGCATAGGCCACCCAAATATGCCTCTTTGTCATAAGGATTATTTTGACCTGGTTATTTTGAGAAACTGCAGACATAGAAGATCCAAAAAGTTATCCTTTGTAAGAGAAATTGATATCTGTAAAGGAAATCTCCATTTGAACGGGATGTCTCCCTCTAAGAGTCTTCATCAATGGAGAAGGCTTCAACTTAAATCTGCACAAGCTCACTTTTGCTTTCCAGGACTTTTCCTGACCTTCTCATCTTAAAGGGGCCTTTCCCACCCTCTTGGCTTTGTTTCAGCAAACAATGATATTTAAGCCTGAAGCTTACACTCTTTTTTTTAAGATCGACTCATTTCTTTGGATCATCTCCCATCTCTACAGGAGGGATAAACGTTCTTAAACTTCTGTTTGTTTTTCTCCTGTGCATCTGTCTTTTGTTTCAGGGATTCCTGGCTAAGAACTATGAAGGACAGAGAGAAAATTATTTTTCTTCCCCTGGAGAATCAATAAGAAAGACTGACAATTGTGCAGAAGAATGAGCAAGGCTATCAACAGACAGTCCCCAGTAAAACAGAAACACTCACTCACTACTCTCAAATAGATGAGAAGCTCAGTCTCACTTGGGAAAAGAGAAATGAAACTTAAAATGATGCAAGAGCTTCCCTTTTCCATCTATCAGACTCTGGCAAGGGGAAGAGGCTTTAAGAGCCTGGACGAGGGGGCGCTTCGTGTTTCTATTTACGGTGTACACTTAAGTCTTATGGCCTTTTTGAATTTCATACCATGGACATATTTTGCCTTTTCAAAACTAAATGTGTTTTAAATACAGAAGTCCTAAGCAAAAAGGTTTGAAATGGAGAAGTTAGATGTTAACTCTTCTCCCACGGGGCAGCTACTCATTCACTCATGCCACTGACACTCCCTGAGCAACTGCAGTGCCTGGCATTCTGGGCCCTGGGAAACGGCTGCGAAGAAAGTAAAGTCCCCAGCCTGGTAGCCCTTGTGTTCTGGCAGCGGGAGACAGACAATAAACAAACGAGTCCCTGTGTGGTCTGCAGGTGATGACAGGTGATGACAGGTGATGACAGGTGATGACAGGTGGACAGGTGATGACAGGTGATGACAGGTGGACAGGTGATGACAGGTGATGACAGGTGATGACAGGTG